>NC_134138.1:137626751-137929781 GCF_033958435.1 Carettochelys insculpta | reverse complement strand
TATTCCTCTTTTAAATCGCAACATCCAGGCATGTTAGTACTCTTAAATGCTTTTTATCACTAATCCATCCAGTCTGGAAGAGTAGTATTCAGTCAGGACAATAATTTCAACTTTAATTGTTTGAAGTTCATGAATGGCTTAAAGTCATGAGAATTTTTATTTCTGTGCTTTTAGGGTACATTCTGGTCATGTCTTTAAGCTTGCTTTTTGTAACAATGGGGGCTACTTAGTTTTTTCCTTTAAACGATAGTGAAGATTCTCACATAATCACTTGATCCCAGGAGCTGGGCTTTTAGAAGAGCACAAACTATGATGAAATTTATGATATAGTTAAGAGAATTGATAATAATTCAATCAGGGCTAAAATGTGTCTCTCCTCCACTGTTAATTTTATCTTACAATAGTATTGGTGTGTGCCCTACGGGTTTTATTAGTCTAAATCAGTTGTATGAATTGCACAGTGTAGCAGCCTCAACCTTAAAGAATCAAAGGCAGCGGCTGTGTTCTAAAAATGTTGTCTATCTCAGAAGCCATTCTCAGCCTCACTGCAGTACTTCCTCCCTGGTACTCTCCTTTTCTCTGACCTGGCGTTCTTTTCAGACTTAAAGAACCAGTAACCATTGAACATATCCTCCCAGCTTCTTGCTGGTCCCTCCTGTTGTTACCACAGGTTAGCAAGAAGAATGTGACCTCAAGATAGAAATAACAGAGAGGTTTAGAGCCAAAATGTAATGTAGGCTAAGAAATGCAAGAAAGGGAGAAGTTATTGCCTAGGAGAGTGTATTACATCAGTAAAAAGGAGTAGTAGTCATGTGGCTTTTCTGTCCCACAAAGCTTCAGTTTATAATGTGTAATCTTGGAGACCCCTGTACCAAACTATTTACTTTTGTCTTTGTATAATCAATGCCTCAGTGAAGCAGGATCATAAATAGAAATGCAACAACCTTCCTGCAGTAAAAGCAGCTTGACATTTGTTATAAATGTTGTACTAACACACACCAGTAGCACTGCCTGCTAGCATCATTAGCTTTCTCCCTCCAGTGTATCTGTATAGTGCAGATAAAGTCTCAGGACTGCTCCACAATCCTCTTCAGTACAGATGATGAGAAATTTTTAGACAAAATTTCTTCTCTTCCTCTGGCAAATGACGATTAAACAAAACTGAAACTTGTCTCCGGAAGGGTTCTCTGGTCTGGGGAGAGGGAAGGATGCAAATGGATTTGCCTACTTCCGAAACCTGATGGTTAGAGCATTCACCTGAGCTGCTGAAGACCCACATTCAAGTCCCTGCTCTAAATTTTGCATTTCAAAAGATGGTTTCAGCTGATTTGGAATAAAAATAATTTTAAAATCCTGAAATCTTTTGCAAAATATAATTTTCTAGCTAACCTTAGTAGAGAGTTCATTTTTCATTTGATGGAAATAATGAGTGAGAGGAAGACATTTCCTGTTGTTGTTAGATCCCCAAATAAATCCAGGGTCTCACACAAACACAAAAGGCCAAATATATAAACAGTGAGTAGTGGACAACTCTTAGTTGTCCAAATTACTTCTAAGCATCTCTCAAAATTGCTTAATATATTGTTAACAATATATTTATCTGAATTCCTTACAAAAATAAATTATGTTTAATTTACATAGTCACGGATACAAAAAAATCTGGAACTGCCGAGTTTAAGTTTTTCTGTTTAAATCTCTCTCTGTTTTGTAGCCTTTGAAGTGAGGCAGTTTTCCCCATGTGCTCAATTACAAGACTTGAATTCAGTTCAGACAATGCTGTTACGCAGGACTAGATATTGTTTTTTCATTATTTTGAGTCTGTTTTCTTTGTACTTAAGTTCCAGCTACGTTGTGTGAAGAATTACTAGTTGTGTTCTATTGATTTAAAATTTAATATGTTTGAAACTTCAGTTCTAAAACTGAAGTAAAAATTGATGTTTCCTCCAAAATGGATAAGTGATATTGTGTGTGTCCATGGACTGATCCCCGCCTGTGCCAGAAGCATCACAACATAAAATTCTACCTTGCCCCCAGAAACATCCCTGCAGTTCCCAATGTTGTATAGAAGAGTTACATGAATATATTCAAAACAAAACATGGCCTAAGAAACTGAATAAATTAGTGCATCATCGTTACAGCTGAGGTTCTAAGTGCATTTTACTGAAGAGTGGCCATGTGAAAGAACTGCAGAATTTTACTGTGCAATATGCCATCAGACCCAAACCTTAGGATTTAGCACACATGCTACTGCTGCAGTTTTTTGAAGCTTCTTTATTGCCTGAATACCCCACTTAGCTGCAAACCGTTTACATGTTGTGAGTCTATTTACCAGGTAGTTATCTATAAAGGCTGGTTGAAAGTATGAATATGAAACTCTGTTCTATGTCAAAGTGCATTTTTATTTAAACAAAAACTGTCATGTTAACACGATGGCAACAAAAATTTGGAGGGAGAAAGTTAAACTGATTTCCTTTGCATTTAATTTTAGGTTTTGTAGTAGTGAAATGTCTTGTTTGTTATTTTAATACACATACATTATTAAAATATTTAATATGACAATATTTTGCCATAAAATGAAACTTTTACTTTATTGCAAAGAAGAGTTTCTGGACTGATATTTCCTCCCTCCCACATTTCATGAGAAATTTCAGTCAGAATACAAACTGCCTTGGCCAACAAGTTCTAATATGCAGCTGACCATTTAGTCAGACTGTGTCAGATAGGCATAGGCCTAAGTAACCGGCAGGTCCACTTTCTCAAGGGGAACTCAAGAAAAGTTAGTGCTTCAGGCTGCACGGTCTACCTCTGAGTTCTCTAGTAAAAAGTGGATGGTGAATGAGCTTTTCTGATATGAGGAGCCCTCCCTACTGTAAGGCCATAGGAGTGCATTTAAGGTAAATTTCCACACTTGCTTTTCTGTGTAAGTTTAGTGTGCAACTTGTCAGCCCCTTTGGAAAAATGTTATTTATGGGATGTGAAAATGGGATTTCTAAAAGAATTTGTGGTAAAACCTTGCACCTAAGGTTCTTTTCTTTTCATTTTTCTTTCAGAAATGGCACTTGAGTTATAGTGCATTAGCTTCATACAACTATTTTTTTTCATGGTCCCTTAAAAAGTGCCATCATATAATATAAATGTCTCCCCACACAACTAGAAATTTCTACACTTCTGAGAAGTGTCTTATTTGTTTGTACTGGACAAGTGATAGACTGGCCAAATGTCCATGTACAGTTTCTTACTACATTACTGAAAGGTAATTTCTTTTGCACTGTCCAGTTAGTATTCCCTGTACACGATCACTCTTCCCCATCCCCTTTTTCTGAACACTGAACTCTACATGTTTCTTTGCTGACAAACACCTAGTGCTATTTTTGGCTAAAATCCTTCTTCCCCTCCTGTAGATGAAATCACTGTTCTCCTTACGCTATACAGTTCCCAGAAATCCTTTGAAAGATTTTCTTCTGAAATATATCATCTGAAAAAACTTCTTTTGAAAGATCGTGGCCACGCACAAAAAGCTAATTAAAAAAGTGATTTGATCTTTCGATAGAGAGTGGCCACTCAGCCCAGCTGCTCTTTCAAAGGAATGGGCCTGGAAATACTGCAAATAGGGTTGCATGTCTGGCAAGCCCTTTCCGGAGCTCTGACCAGGTGCTCCCTTAAAGGTTGCCTCCCAAACACCACCCCACTGTACATGCTACACAAAACACAGCAGAGCTGGTGCAGGAAACTCAACAAAAGCTAGTTCCAGAAGCTGATAGTTGTGGACCAAGAACAGATCCTGGGATGGCACTACGTCCATATCATGGTTGGGCTGCTGGCCATGGTAATTACAGCCGCCCTCCATTTCCTCCTGGGCAGAGACCTCCTGCTGGGGCCAAGGAGCCCACTTCCTCGCAATAAGGCATGTTTGGAGTTACCTTTCCAGTTTGGAATGGTGGAACTGGCTGATGATGGGTGAGTGGAATGACATTCAGTAGCTCCAGAGCTTCCATATGAGAAAGGAGACATTTCTGGAGCTCTGCAGCTGGCTCTCCCCTGCTCTCTGATGCCAGAACACATGCATGTGCCCCCCCTCTACTCCTTGAGAAGAGGGTCATCAACACATTGTGGAAGCTGGACGCCTCAAACAGCTACCAGTCTGTGGGACAGCAATTTGGGGTGGGCAAGTCAACCTCCTGGGCTGTCATAATGGAAGTAAGGCACATGCATGTTGCACACCCAACATATGGAGACGAAAGGGGCTCCCAGGCAAAGGGGACCCTCTAGGACTGGGTTCAGGGGCATAAGGCTTTGGTTTGTGGGGGGGGGCAGGGAGAGCCTATCTCCAGGGGACTTTAAAAGTTTTCTAAACATAGTTATTATTCATTAGATAGTATAAAACATTTACAGCTATAGGCAAAAACCTCATGTGCAGACCCAATGCAGTTTCCTCACCAGCCTAGAGCATTCTTGGGCTGTGGGTCAGAGCAAGGGTCTGCAACCAAAATAGTGAAAAAAGTCATTTTTTTCAAATTCAGGTACAAAATTCAGGTACTTCAAGAGCCGCGATGCCTGTGAATACAAAACAAGACGGTCCTTAATAAATAACCTCAAATTGTACTTTTTGTCACCCCTATTTTAAGAACAGCACACACGCAATTATTTGTACCAGTTAGAAAATGAAGATACCCCCATCTCTTTATCCAGCTCAGCCATCAAATCCACCCCCCATCCCCAAACTTTATCGCACAAACCTGACCCCCATTCACAGGCTTAACCCCTCTCAGCCCTGAACCACCCCGTCATACTTCCAGGCTTAACTCCTGTCAGCCACAAACTTCCCTCCTCATCCCCAGGCTTATCCTGTCTAAGATGGTGAGCTCTATGCACTACCACTGCTTGTCCATGGCCACCACCTCCCACCCCTTCTCAGTGTGGCTGCACAGCTCCAGCAGGGGCAGACTCTAACCCTAACACTATCCCTTCCCTTCAATTCTCCTGCTCACCTTCCCCTTCTGCAGCGTGGGCAGGTCCCTGCCCTGCTGCGCTGAATTAATGGAACTTAATTTAATTGGGTTAGTGACCCTCCTGCCACCCTGCCAACCATTAAATCAAGAGGAGCCAGTGGACACAGTGCCCAGAGCTGCAAGTGGCTCCTTAAAGAGCTGCGTGTGGCTCTGGAGCCACAGGTTGCTGACCACTGGGTCAGAGTTTTCTGAGATGTTCAGGATCTTGTTCTTTAGCTAATGGAATTTCTTACAAATTAATGCCTCTCTCTTTCTGCCCTCCCCACCCTCCAATTCAGCTTATTTTGATCTTGATTGAGTCCACAATCAGAGACCACCCATCCTCTTGTACATATTTTGATCTTCTCTCTTTCTCTATGTTCGTCATCCTGTGCATCTTTCCTCTGATTCCAACTGAGTTTATAAATCACACCATTAGCACCTGGCTCCCTTTTTTTACTTCTTGGAGATTTTATACTCTCCACATCTTAATCTCCTCCTACTCTTCAGCCATTTCATTGTTCTGTCTCTTCAGCCACAGCCAGGTGGCCTTCCTAATGGATGTCCCTCAACAATTGTCTCTTTCAAAAACAGTCTTGCAGATATAATTCCCTTACTCCTGAATGCAGTAAAACAGAAATAAGAATACTAACAATTCATAAAAATAAATCTGGAATTTATAAGGGCTTGTCTGTGCTTGAAATTGTATAAAGACACTGCCTATTGCTAGGCACCGTCTATGCTGGCAAGAGGGGTTCTCTCATCAGCAGAAATAATCCACCTCCCCAAGTGGCAGTATGTAAGACCCACAGAAAAAAATTCGTATATTGTCTTAGCACCGTCTATGCTGGGGGTTAGTAATCTATAACTACATTTACCAAGTATGTGGATTCTTCACTCCCCTAAAAAATGTATCTCTACTGATGTGTTTAGTGTAAACCAGTCATAAGCTATACATAATTTGGCTCCCCAAATACTGTTAGATTCTGTCTATTCACTAACTTCCACTGTAATTTTACAAGAATCTTTTACTTGTATCCCTGCTCATACTTCTGATAAATAGATTGTAGATACTATAACCTAATAGTAAGCTCTCACTCTTTCCCAAAGTCTGTGTCTGCCTTTTTTAAGGAGCAAACACTAAATAGCTTAAGAACTTTATCCTTTATTTTTATTTTTCGGAAAAAAAATTGAATGAAAGAAGTTTAACCAACTCTGAAACATTTTCAAGCAGAAGTGGGCAAATTGAGGCCCACAGGCTACCTCTGGCACATTATATTTTTAATCCTTAATTTTTGATAGCAGCCTTCAACTACCTGAATGGGGATTAAAAAGAGGATAGAGAGAGGCTGTTTTCAGTAATGACAGATGACAGAATGAGGAGCAGTGGTCTCAAGTTGCAAGGGGAGAGGACTAGGTTGGCTATTAGGAAAGAAAAAAAATATTTCACCAGCAGGGTGATGAAGCACTGGAATGTGTTAGCTGGAAAGGTGGTGGAATCTCCATCCTTGGAAGTTAAGTCCTGGCTTGACAACGCCCTGATTGAAATAATTTAATTGGGAGTGGCCCTGCTTTGAGCAAGGATTTGGACTTGACGACCTCCTGAGGTATCTACCAACCCCTATGATTCTGTGAATCATCCCTTGAGCTTCCTCAGGGGAGTGGGGTCCAAAGCTTGTCCTATGACACAGAGCTTCCAAAAGCAGCAGCATGTTCCACTCTAGCTCCTATGCTTAGGGAAAGCCAAAGTGCTCTATGGGCTGCTTTCATGACAAGCACTGGCCCTGCAGCTGCCGTTGGCTGGGAACTGCAGCCACTGGGAGGTGCAGGGGAAATACCTGTGGACAGGTGGCCAGTGCTTAGAGCCACCTGGCCCCATCTCTGAATAGGAGCTGACCTAAAAGGAGACATGCCACTGCTTCTGAGAGCTGCTTGAGGAGGTAAGCACAACCCAGAGCCGCCTGCACCTTGATTCCCTCATCCATAACACTGCCTGCCACAAACCTCATCCCCCTCCTGCCCTCCAGAACACTCAGTCTGAGATCAGAATATGCTTCTCTACTCCAAACCCCTCAACCATAACCTCGCCCCAGCCTGCACCCCCAGGCAGAGACCTCATGCCCCCTATACTCCAACCCCAATCCAGTCCCCTCCTGCACCCTGAACTCCCCATTTCTGACCCCACCTCAGAGTTCACAGCCCCAGACAGAGCCCACACACCCTTTCACTTGCCAGCCCCAATTTCATGAGCATTCACGGCCATCCATACTATGTCAACAGGGTGACATTGTCCCTAGTTCAAAATGTTTTGTCAATACTATTCTACAGCATCAGTGGATTCATGTGAAACCATGATCACAAGTCCTGATGGAATTGCATTTTTCCATTAGTTTTGAAATATAGGAAATTTCTTCAAGATTCTCCAGCAGTATAAACCCTACTTTTCAGGAAGAAAACTTTTAGGCCAGGTCTGCACTAGGGGGTAAAGTCCATTTTAAATATGTAAATCTCGCTACAAGAATTGCATAGCTGAAGTAATTTTATGTCAAATCAATTTTGCCACCATCCACACAGCAGGAGTTCGATGGAAGAAACTCTCACATCAACAGCCCCTGTTCCTTGTGACTGCCAGGATTACTAGGGTTGATGGCAGTGTAGTACCCAGAGGCACTGAGACCTCATCTGGGGTGAGTGGAGTCTCTGCTCTACAACATGGGCTAAGACCTAGCTGGCCTTTAGCTCATGTGGTAGACTGCAGGGCTTTAGACCGTCTGCTTGCAGGTTCTATCTGTGGGGCCAGCAAGCTGGGTCTGTGAATGTTACAGTACCATGTTGACAGTTTGATTTAGCATGTGCCAATTAGTTGCTCTAAATCAAACCCCAGAAGATCAACTGCCTTTGTATTGATCTTCCCGCAAGTACAGACTTAGTATGAGATGCCACAATTAAAGATTTCTTACAGTGCATCTGCTGCTGCAAATCCCAGACTGCAATCACTCTTCTATTTCCTACCACAATATACTCTAGTAATAATCATTATTTTCTCTCTTCTCCCTTTAAAATTTTGTTTCCTGTTCTTTCCCCTCTTTGCACATTATTATTCTTTTCTTCCGTTTAAACACTCCTGTTATCGTAATCTATCTCTGTTTAGGTATAGAAAAGGCATAACACCTTAAAATGCCATGTGTATTCACTTCTAATTGAAGATTACCCAGATAGTTAAAGAACAGGATTAAATTAAGTAGAGGAATCAATTTAGAGAATAGAGTTTACAGAAAGTGTGTGTGTGGTGGGGGAGGGGTAAAAGCCCCAAAGTTCAAGATGCTCTAAACTGATACATATGGAGGTCTTCAGTCTTGCTCATTTTATTTCATTCTTTGTTTTGAAATGTGAGTTGGATTCTTAAAAGGGTAAATGCACAGATTATACAGTTGTAAACACTAGAGTAGGGAGGGCCTACTATGCTATCTGCTCTGACTTCCAAATCTAAACTGAGCTCTATGATATGTATATTTTCAAATGCTTTGGCCAGACTCCTTTTTAATGAATTCTGACTAGGATTTCTTTAGGGAGGGATTTCTTCCTCAAATATAGATCACTCAAAGGAAAATGCTCCTGATATTCAAAGTAAATTTACTGTGGCTAAATTTCATACTATATAATTCTCATTTTTGTTTTACCTAATTAAGGACATTTCTAATGATCCTATCCCTTATAAAATAAGTTGTGCTATGTATAGTGATCATTTCTAGTTTTTAGTCATAAGGAAAACATGTACAGAACAGGCAGCAACAGAACAAGATGCTCTGTCATACAATTTTCTATATTTTTAAAAAAAGTAGATTACTATATTTTGTTAAACACAAAAAGCCTATCTGTGTTTCCAGCATCTGACTGAGGTTAGATCAGATTTGTAAAAAAGAGCAAACAAAAAAGATTTCCTTTTCTATGAGCAAAGTGAGAAATGGTGCTAGTCTTACAATAAAGCTTTAGACTGCATACGTCTCATTGATTTTTAGTGGGAGTTGCTTCACCTATTCAAGAGAAGATAGACACCTTTGAATGTTCAGCAACAAAGAAGCAGCCTCCATTTCTGTGTTACTAGTGACAAATGATTGTTGGCTTCATGGTACAAAAGAAAAGAACTTTTTAAATAGAGGCTGTTTATACTTACAATCCTGATGCTGTCAAGTTTGATGAGCCAAAATCTACCACCTCCACTTTCTCTTTTGCTGGTGTCATTGCAGGCTTGCAAAAAATGAAGCAATGGATAAAGTGTGAATCACCGTATACAAAAGAGGGAAAATCAAGGCTTAGTCGTCACAGATGGACAGCAATTCAGGAGAGCGCTGCAAATATTACCATTATAGGCCCTAAACTATTTAAGACAAATCCTACAAAAATGAGAGAGAGATGACAAAGAGGAGAAGCTACACAGTATCAGCATCAGCATCCCATGATGTTACAAGCCAGAATGTACTGGGATTTCTCAAAGAAGTGTAAAGGATGCAACTTATTTCACATTGTCTATAATAAGTTTTATTGAGAAATAAAAGTTAAAGTAAAACACTGGAGAAACTGTCTTATTGTATCAAGAGACCAGTGATTCATTTGGTCTGGCATGCTGACTCCCAGAATAGCCCAATGTATCAACCTGTGCAACAACAGGAATGGCAAAACACTGTCATTACAATTATTAGCTCTCCAGTGCTGTCCTTAGGATTTATTGGGCCCTAAAGACGAGTATTAACCTCATTCCCCATATATCCAATGCCTGCTGAGGGGAGGGGAACAATTTTTAGAGAAGGGATCATAATCTTCAGCAAGACACTAATGAAGTATTTTAAAACAATTTTTAAACTAAGGTCCTGTAAACTAAAATAATACATTCAGAAACTGACACCATGTATCTGGGGTGGGTTTATTCAGATTCATTCATCAATTTGCACCCTTCCCCACTTACTAGTAAAGAGGCTCAATCCGTCAAAGATTCCAAACAGATATTTTACCTTGCCACTTCCCCAAATATGTGAACATTATATCCTGTTGTGTTCTGCATGATATGGCTGGTGAGTAGTCTTAACACCAGGCCTCCAATGACAAACAATGCTTATTTTTAGTACTACTGAGAAACCGTGTGACTTTCAGGGCTTTACATATATGTTTTCAAGAGGAATGTAAGATATTAAAGTTATGTCTACACTAGAAGTATCTGTCTACAGAAGTTACTGTTGGGAGAGATGTTCGGACAAACTTCTGTCAACAGATCACGCCTACACATAAAAGTGGATTGATCTTTTGATCCACTCTGTCCACAAAAGGGCCCCCTGGAGCATCTACATGGGTTTTTTGTTTACAGTTTCTGTTGACAAAACAGATTTTGTGAGTAGATGCTTCTAAATTTCCTCTTCAGACAGCTTCTATCTAATTTCTTCATTCTCCTTTTCATGTTTAATACCACAGCATCATCTCTGCACCGTGAAGAGCGTGATGGTGCAACCTGAAAACATAATAGCATAGATTTTAAAAACCCATCACACACCTTCTTCCTCAGGACAGTGACACAGGTATTGCCCTAGTCTTTGTGATAGGATGCTACTGTTTCTCATCTTGGTGTTTCTTCCCAGCCCATTGAAGCACCTGCAATCTATAATGACAAGTTCCAACACATTATCTGTTGGTTATTATCTTTCATGGTATGCAGTCACCTGGACAGAGCATGGGCTCTGACTATAAAAGAGGGGCTGCCCTGTAAATAGCACTATAGTGAGTCCATTGCTCATTTTAAAAATGGGGTTTCCTTCTCTATGGCAAAGTGTATATTTTTTCCCCCCAGGAAACAGCTTCCAGCACATATCGAGTACCAAGTGCTCTTTTCACTATAACTCTTTTATCTGAGGCATCAGTTTTCAGGATAAATTATTTTAGAAGATCCAGATTTAAAAAATCAGTGTCTAGACATAAATGTTCCTGCAATACCTTGAAGGCCTTATCATAGGCTTTTGACTACTGGATCTTCCTAGGACATTTATTCTTCAATGAACTGATCTGCCATGGGGCAAACCCTGCTATGAATTGTCAACAGAATCCTAACAGACCGGAGAAGCACTGACATGGACACTACAGGATGTTCTCTCAATACTTGGAACTTGGTTAGTGCTTACAGATGGCCACCTTCCATCATGTAGTCCAAACATGTGACTCTGTGGTTCCCTATTTTACATTTTACCAAAATACCTAGTTGTCTGGCATTGTGTCTGGAGAACCTGTCAATCTGTTTCTTTACTTCCTCAGCTTCATATTGTAGTTTTAGGAAAGTTTGGTAAAGGTCTTGTAGGTATTTCTGTCTGAGGGATTTGAGCAAATGCAATTGTATCTGTAATGCTTGGCTGTGGACAATGAATTTTATGATGTTCCTTGGATGGAAGCTGGATCATGAGGTAAGCATAGCAGTCTGTGGGTTTCCGGTATATGGTGGTGTTTATGTGACTAACACATATTTGCACTGTAGTGTCCAGGAAGTGGATCTGTTGTGTTGACTGGTTCAGACTGTGGTTGAAACAGATTAACAGAGCCATACGTGTACCCAGAAGCTATCTGCTACAAGACAGGTGCAACAAGGAAAATAACGGAACAGCACTGGCCATCACATACAGCCCCCCAGCTAAAACATCTCCAACACATCATCAGTGTTCTGCAACCCATTCTGGACAACGATTCTTCACTCTCATAGACCTTGGGAGGCAGGCAACTCCTAGCCTACAGACAGCTGGCCAACCTGAAACAAATTCTCACCAGGAACTATACACCACACCACCGTAACTCTAACTCAGGAACTAATCCCTGCAACAAACATTGGTGCTAGTTCTGCCCACACATCTACACCAGTGACACTATCATAGGACCTAACCACATCAACCACACCATCAGGGACTCATTCACCTATGCATCTACTAATGTAGTATATGCCATCATGTGCCAGCAATGCTTCTCAGCCTTACACATTGGTCAAACTGGACAGTATCCACATTAAAGAATAAATGGACGTTAATCAGATATCCAGAGTGGTAACATACATAAACCTGGAGGAGAACACTCTCTCCCTGGGCACTTCGTAGCAGATTTAAAACTAGCCACCCTGAAACAAATAAACTTGAAAAACAGACTCCAAAGGGAAACTGCAGAGCTACAGTTCTTTTGCAAGTTTGACACCATCAACCAAGGACTGAACAAAGACTTGGAGTGGCTGGCCAAATACAAAAGCAGTTTCTCCTCTCTTGGTGTTCACGCCTTCACATCAGCTGCTGGAAGTGGGCCACATCCTTCCTGACTGAATTGACCTCACTGACTCTGGCTTTCCTCTTGATTGGTACTCCCTTCTTTTCATGAGCCTGTATATTTAGACCTGCCTCTGGAACTTCCACTACATGCAATGGATGAAGTGGGTCTTTGCCCATGAAAGCTTATGCTCCAAAAATCTGTTAGTCTACAAGGTGCCTTTAACATTCTCAGCCAGTGGCGGGCACCTCCTCTGGGTGGCATGGGCCTCTGCACCTTGCCCCAGCTGACTTTGTGGCTGCTGGCTGTATTCCCAGGAGTCTGGCCTCCTTTTATGGAACTGCTGGTCAGCAGGGTATGCACCCAAGCCCTGGTTGGCTTGGCAGCAGGCTAACAGTTAGGGAGCCCAGCCTTGGTTCAGGGCAGGGGGCAGGTAGTTAGCCATCAAAGCAGTGTGGCTTGGGAGAGGCAAGGAACTGCCTCTCCAGGGGTGGGGTAGGGGGACACAGGCTTTCCCACTTCACTGCATCCCGGCCCAAGGCCCTAGTGACAGCTCTCACTGTGATCTGGGTAGTGGGGATCCAGGCCACAACACACTTCCCTGGGCCACTTGCTACCTCCACCTCCATCAGTGTTTGCTCCCATTTGGAGGGTTTAGCCAGCTCAGGGAGGCGTATTTCCTCTGGGTACATAGCAGTGGGTCGGTCCAGTCAGTCGGACATCTCCATAACATTTGAGTAGTGTGCAAGAGTCAGGACCATGGGCTCCAGCAGGTCTGAGTCCTCAGCATTGTGAAAAACAGGCAAGACTCCAGGCTCATGCACATCTGGCTCCCTGGGGTAGCTGGCCATAGGCAGGAGCTCTGGCTCTGGCGGGGTCTTAGGGAAGGGGATTTGCTGCAGGGCTGAGGGCCCCTGTAGAGCCGGAGAGGACCTGGCTAATGGCAGGCTTCGCTGCAGCCCTTAAGGTTGGTTAGGGCAGCTGGCCGGTGGCTTTCAAAGGCCTACCAGTCTATCACATGTTCCCTGGCTCCAGCTCCCCTGAGCCCGGTGAGAGGCTTCTGCACTGGTCAAAAGCCAGCCTTTGAATGATCCTCAAGCCCTGCCCCTGGCACTTCCAGCCCCTGGTGCTACTCTCTGGGGGGAAAGGCACAGGTGTTCTGGGTCCACTCACCAAGGTTTCTGAGAGGCCTCCTCAACCTCTGCATTAGGGGGAGGCCACTATACCTTGCTACAGTGTTACACAACTTCTTTTCATTGTTTTTGTAGATACAGACTAACATGACTACACCTCTGACTTTACCAGCTTCTTTTTCTGTGATCTAGAGTGAATATATAGCAGGCTAGTCATATCTGCTCTAATAGTTCACGCACTGTCCCCAGCACTAATTGGGCATCATATTTTGATATTGCATTAATCTTTCAAAAATCAATGTAGAAATGAATTTTATGGTCCCACTTCAGAGCTAAGACAATGAGAATTCTCAATTCGCTTTGTGCCTCTTCAGTCAACTCCAGGTGTAAAATTGATCAGATTTCATCCCGCACTCTGTCCCATGTTTTACAAGGCACTAGCTGCAGTTCCCCGGATGTATTGGCCTGCTTCTGTTTCAATGGCTACGTCTACACGTGCACGCTACATCGAAATAGCTTATTTCGATAAATAACTTCTACACGTCCTCCAGGGCTGGCAACGTAGACGTTCAATGTCGATGTTGCGCAGCACCACATCGAAATAGGTGCTGCGAGGGAACGTCTACACGCCAAAGTAGCACACATCGAAATAAGGGTGCCAGGAACAGCTGCAGACAGGGTCACAGGGCAGACTAGCGCTTCCGGGGCAACAGCTAGCCGCTCCCTTAAAGGGCCCCTCCCAGACACACTCAGCCTGCACAGCACGCAGTCTGCAGAACCATAGGCATGCACACCTTGAGCGACGCCGTCATGGACCCCCAGCAGCAGCAGCAGCAGCAGCAGCAGCAGCAGCCAGAGGTCCACACAGCCGCCCCTGCAGGAACAGTGCTCGCCCTGCTCGATGCCATGCAGGAGGCAGCTGAGCACTTCCTTGCCACAGAGGAGGAGCTGCCCGCAGCGGAGGTGGAAGCAACCCCCAACTCTGCCGCCTCCCCCGCCGCACACACTGCTGGCTGTGGAGCTACCCCACGAGCACCGACTGGTGGGAGTGGCTGGTGCTCGGAGAGTGGGATGATGACCGCTGGCTCCAGAACTTTCGGATGAGCCGGCAGACATTTCTGGAGCTATGCCAGTGGCTCACCCCCACACTGAGGCACCAGGACACCGCCATGTGGCGTGCCCTCAGTGTGGAGAAACGGGTCGGCATCGCTGTCTGGAAGCTGGCCACTACAGACAGCTACCGATCCGTGGGCCAGCAGTTTGGCATCGGCAAGGCCACTGTCGGGGCTGTCCTCATGGAGGTAAGAGGACCCACAGGGGGAGGGGGAGGCAGCCTGAGCAGGGGAGGGGAGGGGATGGGGGCCCTAGCAGAGGAGGGCCACACACACCCTGCACACCCCTCATTGGTGCTCTCCCATGTGCTTCCCCTGCAGGTCGTCTGCGCCATCAATGCCCTGCTCCTCCACAGGCTCGTGAGGCTTGGGGACCTGGATGCCGCCATCGCAGGCTTTGCCACCCTGGACTTCCCCAATTGCTTTGGAGCTCTGGATGGGACTCACATCCCCATTCGCGCCCCGGAAGACAGTGGAGGACGCTACATAAACAGGAAGGGCTACCACTCAGTGATCCTCCAGGCCTTGGTAGACAGCCGGGGCCGTTTCCTGGACATTTATGTGGGCTGGCCTGGCAGCACCCACGACGCCCGGGTATTCCGGAACTTGGGCCTGTGCCACCGGCTGGAGGCAGGGACCTACATCCCCCAGCGGGAGATCCCTGTGGGGGACACCACCATGCCCCTCTGTGTCATCACAGATGCGGCATACCCCCTCCGGCCCTGGCTCATGCACCCATACACGGGCTATCTGTCTGCCAGCCAGGAGCGCTTCAACCAGCGCCTGAACCACGCACGCCAGGTGGTGGAGCGCACATTTGGGCACCTCAAAGGGTGCTGGAGGTGTCTCCTCACCCGCCTTGATGCGGGCCCCACCAATATCCCCCAGATTGTGGGACATGCAGCGCCTTACACAACCTCGTGGAGAGCAAGGAGGACGCCTTCTTTCTGGGCTGGGCTGTGGAGGCCGGCAGGGCCAATGTGCAGCCACCCGCTGCCCCCAGTCGTCAGGTGGACCCCGAAGGGACCTGGGTCTGGGAGGCCCTGCGGGCCCAGTTCGACGAGGCCACGGGGTGAATGCTGGCAGGCCCCCCCACTGCAGCCCCCCATCCTCCACAACACTCCCTGCGCCTACGCCCACACCACAGAGCACCCAAGAGCACACCTCCCCACTTTTCTTGTAAAAATAAAAGCAGACAGTTGTTTGTCAACTCAAATATCTTTAGAACTCTTATTATTATTATTATTATTATTATTATTATCAACAAGACTAACTAACTATATACAGGGGAAATCTAACTGATAAATATATATACATTATAAAAATAGGGATAACATGAAAGGGGAAGACAAGGAAGGGGAGAACTATTTACATGGGGGGGTAAGGATCAGCATTGTAACTGAGGTCAAATATGCAAACTATTTACAACAAACTAACTTAAAACTGGGGGGAATATATACAAAAGGGGGGCATGTCCTGGGCCCCACACCCCTAAAATCCAGTTCTGGGAGTGGGCGGCCAGGATCCCCGCCTCGGCCTCAGCTCTGGCCGGGGCTGGCTGGGGGCCGGGCTGAAAGGGAGATACGGCCGGCTAGTGTCAGCTGGCTCCAGGTCCCCCTCGGCAGAATGGCCCTTGGTGGCGGGTGGTGGTGTGATGGCGGACGGCGCAGTGGCTGGAGCAGCGGGTGGAGCAGCAGGTGTAGCAGGCAGGGTGGGCGCTGCGGTGGCCGGCGTGGCATGGGGGGCCAGGGAGTCCACGATGCGGTTGAGGGTCCTCATGCAGGCCCCCCATGCCTCCTGGAGCCAGGCCAGCGCCCGCTCCTGCAGCTGGAGGTGGCATTCCTCCACCTGCAGCCGCTGCTCGGTGACCTCCAGCTGCCGACGGTGGAGGGCCAGCAGCTGGGGGTCCATCGCCGTCGGCTGCTGGTGCTGGGTCCACCGTCTTCCCCACCGTGGGGCTGGTCGTTCCTCCACCGAGGGGCTGGCCTGGAGTGATGGCCCCGGAGGGCTTTCCGGGACCACTGACGCCTCACTGGCGCTCTCCGGTCCTTCCGATGGTGCAGCTGCGGAACACAGGTGGCGGGGAAGAAGAGTGGAGACAACCGTTAGTGTGGGCCCCGAGCTGTGGCCCTTGTGCCCCCACCCCTCTGCTGCAGGTTCCCCATCCCCGTCCCCAGGAGATGCTGCTGTGATGGGGTGCAGGGGTCCCCTTGCACTGCACCCCGTCTGCTGGCAGGAGTGACTCTCACTCTGCAGGTACAACAGGAGGTTTATTAGGCAACAGATGCCCAGTTTCTCACAGAAGCAACAGTACAGCAGTCAGAGACGGTCCTTCCAACCCGTCCTGGGGAGAAGACCCCAAGAGGTGCCCCTCTGGGGTGTAGCTTTCCCCCTCCTCAGACTGGCTGCCTTCTAGCTCTCCCTTCCCCTAGCCTCTACCTGCAGCCCCCGATTCAAACCCAGCTTGGCTCCTCCCTCCTCTTTGTTCAGGGCAGAGGTGTAACCTGCCAATTGTAGCCCCAGGATTATCCCTAGCCACTGGGAGCTCTTCAGCTTGTTTCTCATATCTAGCCTGAGTCTCGCATTTGCACTACCCCCACTCCATCACATGCTGCTGCTGCTGCTGCTGCTGCTGCTGCTGGGTGTCCCACCCCCTCCCACCAGGGGGACCCTAGAGGTTCTGCTCCCCTCAGCCCCGGGGATGGGGCATTGCACTGTTGTGCTGGGGCGGGCAGGGGCTGATGCACTCTTCTGAGGGACATGCCACTGCTGTCCTTGAGGCCATGGCCATCTGGGCATGTGGAGGGCCCTGGTCATATCTATTACCCCCGCCCCTCAACCCCGGGGGTGTGCACCACAGGGGGTACATACCTGACAGTCCACTCCCATGGTTGGGGGACACCCGGGGGGCAGACGCCTGGCTGGAGCTCCTGGATGGGAGTATGATCTGGAGGCCGGCGTAACTCGAGGAGGACTCCCCCTCCTCTTCCTCCGGTGCCCCGGGGGTGGGCTCCTGGGGGGGCTCCCAGGGTGCGGGGCTTGCCTCCGGGGTGGACTCTGCCTCCAGGGCCTGCTGGGGCTCGTCGGCCAAGGTGTCAAGAGTGGCCAGAGGCGAGGAGGTGTACCGGGGGGCCCAGGATGTCCCTGAGCTCCCTGTAAAAGAGGCAAGTGACGGGGGCGGCCCCAGATCGGCCGGCTGCATCCCGGGCCCAGGCGTAACCCTGCCGCAGCTCCTTCACTTTACTCCGGACATGATCCGGAGTGCGGGCAGGGTGACCCCGGGCGGACAGGCCCTCGGCCAGCCAAGCGAATGCATCCGCGTTCCGCCTCTTGCTCCCCATTACCTGGAGCACATCCTCCTCGCTCCAGAGCCCCAGCAGGTCCCGCAGCTCGGCCTCCGTCCAGGAGGGGCCAGGCTGCCACTTCCCCGCCTGGCTGCTGGGCTGGGAGCCCTGGCTCCCCTTGGGGGGTGCCCTGGGGGCGGTTGGGGGCTGCCGTGTGGCCATTGCAGCTGGGGTGCGTGTCTGTGGTGGCTGAGGGACGTGCAGGCTGGCTGCGTGTCTGGGCTGCCGCCTGCACGGTCTCTCAGCTTCCTGCACAGGAAGGGAGGGGGCGGGGAGCTTTAAGGGGCCACTGCATGCGGCCACCATCGAGCTCAGGGGCTGGAGAGAGTGTCTCTCAACCCCTCAGCTGATGGCCGCCATGGAGGACCCTGCAATTTTGATGTTGTGGGACACGCAACAACTACACGTTCCCTACTTCGACATTGAACGTCAAAGTAGGGTGCTATTTCCATCCCCTCATGGGCTTAGTGACTTCGACGTCTCGCCGCCTAACGTCGATGTTAACTTCGAAATAGCACCCAACACGTGTAGCTGTGACGGGCGCTATTTCGAAGTTTGCATTGCTACTTCGAAGTAGCGTGCACGTGTAGACGCGGCTAATATGTTACATTGGGTCTTCCTGGGCAGAGATGAGAACATAGTGGTAAGGGAGCAACCAGCTGCCAGACCTAGGTATTTTTTCAGTCTGCAGTCCTTCTCTGATTTGTACAAATCCAGCCATTTGTGTTATTGGCATCTGGGGATTTAATTCGGGCTTGGTGAGATACAAGATTAAATGAATCCTCCTAATCCCACCAGGCTTTTAAAATATTCAAGTGATAGGTATGGTGTCCTTTTGATTCTCCAGGTGTTGGACCGCAGAGTCCATGGGGAGCACATTGTCTGAAAAGGCTCCCACCACTGGGATTTGGAGTCTGTGCTCAGTAGTAATGAAAATGTTTGGTTGCCTGGTTTGAAAGCTTGCACCTGAGCCTTCCTGTTGTAGGTCTTCTATTGAATACGCTGACTACTCAGCAGATTGCCTTTACCTAATGATAATTTTTTAACTGAAGAATCTATCAGGCTCTATTTTTTCTTGTTGTCTCCCCATTTTTGAAGCATCTCCAAAATATCTCTCAGTGGCTTCCCATGCAACACTTTGAAGGGAGAAAACCAGATGGAAGCTTGGGACATTTGCAAAAAGTAGAAAGATGGATGCAGGGAGTAGCAGGGATCCCAGGCTACAAGCTTCATTATTGTTCCCTTAAAAGTTTTGTTAAATTGCCCAACTCATCTATGTTTAGGGATGGTAGACCCATATTCTTAATGTCTTCAGGGCTGTGTCTACACGTGCCCCAAACTTCAAAATGACCATGCAAATGGCCATTTCAAAGTTTACTAATGAAGCGCTGAAATGCATATTCAACGCTTCATTAGCATGCGGGCGGCAGCCGCGCTTCGAAATTGACGTGCCTTGCCGCCACGCCGCGCGTCCAGATAGGGCTCCTTTTCGAAAGGACGCCGCCTACTTCGAAGTCCCCTTATTCCAATGAGCTCATGGGAATAAGGGGACTTCGAAGTAGGCGGCATCCTTTCGAAAAGGAGCCCCGTCTGGACGCGCCGCGCGGCGGCAAGGAGCGTCAATTTCGAAGCGCGGCTGCCGCCCGCATGCTAATGAAGCACTGAATATGTATTTCAGCGCTTCATTAGTAAACTTCGAAATGGCCATTTGCATGGCCATTTCGAAGTTTGGGGCACGTGTAGACATAGCCCAGCAGTTCTCACAGTTCTTTCACTAAGAATGAAGTAAACTTGATTGTTATTTTAAATAATGTATTTCTTCAGTTCTTTCATTAATGGAGAGAAAGGGAATGTGTTTGGGGAACCACATCACATTGTCTGGGGTGACCCTACAGCATTGTTATGCAGGTGCTTTGCTAAGCCCATGCCTATTCTATCAAATTGAGTGTTAAACAGGAAAGGAGGAATAAGATATATGTTTGATGTTCCCCAAGGACTGGGAAGCTGGCACTTTGGGCAGGAAACACAGGCCATTAACATAGCTTTCTAAGGCTACGTCTACACGTGAAGCCAACATCGAAATAGCTTATTTCGATGTAGCAACATCGAAATAGGCTATTTTGATGAATAACGTCTACACGTCCTCCAGGGCTGGCAACGTCGATGTTCAACTTCGACGTTGTGCGGCACCACATCGAAATAGGCGCTGCGAGGGTACGTCTGCACGCCAAAGTAGCACACATCGAAATAAGGGTGCCAGGCACAGCTGCAGACAGGGCCACAGGGCGGACTCAACAGCCAGCCGCTCCCTTAAAGGGCCCCTCCCAGACACAGTTGCACTAAACAACACAAGATACACAGAGCCGACAACTGGTTGCAGACCCTGTGCATGCAGCATGGATCCCCAGCTGCCGCAGAAGCAGCCAGAAGCCCTGGGCTAAGGGCTGCTGCCCACGGTGACCATAGAGCCCCGCAGGGGCTGGAGAGAGAGCATCTCTCAACCCCCCAGCTGATGGCCGCCATGGAGGACCCAGCAATTTCGACGTTGCGGGACGAGGATCGTCTACACGGTCCCTACTTCAACGTTGAACGTCGAAGTAGGGCGCTATTCCAATCCCCTCGGCTGCGTCTACACGTGCACGCTACTTCGAAGTAGCGGCAGTAACTTCGAAATAGCGCCCGTCACGTCTACACGTGTTGGGCGCTATTTCGAAGTTGAAATCGACGTTAGGCGGCGAGACGTCGAAGTCGCTAACCCCATGAGCGGATGGGAATAGCGCCCTACTTCGACGTTCAACATCGAAGTAGGGACGTGTAGACGATCCGCGTCCCGCAACATCGAAATAGCGGGGTCCTCCATGGCGGCCATCAGCTGGGGGGTTGAGAGATACTCTCTCTCCAGCCCTTGCGGGGCTCTGTGGTCACCGTGGGCAGCAGCCCTTAGCCCAGGGCTTCTGGCTGCTGCTGCTGCAGCTGGGGGTCCGTGCTGCATATACAGGGTCTGCAACTAGTTGTTGGCTCTGTGTATCTTGCACTGTTTAATGAAAGTGTGTGTGGGAGGGGCCCTTTAAGGGAGCGACTTGCTGTTGAGTCCGCCCCGTGACCCTGTCTGCAGCTGTGCCTGGCTCCCTTATTTCGATGTGTGCTACTTTGGCGTGTAGACGTTCCCTCGCTGTGCCTATTTCGATGTTGGGCTGAGCAACGTCGAAGTTGAACATCGACGTTGCCAGCCCTGGAGGACGTGTAGACGTTATTCATCGAAATAGACTATTTCGATGTCGCAACATCGAAATAAGCTATTTCGAAGTTGGGTGCACGTGTAGACGTAGCCCTGATGAGGTTAGCGACTTCGACGTCTCGCCGCCTAACGTCGAAGTTAACTTCGAAATAGCGCCCGACGCGTGTAGACGCGACGGGCGCTATTTCGAAGTTAGTGCCGCTACTTCGAAGTAGCGTGCACGTGTAGACACAGCTTAAGTGTGGCCAATAGAACCAAGTGACAAGCCAGTCAAGTGTCTTTCCCCCACCCAAAATGTTGGGAACATGGGACCTCTTTGGCTAACTGGAAGTCCTTCTGACTATAAAACACTGGAACACAAAGATGGGTCTTTAATTCCCTCTCATAATAAAGAAATTTCAGAAGTCAGTGCAGAAATGGTCTTGTGAGTTGCTCCAAGTGGCAGAGCTATCCATCACAGAGCTCTAAGGAGTTTTATTAATTCATCATTCACAAGAGGAAGTTGTTCACATGCTTTCTTAAGTGTTCCCAAAAGAAGTTGGTGGGCCATTCTAGCACACCGGCTCCCTGGGTTAACACTTTTTGTACACCACCAGGGATTGAAGTTTTTACTTACCTGGCTGCAGGTTCCATTTCTGGTAGCTTCTTTTTTCCTCCCATATTTGCATGAACTTTGTCAATTCTGCATTCACTCTCCCCAGGGGTTATTGACTTTTATTTCATCAGCTGCCTGTTTCCCCCATTCTTTCAGAACTTCATACAAGTGTTTTCAATTTCTCTGCCAATATGACTGGATACTCCAGTGTAGGGTCAGTCCCACACAGAATATTGCCATATGCTCTCCCCCTAGGAGCTGCACTTCTCTGGTGGAGTATGGATTTGCATCACAGAAAAGACAGTGAAGGAAAATATTCTTCCCTGACTCATCCTTCAGACAAACCAACTAATTCTCACTAGGGAGCTGCCAAATTGACCAAGCCAGGAACCTCTCTCTCCCATTATTTATTACCAGCACCACCAGCTAGTCAGGGCTTTATAATTTTTTCTATCCCAAGTCTACAACATCCGTCCTGCTGTAATTACAGTACAAAAAGGGGCAATCCTCCCAAAGACATCCTGATTGATAACCCTTGAGAAAAGTCCACCTGGAATAGGTTGAGAGGTTGTTCTCTGATCCCTGGCAGCACTTTCCTCCTGAAGAAGATTATTTTTCTGGGACTGTGTTATGTCACTGTTTGATGTCCTCGCAAGCTGTCAGCAACCCTGTAGTTTTCCATTAAGCCAACCATCTCACACAAGTTCTTCTTCAGGTATTTCAAGGCCCACCATCATCTCCCAGTGGGAGTGTGTTGCTCCACCAAGACGTGTTGCCCAGTGGGAGTGAACTGTTCACCAAGATGAGTTCAGCAACCTGCTTCCCTTATCTTGCTTCTGGTTTTAGTCACTGCCAACAGTGCTCCATGAATTTCTAGGCTGTTGGGCATAGCCAAACCCCTGAAAGATTCTGCTCTTCCTCAAAGTGGCAATATGTATCCCTTCAGAATTCTAAGTAGTTGAGAATGGAGCCTTAACTCAAGGGTCGTTCCGAGCAGAAGTCAGGTGAAGCAGCTTGGGTGGATCCAGCCAGATGAGGGGCCAGCAGAAGGTCCCCCTGAAGTCTTACCCTCTCAAACATGAAAAGGAACCCACCTCAGGATTGTCAACAAGGCTCATTTTTGTAAGTTTCACCAGGTTCACTGTGACCAGTGGGGTGCAGTTCAAGGTTCCTTTTGTCAAATCCCCATGGCTGCTAGAGATAGGAAAAGAGCTTTTTGCACTATGCATTGATGCTTATCATGTTACTGGGCTGTTAAGTCTGTAATCAATGACTTTTGCTGTTTACTATCTAACAATGCTGTTGGGTGGCCAGCTGCTACAGCAACTGTTTCAGTTGTTGCTGCTAGTGGGCAGCCTGTTGCCTAGTGGTTCTCCATAACATGCTTTAATAATCAATAGAGGTCCATTTTTAAGCAATGCTCCTTACCCTTATCTCAGGGTTGATCAATATTCCTGCAGCTCTACCAATTGTCACCAAACTGTGATAAGGCACCCTCTTTACCTCCATGGACTGATATGTCTGTACCACCCAGTTACTACACCTCCCCTCTCCAGAGAGTGCTGTGTGGTATCTTTCTAGTGAGCTGACTCTTAACCCCTGATGAGCACTGTCTCATCCCCTTAAGGGTTCAGGTTAGACCACAAAACCTGTCACAGTCAGAAAACCATGTTTGTCAGGAGAGAGGTAAACAAATCTTGTAATCAGCTCCTTCAGGGATGTAGACCTCTTGCTTCAGATGGCTCTTCAGCTATCATTGCCTTTTTTTTATTTAGTTTAATGGGTTTCCATTGTGCTGTTCATTACACTGTCCTTTGGATCAGTTCATGAGCCCTTGTAGGGTGTGAAACTTTCAGGATGAGAACTGTTCCCATTATAACCGCCACACATCTATTAGCCTGATGTTTGTCCTTTTTAAAATCATTGTGGTGTGTTTTAATGTAGGAATATGGCTGTTTAATATTTTTTAAATTTCTTCAAAATTTGCATTTCAGTAGTGTGCTAATCTGAATGCTTCTGACTTGCACATTTCATAGAAAACTACTTTGAGCACTTTACACTTAAAAGTTGACCTACCAATGGAACACGAATCTTTCTGAACATTCTTTGTTTGGGGTTCTTTTGGTAACTAAAGGCACTTACATGTATAATTCATGTGCAAGTAGGTGGCTATATTAAGAGTGCAATTCCCTCATAATCATTCTACTTTAGCATGTTAATGCCACTATCTTCTAGCATTTCCCAGAATTTTATCCATTGCTCCATCCATTAACATCTATCTAAAAGCCATAAATATTCTTCAAGAAGGGAAAATGCTATTTAGAAGCCTGTAATTGCTGTCATAAAAATAAAAACAATCCATACTGTATTATCAGCTAATGTTCATAAAATCAAAATGTTTGACATCCAGAGTGTACTTTGCAGTGGTAAAACATTCAAGGTGTTCTTTATTAAACACAGGTTTGTATCTGCTGATGCAGGAAGTATGCAGTTTCAGGAGGGTGATGCTAACCAAAGAGACATTTGCAATGGTTTTCATAACATTCTTAAAGAAACATGTGAAGGTGAGCCCTGTGAATATTAAGTAAGTAAATAAACACATAAATAAATAAAATATTTTTAAATTTTAGAAACCCTTTAAATGTTACAATTTTAAAGACTTTATGAAAATAGATTGAGATTTAAGAGACTTGAAAACCATTTGGCAACATCAAAGCAAATGTCCTTATATTTTCATATGGTAGGAAAGAAACAAAGGCAGGGGAACATACAAGTGGTTTGGCCTAACTAGTGAAGAGCAGCAAGGAAAGAAGAAATAAAGTTGTGGTTCAGTAGTTAATCTAGTTCATGTTGTTACCCATTTCCACATTTTTAACTGCTAGTTGGAAAGTAGTCTGGGGGTATATTAATTAAACCATGATGTCCTCTGAAAGACAAATGTACCAGCTTCAGTGATTAGAGGTATCTAATTATACTATTGTAGGTGAAAGTACTGAAAGCTTAATATTTCAATGAAGTATGGTGGGATTATACAATATAAATTGGTGATAGGTACCAGTAACTTGGACTTGATAGATGGTGACATTAAAAGCAACAGCAGCTCACCTCCTGCCTTCAGGGATGAATTGCATGTGAATTTCAGGCATGTTCCAAAGGGTCTTACAAATGTTGCATACAATATGTCACACAAGGCTCATTCAGTCACAGTTCACAGTGCAAAGTATTCCTCCAGGTTTATAAATACGAGTTTGCTTCAGAATATAGGATCCAAATATTTTCCCACTTCGAAAACATTCAAAATTGCCAACTAAGTTAAGGACATGAGTGTGTTACTTTCATTCATTTTGCTTTAAGGTGTGCAGTCAGATTAAGTTAGCACTTAATTTTGATGTTGATCTTTTTTCATAAAGGATGGGTAGAAACCTTCCCATTCTTGAAACAAAGACAAACTCTGCAGTGCAAACTCTTTTTTGTTTCCAACACAAATACTGCATTGTGCTATTGTCTTCCTGAATGAGGGTGAAAGAAATTGGCTATAGATGTCAATTTTCATTGCCCATGTAGGGAGAATCTATGTAATCTATCCTTCCAAATCACATTCAGTTCCCTCTCACTGTAATTTATTTCTGCTTACTGCCTCACTATCAGTTTGCTGGCAATGAGTTGTTGAGAACTAATATATTTCAAGGTTGTACTGGCCCTTTTAAGAAGGAAGAGATCAGTGCACACGTGACTCAGCACCAGCCAGGTTCCCAGCTGGGGTTGAAGAATGACATCTAGACCCCAACAGGGACAATTTGAGACAGTGGAGGGTTCAGCCAGGAAAAGTTTAGGAGACATTTGACTGGGAGTGAGAGATGACAGGTAAAAGCTGCTGCAGCCAGAACAGAATAAGAAATTTTTGTGGGAAGAATGAAGGCAAGAAGTCAGCAATAGGCATTTCCTATATGGAATCAACAAGGCAGCACTAATAGCCAAAGAGCACCAGAGGGAGCATTTAGGGGAGAAAGCTGGAACCTAGGGCCAGATTGGGCTGAAGGCTGGGAAGAAGTGGGGAGATTTATCCATTGATCTTTCTGTGATGGAGAAGAATGAGAGCTAGTAGGAGCAAGGCAAGTTCCTTGGTGAAGATAAACTTCACAGAAGAGAACTGGGACATATAGATGGTTCCTGCAGGAAAAATGAGGTTGCACTGCAGCTGGAATGGCTGGGGTAGCTGTTCTGTTGAAAGGATGGGAAAGGATTGTCAACAACTTCGTGGGAGGCAGAAACTGATGGACCAGATGTCTTGTGAGCTGATGGACTAGATGATGGGGTTTTAAGGAGTGCGTGTGGTGTGATAACTGGTTTGTGTTTTGAAACCTTTGTTTTGGACTATTTGGGCTCTGTTTTAAAAATAAACAGGCCACAGGGGGAGTACTATTGAGTCAAAAGGAAACATCATGGAGTCTTTGGGGTGCCAGACCCAAAGGAAATGAGGTAGGCGCTGCTTCTGCCCTAGCCATGCTCTATTCATGTAAACAAGTGTTCACATGGCCAATGAGAGAGACTAAGGATGTCAGTGAGTCACATACTGAATCGATATTTCCATGGCGATAGGCTTCTTTCCACCTATTTTGCCATCCAAAGTCTCAGATAAATGCATTCCCTGTAAACACAAGTTTCACACCAAAAGTTGTGGCATAATGCACTTACACGTGGAAATTTGAACTCAGTTCTGGCTTGACCAAAAAAGAGAAGAAATCATGGTGACTAATTATTGTAGCAGATCTGCAGTTACGTGGTACAGTTATACAGAAAGCAAAATGTTTCACAGGGCTGCCAATACATCACGGACCAACACCAAAACAGGAAGAAGTGTGCATTCCACTAACATCAATATAACACATCTGTTAGAGTTTGTGAGATACAAGAAAAATGGTATCTGAACACTCATCTGAATTCTCAATGACTGCTCAGTCCAGTCACGTTCATGCTTCCTTTTTCTCTCTCCCCTTCCTCCAAAAACATTTGAACAAAGAAGATTTTATTCAAATATTTGGGAAAAGGCTATTGTTCCCTCAATCAGACGTATTCAGGTAAAAACCAAAAGCATATGTAAATGAATAAAAACACCTGTTTTCCATTCATGGCAAGTCTTTGTTCTCTAGTCATTTCTCTGGAATAAAAAAGTTTGTCAACCAATCAGGAAGAAGGAAAAAAAGGCAAGACATTTAGGTGATTGTTCTTATTTGTGAAAAATTAAAACAAGTGTTCTGAGATTTACTGTTGGAAAGCACAACACAAGAATACTATGATCATGGTGGCATTTAGACCTTTTGTCAACCTTTAGGAGACAGTTCAACAGAATTGCTAGACTTCTGGGTGAGGTGAGGGGAGCATAGCTGACTTCACACCTGTGGAAGGGGTGAGGCTTCAGGCAAAAGAGATGCGGGCTAGACTCTTCCGGCCAGACCTCAGAAACATCCAGAGTAAGCTGTGCAGGGCTCCAGCTCCTAGAAAAGGACCCCCAGGTAGATGAGCCACAAGCAAGCGAAACGTGGCACTTTTGAAGGGCTGTGGCTAGCAGCATGCTAATGAAGTGCTGAATATTCATTTCAGCACCTCATTAGTATTGTTCGATTTGGCCATTAGCGTGTCCATTGAAGTTTTTCATAAGTGTAGGTGTAGCCTTTATGTAAGTGCATTTATTTCTTGTATTAGAAAATTCTTCCTTACTAAAACAAATCCTTAAGAAAAGAAGTGGATAGGACAAAAGAATCTGTATACCAATGGTTGTCTCTAGAATCTTTGTAGCACCACAAATTTCAAATATGTAACATAGATTTGTTAAAATATTAGGTTTTTATTCAGCACTGTATAAAGCAAACACAGATGTTCACACATTCATCATCTGTGGATTTGGAAAGTGATGTTTTCTTCACATCTTGTTCAATTTCTCTGTAAGAAAACACACACATGCTACATGCGTTTTTCTCAATTATGCATATGAAATCTTGCACTTAGCACAGTTTTTGCAATAACATATTTTGATGACTGCTTTTGGCGAAATAAATGATTCATTCAGTTGAATGACAGAGTGACAAAAACAAACTTATGCCAATTTTGTTGCTTGAGATATAAATGAAGAACACTTAAAAAACATAGCAAGAGAATATAATGGAAATGTGGGTTGAGAGTTCATTCCTTTGTCTTCTCAGTGTTCCACAAATCATTCTATTTAAGCCTTTACAAGGTGTGGTGTATCTTGAGTTATGTGTTGTGTTAATAAATGCCAGTTTATAATTCAGTCATTTTGTTATAGTGTGGATTGGATATAAAAGTAGCATTTTGGGACTATACAAATGTCTGTTTCCTTATTTCTAAAAGCAAAACAACATAGTTAAAAGAGTACCAACTCACATCATAACATATACGTGCTTAGCAGTGTGATGGGTGTGGTCATAGAAGACCCCTTGGGAAGTTGGCCACAAAATTTTGAGGAGAAAAGGGACTTCGAAGTTGCCCAGGAACTTCAAAGTCCTGGCGGGTTAGCCGGAGTTACACATGAGCCAACACTTCGAAGTTTAACACTTCGGAATTGCTACAGGGGAGAATTAGCTTAATGAAGTGCTGCATATACAGAGCACCACTTCATTAATAATCTCCTGACACGCTATGTACCATCCTCCCTTCGAAGTAGGTAGGTAGTGTAAACAAGCCCTAAGAGACTTATGGCACACAGATTCTTACCCTAAAGAACAGTTCTCATGTCAGGTAAAATCTTCAAACCAGAGCCATTCCTTTTCCTATGATTTGGGGTCAGCAGCCTTTCATAGCCCCCCCTTTTTCTTCATAAGGTATGTCAGGTAGATTCAAATGCAGGCTGAAGACAAAGGAGCTCAAAAATGCCCATTGCTTAAGTGGACTCCTCCAGGGTGGTAACCCTTTCTTTTAACATTCCCTTTTAGTGAAAAAACATTGAATTTCAAAAATGAACACCTGTACCAGTTGGCATGGTCACATGTCTTTCTAGACCAACTACCGTCCACACTTACAGAGCAAACTTGACCATTTACAAGATATTAGATGGACAAACCAGTAATCAGGGCCCCAGAGACACCATTAAAGCTATAAATTTAAAACATTTAAAACTATAAACAGACATATATTTAATATTCCTAATGTCACATACTAGAATGCACAAAACTAGAATGTTCATATCCAGCAGGTTACAATAGGTATTTTGTCCAAAACATCTGCAAATTATGCATATTTATATTCATAGCTCATTTTCTCTAAAGCAAAAGGTGTGAAATCAATTAAAAGCAGGTTAAACTGCTGTCTCTGTAATGATGATCATGATTTACCACAAACACGTACATAAAATTGCTCTAGATGGACTGCTTTACAGCTAATCCACAAAGTGGCTATGTCTACATGCAACCCTAAACTTGAAATAAGATACACAATTTGCCCTATGCAAGTTACACATCTCACTTTGAGCTTATTTCAAAATAGGTTATGTTGGCATTTATCACTGTTTAAACAGCACCAAATGGAAAAATAATGCTCTATTTCAAAGGATCCTTTATTTTTCCTGCAACTAGGGGTACAGGGATGCCAAAGTAACACACCCATTATTTTGAAAAATATTTTGAAATATTGGATGTGTTTCAAAGATGCAGAGTAGCTATTCTGGGATACCAAAATAACCCTGCTATGTAGATATAGGCAATGTGGCCCCGGTCTGAACTATTAATACATATTAGGTTGCTTGTGGTTTAAAGTTATCTTACTTGTTAAATTGTTGATGCCTTCATTCAGCCTTTTATCCATGGCTTCAATAACTCAGCATTTTTTTTCATCCATTTGACTGTACTTTTTTAATCTAACCAGTAAGAATTCTAATTTAATATAAATATTTATACCACAAACTGACATTAACTAAACACACAATACACATTTTAAGTGAGGAAAAATAGGTGGTTAAAATATTTGAAAGCATTCCCTTGATATTTTACCAATAATCCTGTATTTATTATATGCTGCTGTTTTATTAAGGATATAATGAGTGTATTTGCATGTGATACCTTGGGCATGCTTTTAACATCTCAGCTTTGAATTTTGGAAAGTAAATATTAAATTTTCTCTACACTAATATTTTAGAACATGTGCTATAATAGGCTTATTATAGGCTAAAATTTAAATTAGCTATTATTTAACTTTTCCTATTGACTCATAAATTTCTGATATACTTTAATGCCCACATTTCCAATAACCTAGAACAATTTGACACCATGAAAGTAGTACCATCATTTGTCTACCATGGCAATCATTATTATTATAATGACAGGTATTGTTTCTGGGCTGGAAAAGCCACCTTATACTTTTTTTTCTTTTCCAAGTACTGTTTGTTGAAAGATCCTCATTCTGAAGTGATTAATATGTCCCTGGCCATGGTCTGCGGTGTCTGTGTGGCTCTCCCCACATCTTAACGAAATAGCCTTAGGAACCAAGCATTTAAAATAAAAATCTACACTGTTACCAGTGGTGACTTTATTCCCTATCAAACCCCACTAAAATTAAATAGGATTCATAAGAATGTACTTCAAAAAACTTGTTTTAAAACACTGTATAGGGATAGGTAATACAAAGTATATAGGTGTAACCGTTTGAAAGGTCAGTTAATATGAATATTTATGAGAAACATTAATATTAATAGATTCAGGTTTAAAATTCTATAAGCTGATTGGTAGACTTAGGATGCTTCATTAATATACATAAAGGAATGTTACCTGGTTGTGGACCTGAGCTGACAGGTTTTCAAACAGGTCCGGACTAGCTCTATAGATTTGAGAGCAGACCCCAGGGTCAGTCAGTTGCACCGGACCAGCGGACTGGAGTGGACTAAGAAGAGCTGAAATCACTGAAGACAGAAGAAAGAAGGTGACAAGCATTGTGTCAGTCATTGCTCCCCAGCCGTCGTGGGACGCCGAAGACCAGAAGAGGACACGTGGAAGAGCTCCTGTTTGTCACCAGCTTTGAAGGCTCTGGTGCTTTTTACTGGAAGGTTTGTCCTGGCAGGTGACGCCGCTTCACAAGCACGTGCCCTGCACAGGGACAAATCAGAGCAGCGGTCCTGCCCTTCCCCTCATTGACCATAGCCAGTGGCTGGTGAGAGGAACAATAGGACGTTTTGCCACAGGAGGTTTTTTGTGTACCACGTCGGCCTATTTTCCTCCTGTCTCTCTTATTTTTCTCCTCTTTCTGTCAGGCCTTGCACAGCGCCATAAAAGCGCGCCTGTGCTGGCCATCTTTTCCTAGCTGCTGTGCCAAGAGACCTGCAGGCCCAGCGCCTGGACACGTACTGGGACAGAGGAGGTATCATAGACATACAGACTAAAGCCGTAGTAATTGAATTATTGTAACACATAATTATAATGAGTAATTTAATGTGTATATTCTACTTCTGTTGTTGTATATTCGCATGCTGCTACATGTGTTAAGTATTTAAATAGACAGCTGCACATTAGAGAATAGAAGGCTGGGACTGCCCCAGGCCTTATTTATTGCAGCTTATATTGTGTAATCCTAAACACTCTAGTTTTATTGTAAAGCACAGGGGGCTGTGTTTAAACACCAGCCAGAAGGTCTAAACATCCAACATATTAGAATAGTGAGTTGAATTATTAGCCCTTTAAGGGGATAGAATTGATAGTGAACTAAACAAAGCATATAATATTTATTAGTAAGATCTGCTCACCACTTTTTCGAGAGGGAGGTTGAGCAACCAGAGAAAACCCAAAGAGGAAGCTCCGGAATATTATTTAATTTTAAGATTTAACCCTTTAAGTGTATATAGGGTGCTGCAATAAAAGGCAATTCCAATAACAGAGGGTTGTCAAAATAGGCAGTACCAGAATAGGAGAAAACCCCCAGAGGGAAAACGCCGATTAAATAGAAATAGGGCTGTGCCATAAAAGGTAATCCCAAGAATTAATAAGGTCCTGCAGTAAAAGACTATTCCAAAAAAAGGAGTGGTCAAAATAGGCAGTTTCTAAACAGAAGTCACCCTTAGAGGGACTCCAAATTAAGATCTGCTCCCCCCTTTTCGAGAGGGAGGTTGAGCAACTGGAGAAAACCCCCAGAGGGCAAACTCCAGAGAAGAGGGTAGAGAGCTATAAAGTTCTCCCCAATTATTATAATATTATCATAAAGCTCTGTATTTTAATGACTTTCCCTTCACAGCATTCAAAGACGATACCATGAGAATCCAGGAGTTCTCCTTAAGTAGAAGGGTTTAGTTTAAGTTACTGCTTGTTGCAGTGTTGCTGCTTGTTGCAGCTTTCCAAGCTTAAAGGCTCTAGTTTTTAAATAAAAAACCTTGTGCTAAAGCTAGAAGTGTGAAGGAAATATCTTAGTCTGTAGTAATTTAGAACAACCAGCTCGTTAGCTCTTTGACTGCCTAGTGCAACTTCAGTAAATTCTTTGTGGCTCATCTTTAAAAAAGCCTTGGTTTTTTCTTTCAGGGGAGACCTGTGCTATGCAGCACCAGATCACACACCTGTAAACCCCATTGTGATTGGCCACCGTAGATATTGGCCAGAGAGGTTGGCTAAAACTCTGGGGGCACTCACTTAACTCCTTCTTTGGCCTTAACGGGGTGCCCTGAAGCGTTACCATTCAAAAAATTTTCATTTTTACAAAATTTTTTGTCGTGCCTCAGTTTCCCCACTTGCGCGACATATCACTGCTTTGACCGATACTGTTGACCCTCACTTCCTCTGCCATGTATGCAGTTTGTTTCCATTGCCTCAGCCTATACTGTCCTTATATTTCAGTACTAGGTCATTTGCTTCAGTTTAGGATTTCTCCAATGCAGAATGATTTTTCCTTCGCCAACACATTTTGTGAGGGTCATACACCAACACTTCTTAATTTTCCTTACCCTGATGTGGAATTCCTAATATCCAGAAAAATAAGATGATTATATCTTCTCTTCATATCCATCACTCTCATTGTTTGGTTCGGACTATCCACTCTTACTTAGTCCCCACAGCCACCATTCCCCACTAAGCTGATTCTCTAGCACTGCCTCAGTCCTAGAAAATCAGCTATTATTGATCACACACTTTAAAATCCTTTTTGACATTGAAACATTGTCTGGCTATACCAAATGAAGGACAGGAGACATATGATATGGACTTTCTCATGTTGCAACTTTATTATTAGATGTCTATACATGGGATAAAAATATGTAATGCAGGCAACACCATGTTCGTTCACTAGCACCACTTCATTATCCATCTAGGTCCACAGCTGGCCCTTGGCTTGGATCTTGCCATTCACTCCCCCTTAGAGTTAAGATGGACGATAAGAAAAGAGGGGTCCCTGCCAGATTAGTTATAGAAGCACCTCCTCACTCTTGTATTCCATTTGTTTAGCCATTATCTCCTTTTCTGTCCATTACCAGGCCATTCAATTGCTCACTGCATGTCTTCTCTATGAAGTATCTACACTGGACAGCTACCCCACACTCAACAAATAAGTTGAAACATAGAATATAACCCCTTACCATAACCAGTCCTCCCTGGCACCTGCTGTAGGAAAGACAAAAAGCAAAAACAAAAATATTTCACCTAAAACAATACAACAGTGAGAGAAAACTTCCTTCTCAACCTCCTTTGGAAAGGAACAACTGGTGCAAGGACAACAACAGGTCCTAGCTCAGCCTCCTAGAGAAGGGGATTCTAACACCAAGACTTGCACATTTTAAAACCTTCTGCCCTCGCATTTCCAGGGGATGAGTCACCAGAAAGGATAAAATAATTATTATTGTGCCTAAAAAAATACTAAGAAATTTAGTTTCACCATTTATCCTACATCCAGAGGTACCAGACTCTTTTCCTTGCATTGTTTGAATTCAGATTTCTCCATCTTTAATTGATATTAAAATAAACACTGACCTTTATTAAATAGCGAACTGCACCCTTTACGTGCAAATAACTGATGTCCAGCCAATCTATCGAGGAAAAAATTTCTGGCTCAGCAGCATAACCATATGGTGCCCGTCATCCCCAAAAGTGGCCCAGAGGAGGCAGCACAATGCAGAAGTTTCCTGTTTCAACTAACCTTAGGCAAAGAACAACTGCATTGTAACCTGCCTACTCACTCATGAAGAGTGTCTGATGAGACTTCTGATACACACTTAGCTTTCAGTGGCAGTGTTGTAAAGTCATGTGATTTTTTTTGTCAAAAGTCTGTCTGCTTCATTTTTTAAATCCTAATCTCTGCCGGGGTGTTGGGGTGGTGGTGGGACAGAGAGAGATTAAATTTTGTTGGCATTCTTAAAAAAAAAGACAGTGAAATGTACCAAAAAGTGAATAACAAATAAATACACTATGAAACTACACCATCTACTCAGGACACTCCCTACACAAGCACAAGAACAAATTTATACCAACACACCTCTACAGTCCCCTCCGGGGCTATTCTACCTACTACACAAGATCCACAAACCTGGAAATCCTGGACGCCCCATCATCTCGGGCATTGGCACTCTCACTGAAGGACTGTCTGGTTACGTGGACTCTCTCCTCAGACCCTATGCCACCAGCACTCCCAGCTATCTCTGAGACACCACTGACTTCCTGAGAAAACTGCAATACATTGATGACCTACTAGAAAACACTATCCTAGCCACCATGGATGTAGAAGCTCTCTATACCAATATCCCACACAAAGATGGAATAAATGCTGTCTGGAACAGTATCTCTGATGATGCTACAGCACATCTGATGGCTGAGCTCTGTAACTTTATCCTCACACACAACTATTTCAGATTTGGCGATGATATATACCTTCAAATCAGCAGCACAGCTATGGGTACCCTTATGGTCCCTCAATATGCCAATATTTTCATGGCTGACCTGGAACAGCGCTTCCTTAGCTCTCAAGTATCAGAGGGGTAGCCGTGTTAGTCTGGATCTGTAGCAGCAACGAAGGGTCCTGTGGCACCTTATAGACTAACAGAAAAGTTTAGAGCATGAGCTTTCGTCAGTTAACTCACTTCTTCAGATGAAGTGAGTTAACTCACGAAAGCTCATGCTCTAAACTTTTCTGTTAGTCTATAAGGTGCCACAGGACACTTTGTTGCTCCTTAGCTCTCGTGCACTAACACCCCATCTCTGCTTATGCTACATTGATGACATCTTCATCATCTGGACCCATGGGAAGGAGACTCTGGAGGAATTCCACCGGGACTTCAACAATTTTCACCCCAACATCAATCTCAGCCTGGAACAGTCCACACAGGAGATCCACTTCCTGGACACCACGGTGCTAATACACGATGGCCACATCACTACCACCCTCTACCATAAACCCACTGACCGCTACGCCTACCTTCATGCCTCCAGCTTCCATCCCAGACACACCACACGATCCATCGTCTACAGCCAAGCACTAAGATATAACCGCATTTGCTCCAACCCCTCCGACAGAGACAAACACCTACAGGATCTCTACCAAGCATTCTTGAAACTGCAATACCCACCAGAGGAAGTGAAAAAACAGATCAACAGAGCCAGACATGTGCCACGAAGCCTCTCACTACAGGACAAGCCCAAGAGAGAAACCAACAGAACACCACTAGCCATCACCTACAGTCCTCAGCTAAAACCTCTACAGTGCATCATCAGGGATTTACAACCCATTCTGGACAACGATCCCCCACTTTCACGGGCCTTGGGAGGCAGACCAGTCCTTGCCCACAGACAACCTGCCAACCTGAAGCAAATCCTAACCAGCAACTATACACCGCACCACAGTCACTCCAACTCAGAGACCCATCCATGCAACAAACCTCGTTGCCAGCTCTGCCCACATATCTACACCAGCAACACCATTACAGGACCTAACCGGATCAGCCACACCATCGTGGGTTCATTCAGCTGTACATTGACCAATATCATTTATGCCATCATGTGCCAGCAATGCCCCTCTGCTATATACATGGGACAAACTGGACAGTCTCTACGTAAAAGAATAAACGCACACAAATCAAATATCAGAAATGGCAATATACAAAAACCCGTAGGAGAGCACTTCAATCTTCCAGGCCACACAGTAGCAGACTTAAAAGTAGCTATCCTACAGCAAAGAAATTTCAGGACCAGACTCCAAAGAGAAATTTCTGAGGTACAATTCATCTGCAAATTCGATGCCCTCAGCTCAGGCTTAAACAAAGACTGCGAATGGCTGGCTAAATACAAAAGCAGCTTCCCCTCCCTTGGTGTTCACACCTCCAGATCAGTTGCTGGTAGTAAGCCTCACCCTTGCTGACTGAGCTAACCTTGTTAGCCCCACCTTTGCTCTGGCTTATTTATACCTAGCCCTGCAGATTTCCAAGACCAGCATCTGATGAAGTGAGACTGTGCTCACAAAAGCTCATGCTCAAAACTTTTCTGTTAGTCTATAAGGTGGCACAGGACCCTTCGTTGCTGTTACAGATCCAGACTAACACGGCTACCCCTCTGATACTTGACATATAGTTGACATATATACTTGACATATATATTTCCGAATATTCGGTTCCTATTATAAAATGCGGCAGTCTGACATTATGTTTCCTGAGCTATTCTCTGTTGACAGAGGACATGAATCTGCTTCACACCTAATTAGAGACTCTTAACTCTTTACTTCAAGCTGTAGCAATTCAGACTTTTAGCTCTGGAGGTCCCCAGTTTAGTTTGTTGAGCAAGATGGCAGATGTCACACTTGGGCCACATCTACTCTAGCAAGTTCCTTCAAAATATTTTTCAAAAGAAGGGTCAATTTCAAAATATCCAGCACTCTTTCAAAATTAAATCGAAAAAATGCAGTGCTCTTTCAAAAGCACTCTTTGGCTCTAGCCTACTTGGCCAAAACTCAGAAAGGACCATGCTAATGGCCAAATCGAAGAATACTAATGAGGCACTGAAATGAATATTCAGCACCTCAATATCATGCTGCTGCTTTCAAACATGCGTGGCTCAGCTACATCGGGGTCTTTTTCAAAAGGATTATGCACATTTTGAAATCCTCTTATTCCGACCAGCTGACAACTAATGTTTTGATTCCTGGCCTGTTCTTTTGAAAGAACAGGGACAGCGTTGAAGCTCTCTTTTGGAAGAGCAGATCACTCTTTTATCCACTTTTTTGTGTGTGGATGCACTCTTTTGAAAGAAGTTCTTTTGGAAGACATCTTCTGGAAGCAATTTTTCAAGAGATAGCTGTGGTTTAGACGTAGCCTGGGCATGCCAGAACAGTCCAGGTTGCTAGAAGCCAGTTACAGGGGCTGATACCCTAATAGCTCTCTGTCCGCTTAGAACAAATCTCTATTTTTCATATTGTTTTTGTTAGTGGCTGCATTTCCTAGTACAGTAATAACAATATATCAATATTTCATTATACAAAGAAATTTAGAATGAACAAAGTGAAAGTCCACCAGGGACTGCTAATATTGTTTGCGCACACAGTTGAGATTTAAATTTCTGTATCTGACATATCAGTAGTTGTTTTTTCTTTGATTACACCCAGAAAAACAGCACATGAAGAGCATAATGTTAGCTGTTGAATCATTGAATTCCATGTTTGATAATGGTCAAATATAATCAAATTGTTTTTATATTTTTCTTGTAATTTCCACTGCATAATGCTGAAATTAGGGCATATGAAATAACATATTTTTATGTTTCTTTGAAATGCAGGAAAACATACAAATACCACATGCTGAGATGAGTCAAGTATTTCACTATATTAGCATAAACATTTCTTTTTTGAAAACAAATGCATAAAAAGCACAGCAGGGTTGTAAATCTGACATTACCATGCAACACAGGGCTTTTGCTTATGTAGTATTAACATTTAACTTGGGCTCTGCAAACAGAAAGTCACTGTGGCCTTATACAGGTCTGTCTGCACAGACTCCATGCAGGATCAGGTCCTTGTTCCTTAATAGCATTTTCTTAAAATAATCTGCTTTTAGAACCATTTGGTAACATTAATATTCATTGTTGAGAAGGCATTCTGGGATCTATGTACTTCCCTCCTTCCAGATAATGCCTCTTTTGTACTTTGTGTTTGCTATTGCTCTGTGCATTTTAATTTCAAGTGTATTGCAGATTTCCTAATTTGATTGCAATAGGACTTCAACCCCTGTTTCTGGGACGCTGTTTCATCGTCCAGCGGATCTAATAGTCAAAACATGGTTTTCCCTTCATACTCCATCCAAGTTTTTCCTTTCTTAATTTAATTGCATTTGTGGATAATCTACACATCTCTGATAATTTTGAGGGGATATCTCTTAAAAACCTACTCTTTTATTGAAGTCTCTGTTTCTGGTCTTTTTTAATTTTCCCAGATCGGTTTAAGATACAGTTCTTCTGTGAAAAGTGGCTATTTAAAAATGACACTTGTTTTGTACTGCTTCTGGCATTTCAGACCCCATACAGGGTACATGTAATGGATTTTCCAGTCTACACAGTGTTAAAAGGAGTTTTATTTTAAACTTGTTCAGTACATTGAATTAAAAGTACAAGGAACTCAATTTTAATTTCAGAAATCCTATTGGCAATGCACAAGCAAAAATTTCAACAATTACAACCCTCCGAATCCTCCATCTCTAGAAAACACTCCAACAATAAAGCTAGACTTTCAAATTCTATGCTGAATTTGAGTGCTGGTAAGAATAAAAATAACATAATTTTTACTAATAAGCTGAATTGATTAAATTTGAAACAATTGACAGATAATAAGTGTAGAATCTCCATTTTTAAAGTTTTCTATCATCATTCCAGTAGTAACAGAAATATGACAAGATCAGTGTTTGGAGAGATGGAGTTATGCCAAAAATTAACTTGTTGTGATATTAAAAATGAATGCCTTTAATGAACAAGCTAATCAAAAAGACTTCAGGTTCTTACATCTTGGGCCATAACAATATAATTTGTCTTTAGATGATAGAGATCATAGATTAGCTGGTTTTAAGAGATTTCTGCCATCTTGGCCATGTCTACACTAGCCCCAAACTTCAAAATGGCCATGCAAATGGCCATTTCGAAGTTTACTAATGAAGCGCTGAAATACATATTCAGTGCTTCATTAGCATGCGGGCAGCCGCGGCACTTCAAAATTGATGCGCCTTGCCACCGTGCGGCTCGTCCCGACGGGGCTCCTTTTCAAAAGGACCCTGCCTACTTTGAAGTCCCCTTACTCCCATCTGCTCATAGGAATAAGGGGACTTCGAAGTAGGCAGGGTCCTTTCAAAAATGAGCCCTGTCGGGACGAGCTGTGCGACGGCGAGGCACATCAATTTTGAAGTTCCGCGGCCGCCAGCAAGCTAATGAAGCACTGAATATGTATTTCAGTGCTTCATTAGTAAACTTCGAAATGGCCATTTGCATGGCTATTTTGAAGTTTGGGGCTAGTGTAGACATGGCCCTTGTGAGCCATTATATCGTATTCAGAAAAATATCCCTTCCAATTTTGAGTCCTACTTGGAATTAAAACACTGGGATAGATTCAGATACAAGGATCTACATGTGACAATTGGGCATACACCTGCCTTTATCTCTTTCCTCCATCTAACCAACCTCTTTCTTCTGAGGGACAGAATATTCATTTACAGTCTGATAAATGTTACATCTCTTCCTTTATTCTGTTGACTTCTTACATATTCTCAATATTTAGCTCATTTGATCCTTCCATTTGTCTCTTGATGTATTTTCTCTTTGTGATTTATTCTGATGGTGCGTAATGTGCAGTCTACAGACCAGTTATGAGTACTCCTTGGAGGTCTGTAGAGAGTCAGCATGCCATCTGACTCTTCTTTAGATGCTTCTTCAAGTGCCTGCATATTGTGTAAAAACATTTAAAAAGCAAGATATAGTTTTCTAATATTACTTTTCTTATTAAGCAATGAGTTGTCACCAGGATACTTTATTATCTAAAATCAGCACATGAATATTTTCAGGAATTTGAGCTACCTTTGAGTAAATAATCCAGTCTTAAACCCTGCTAGTAAGCGACCAGGGAGCTTTGCGACCGGGTGCTCGCGACCAGGGTGCGTGCTAACAGGAGGGAGTTTGGAGAGGCTCTCCTGGAGGAGGAGAAGGAAGGAGCAAACTAAAGCACCTTGGGGTAAGTGGCTGCTTATATTTGGAGGTTTTGGGCTTGTGTGTTTGTTTGTTTGGAGTTTGGAGTTTGTTTGTTTGGAGTGCTGAGCTGAGTGTTTGTTTGTTTGAAAGGCCATGTGCTCAGGCAGGCAGGCAGGCAGTTGGAAGCTGATTAGGTTTGAATTGAAACACCGTGTGCTGATTGGCTGAGCTGTAGGCAGAGGGAGGAGCTATCAGGGAGGCCGAGCACTTTAACCCTGCTAGTAAGCGACCAGGGAGCTTTGCGACCGGGTGCTCGCGACCAGGGTGCGTGCTAACAGGAGGGAGTTTGGAGAGGGGAGTTTAGAGTGGGAGCTTGGAGGGAGCCAGTGACTTCTGTTGCCCTTAAACTAAATCCTTTATAACAACCTCTATCTGAAACATTTAATTAACCCTCATATATAACTAGAGTAGGAAATGGAGGCAGAAGCCCAGCAGCAGAGTGGGGGCTATCCTGTTTATTGTGTCGAGTGCAGTATGTATGACTACCTACCCTGTGGGCGGGTGGCGTATGTGTGCGCTCGATGCAAGGAGCTCCTGGCCCTCAGAGACCGAGTGCGTGCTTTGGAGGCCAGGGTGGCTGAACTGGAGGAGCTAAGGAAGGCAGAGGTGTTTGTGGATGAGACTTTCCGGGACATAGTAGGGCTGTCCCACCTCCAATCTGACAGTCCTGAGGCTGTTACGGAGGATGAAAGGCTCAGGGAAGGAGAGCAGTCAAGGGGAGCAGAGGGAAACCATCCCATATTTGGGACCCTCCTTCCAGAGGGTGATGTTGCATCCTCTCGTGCCGAGGATACTTCTCCGGGGGAGGGAGCGCCAGCTGTTAGGAAGAAGCAGGTTTTAGTAGTGGGGGATTCGATCATTAGGAATATAGATAGTTGGGTTTGTGATGACCGGGAGAACCGTATGGTGACTTGCCTGCCTGGTGCGAAGGTTGCGGATCTCTCGAGGCATCTAGACAGACTTATGGGCAGTGCTGGGGAGGAGCCGGTTGTCGTGGTACATGTTGGTACCAATGACATAGGGAAGGGTAGAAGAGATGTTCTGGAGGCCAAATTTAGGTTACTAGGAAAGAGACTGAAATCCAGAACATCTTTGGTGGCATTCTCTGAAATGCTTCCAGTTCCACGCGCAGGGCCAGATAGACAGGCAGAACTTCAGAGTCTCAATGCGTGGATGAGACGATGGTGTAGGGAAGAGGGGTTTAGATTTATTAGGAACTGGGGACACTTTTGGGGTAGGGGGAGCCTATACAGGAATGATGGGCTCCACCTAAATCAAGGTGGATCCAGACTGCTGGCATTAAACATTAAAAAGGTCATAGAGCAGTTTTTAAACTAAGAGGTGGGGGAAAGCCGATTGGTGCGGGGGAGCACCTGGATCAGACGGAGACTTCTCTTACACGAGGCTCCATAGACAGGGATTCCCTAGAAGTTAGTCAGATAGGGAACGTGGGAAATAATATATGGGTAAGATCAGATGTGAAACAATCGTGCATAAAAAAATCCAACGCGTCTGTGAAAGGCGGACATATAAATAGTGGTAGTTTTCTAACATGCTTTTACACTAATGCTAGGAGTCTGTCTAATAAGATGGGTGAACTGGAGTACCTCATATCAAAGGAGGAAGTTGACATAATAGGCATCTCAGAAACATGGTGGAATGAGGACAATCAGTGGGACACTATCATACCGGGATATAAATTATATCGGAAAGACAGAACAGGTCGTGCGGGTGGCGGAGTGGTACTATATGTGAAGGATAATATAGAATCAAATGAAGTAAAAATCCTAAAGGAATCAAAATGTTCCATAGAATCATTATGGATAACAATTCATTCCTCTAATATGAATATGGCATTAGGAATATATTACCGACCACCTAACCAGGACAGTGATAGTGATGCTGAAATGATGAGGGAGATTAGAGAGGCTATCAAAATAAAAAACACAGTAATAATAGGAGATTTCAATTATCCCCATATTGATTGGGTGCATGTCACCTCAGGACGGGATTCAGAGATTAAATTTCTTGATGCCTTAAATGACTGCTTCTTGGAGCAGCTAGTACAGGAACCCACAAGGGGAGAGTCGATTCTCGATCTAGTCTTGACTGGAACGCAGGATCTGGTCCAAGAGGTAACTGTTACTGGACCGCTTGGAAATAGTGACCACAATATAATAACTTTTAATATTCCTGTGTTGGGAAGAACACCGCAGCGGTCAAACACTCTGGCATTTAATTTCAAAAAGGGGAATTACACTAAAATGAGGAAGCTGGTTAAACAGAAACTAAAAGGTAGAGTAATTAAACTAAAATCTCTGGAAGCTGCATGGAAACTGTTTAAAGACACCATACTAGAGGCCCAACTTAAATGTATACCCCAAATAAAAAAACACAGTAAGAGACCTAACAAAGAACCACCATGGCTAAACAGCCATGTTAAAAAGGCAGTGAGAGAGAAAAGGGCAGCTTTTAAAAAGTGGAAGTCAAATCCTAGTGAGGAAAATAGAAAGGAACATAAACACTCCCAAATTAACTGTCATAATGTAGTAAGAAAAGCCAAAAAAGAGTTTGAGGAACAGCTAGCCAAAAATTCAAAAAACGATAGTAAAATGTTTTTTAAATACATTAGAAGCAGGAAGCCTGCTAAAAAAGCAGTGGGGCCCTTGGATGATAAAGATATAAAAGGAGCGATCAAGGAAGACAGTGCCATTGCGGAGCGATTAAATGATTTCTTTGCTTCAGTCTTCACGGCTGAAGATGTTACAGAGGTTCCTAAATCTGAGCCAGCCTTTTTAGGCAACAAATCTGAGGAACTCACTCAGATTGAAGTGACATTAGAGGAGGTTTTGGAATTAATTGATAAGCTGAATAGTAACAAGTCTCCAGGACCAGACAGCATTCACCCAAGGGTTCTGAAAGAACTCAAATGTGAAATTGTGGAGTTATTAACAGTGGTTTGTAACCTATCCTTTAAATCCACTTTGGTACCAAATGACTGGAAGACGGCCAATATAACACCAATATTTAAAAAAGGCTCTAGAGGAGATCCTGGCAATTATAGACCGATAAGTTTAACATCAGTACCAGGCAAATTAGTAGAAACACTAGTAAAGAGTAAAATTGCAAGGCACATAGAAGAGCACGAATTGTTGGGCAAAAGTCAGCATGGTTTCTGCAGAGGGAAGTCGTGTCTGTCTAATCTATTAGAATTCTTTGAAGGGGTTAATAAACATGCGGACAAGGGGCACCCAGTGGACATAATATACCTAGATTTCCAGAAAGCCTTTGACACGGTCCCACACCTAATGTAAATTATGTAAATTTATGTAAATTAGGTGGTCATGGGATAGGAGGAAAGGTCCTTTCATGGATCGGGAATTGGTTAAAAGACAGAAAACAAAGGGTTGGAATAAATGGTAAATTTTCACAATGGAGGGGGGTAACTAGTGGTGTTCCCCAGGGCTCAGTCCTGGGACCGATCCTGTTCAACTTGTTCATCAATGATCTAGAAAATGAGGTAAGCAGTGAGGTGGCAAAGTTTGCAGATGACACCAAGTTGTTCAGGACAGTCAAAAGCAAAAGGGATTGTGAAGAACTACAAAAAGATCTCAGCAAACTGAGTGATTGGGCAGCAAAATGGCAAATGTAATTTAATGTGGGTAAGTGTAAGGTAATGCATGTTGGAAAAAATAACCCAAATTACACGTACTACATGATGGGGTCAAATTTAGCTACGACAGATCAGGAAAGGGATCTTGGAGTTATAGTGGATAGTTCTCTGAAGACATCCACGCAGTGTGCAGCGGCAGTTAGTAAGGCAAATAGGATGTTAGGAATTATTAAAAAAGGGATCGATAATAAGACAAAAGATATCATACTTCCCCTATATAAAACTATGGTACGCCCACATCTCGAGTACTGCGTGCAGATGTGGTCTCCTCACCTCAAAAAAGATATATTGGCATTAGAAAAGGTTCAGAAAAGGGCGACTAAGATGATTAGGGGCTTGGAAAGGGTCCCATATGGGGAGAGGCTAGAGAGACTGGGACTTTTCAGTTTGGAAAAAAGGCGATTGAGGGGCGATATGATAGAGGTGTATAAAATCATGAATGGTGTGGAGAAAGTGAATATAGAAAAATTATTTACCTTTTCCCATAATACAAGAACTAGGGGACACCAAATGAAATTGATGGGTAGTAGGTTCAAAACTAATAAAAGGAAATTTTTCTTCACACAGCGCACAGTCAACCTGTGGAACTCCTTGCCCGAGGAGGCTGTGAAGGCCAGGACTCTATTAGGGTTTAAAAAAGAGCTTGATAAATTTTTGCAGGTTAGGTCCATAAATGGCTATTAGCCAGGGATAAAGTATGGTGCCCTAGCCTTCATAACAAGGGCAGGAGATGGATGGCAGGAGATAAATCACTTGATCATTGTCTTCTGTTCTCCTTCTCTGGGGCACCTGGCATTGGCCACCGTCGGCAGATGGGATGCTGGGCTTGATGGACGTTTGGTCTGACCCAGTATGGCCATTCTTATGTTCTTATGTTCTTATCCAGTCAGAAATAATACCATGTGGGTTATGGTAAGTGACCTTCACAGCACATGTTTAAAAGTTCACATATCAAATATTGGTAATTCAGTATCCATGTGCTATTTACATGGGGATAAAAATTTCACAAAGAAACTTGCAAATAATATAAGAATTTTGCAATCTGCTTATGTAAATTTGGGAAAAAGTGGAAGAAGGCATAATGGAACATTCATATGACCACTCAGTTCTGCTATGGTTTATCCAGTAGCTGCTCTGTGTCTCATTTTAGTGTTTTACTAGTGATGTTCTCTGTTCTGAGTCTTTCTTTGCTGAGATTGTTGAACCCTGGCTATTCCGTCTGTCTCAGCTCTATCTCCTCGTTTGTTCTCACCCACAAACCACCTGTGATTAACTTCCTTCCTTCCTTATCTCAGTCTTCCCAAGAACACTTCTATATACCTTTCCACCCAGCTATCAAAATAATCAATTCACCAAAGTACATGATGAATTTGCCTCTAGAAAATATTCATCAAAAATTTGTCTGTACCTCTACCTAATAATTAGGGTCAGGCACAATCCTGAATTAAAGGAAAGCACTATTGCGTTCCCAACATTTAAAGGGATCTTGCTTAGCTCATGCTGATTCTTTTGTAAGCATCATGGCAGCTTCATCCTCCCCTCATCAGTGCGGGTTTGTGCAGAGAGCAGAGAAGGTAAATGATCTTTTCTCCTTCCCAACCCTTTGACGTGTTGTGGTGTCTTTGGTGGAGCAGATACACAACAGTGTTCCATTTTCAATGTATCTACACTGCACCTATTCAAGGATGAGTCAGAATCTGACCTCAAGAAAGCTCCCCAGAGCCAAATCCTGGATGTAGTAGACAGTCCACGAAGCCAGGCTGTATACTTGGGACTATTTTATTTGATTTCCAATAATTCCCTCCTCTTCTTATCTTATCTCATTCAAGTGCAACATTAGCAATCAAATGAACTATGCTATTAGATTATGATTTATATAATGTACACATAGATCAGAATAACCTACTGGATTACTTTACAGAAAAAGTTTAGTTAGGTCAATAAGAGTTCAAAGATTAAAATCCACCCCCCATTTAATTTAATAAAAATGGCTGAAACATTCACATCTCTGACCACATAGATATGGGTCAAGCAAAAATATACAACAATAAGCTATCCGTATCAGGGAAAACATCTGTTTCTCCATAGACTTTAGAACTTGAAGGTACAGTTACCTCATCTGGTCTGACCTGTGTTTGGGTAAAGCATATCTTCCAGAATGACACACATTCTCTGAAATACAGGCTTCAACAGAAGGTGAATCCATTTCTTCCCTTGTCAGCCTTCCAGCATAATGAGGGAATATCTTTGACTGACCTAAGATTTCTGTTCTTATTTTTGTGGTACACTTTACCCAGATGCCATAATGTACAAGTTCTACACCTAATTAATCCTTTATTTTTCACTAGTATTTTTTTATAGAAAATAAGTCCTCTTGTTCTATTCCACCATCATTGCCATCATATTTTTTAGTTTATCTTAAAATCATGTGTTTAGATTGAACTGCAAATAAAGGAAGCAGGGAGTCTATTTTACCTGTTTTCATAGCACTAATCAATACCTAAATTTCCCCAGACAACCCCTCCATTCAGCTCCCACTAAGGCTTCCTGGTCTATGACCATCTTTTCCAGACTCCAGTCCCCACACACCTTAGACACATGAAATTCACTAGAGGGAGTCCTATCTGTTTACCTGGTGAGTTATGAGCAGCTTTCTAGTAGATGTTAATTTCACCAGTTGGAGAAAGAGCCTCCCTAGAGGAGCTCCCTAGAGGAGCTGCGTATTCTGTTTCCTAGGGAATATGTGCTGTAAGACACATTGTTCTTTCCTTTTTCATGCCAGCTGATTCTAAGCTCAGAGAAGGAAAGAAACCCAGCAAACTGTAAAAGAAAACTGTCCAATGTGTTTCCGTTATAACAGGTATGATATGCATATGCATTAAAAATTATTGGACTTGACTCTCATGTTAACGCTAGATTCAGTGGAGTTGCATGTTAGAGGTTTTAAACCAAATCATACCAGATTCCTTTATCAGTTCAGCAATCATAAATAGGATTGTTGCATGTTTAATGAGGGTTCAGTGGTATACGCTGTGGCATTCATTAATGAGATAATTTAATTATCAGACAGTATCCTATAGTGATATTTTAGCTGACTTATCTTTCAAGTGGAACAGAAAGTTTTGACTGTTGGAGCACACTACTTCCACGTCAGGAAAGAGATGAGACGACATTTGCTTGCCTATTTTAGTCTAATCCATTCATGCTGTACACATAATTTTGTTATTCACCTAAATAAAGAAGGATTAAAAGCAAAAGCAGCAGCCAAGTCCACAAGCAACAAGCCCTACTTCAGGATGCTGCTGCAACAGGACTCTAAGCTTGACGTGCCATCACCCTGAATCCTGTGCAAACCATGAAAAACATACTAACGAATCAGAAAAGTAGCTCTTTGCACTAGATTTATAAAGATGTAAATGTAGACACAAAATATGCAGTGATGGTGAATCACTTTCTGTTCATTCAGAGATTCCAAGAATAGCTGCTAGGTCTGAAAGCTGGGGTGCACAGAGTTGATGTGGCTTGGATGTGAGAGCGTATGACACTTTGATACACCACAAGCTTCTTAAATGTTTTAAGTATAATTATATGTTGACTTTTTGGAAATAAAATAGGATTATGTATCTTAAATACTTCTGAGACCTCATAGGAAGGTAATCAGACACTATATTTTCAGCCATCCCCAGTGAGATAGTGCAGTTCTACTATCTCCACTTTAGAGAGGGAGAATTGAAGCAGTGAGCATCTAAACCAATCACACAAAGTCCTGCCAGAACTCTGTGGTGGATCTGGAAATTAAATGTGGGTTTCCAAAGTCTCAGCACAGTGCTCAATTATTGGCCCATTATTTAGATTTCTTATTATAGAAACAAAAAAGGTTATATCAAGCAAAATTTATTTGGGAACATTGATAATAGTATAGATCAGTTGTTCCTTGTATTGCTAAAGAACTACATAGCTATTGAATGTATGTAGCTACAGAGATCTTTGTGATCATTATGGCACAATTTCTTGCATGACTATAGCTAGAAATTTACCCACTCAAAGACCACAAATATGCGCATCCCTGAACTTTGAAAAAATCCTGAGTCTGAATTCAGATTCAAGTCTTCTGATGGCTGGACAAAAATTGAAGATCTGAATTAAACCTAACTTTGGGACAGTGTAAACACAGGCTCTGACACTGCAGTTCAGGCATTTCTATAATAATGAAATTTGCACTTTAACTTTGCATCAGGTATGTTTCTTCTTCTTACCTTTTTTCTTACTTCATGGTTGAAGAAGGGAAGGTTCTTGGCCTTTGGATGGAGGAACTGGCTTGTAAATACAGGTTACCACTCTGTTCTTGTTCTCCATACAGTGATGAGAGCTCTCCTGTGACAAGCCACTTGCTTATGATGAAACTCATTGGCTTCACAAGAGCGACAGATGGTGTTTAAAGTCCTGAGTGTAACTTTAGAGCCACAGGCTAACTGTCACTCAATTAGACAGTAAAATGTTTTTAGAATAGATAAATATTCTCAGTTTAGGAGTGGTATCCGTGTCAATCTGTTTCAGCACAAACAACATGCAGTCCAGTCCCACTTTAATAATTTTTTAGGGCATTAGGGCATAAGCTTCAATGAGATGTAACTCACTTCCTCAGATGCTGAAGAGAAAAGGAAGGGATACGGAGGTAGGAGTGTGACAGCAGCACCAATAAAATCCAAAGTGGATGTGACATTCATCTCCAGTAGAGATGATGTATTAGCCTCTTTTTGGTGTAATATATCTTATCTCTTCATTTAGCAGCAATAGGTTTGATTAGATTTAGTTTTCCTATTTTCCATACGCTTCTTGGTCTCCACAAGCATTTTTGTGGCTCCTTCCTACTTCTGAGGTTTTAATGTGAGATCAGCTTCAAACCAAGGGTGCCTTTTCTTAAATGTAATTGTTTTCCTTCGTGTCTTACTCAGTAAAGGTGAATGATAAAGATGAAGCTTCCAAATGAAGATCATTGTAATTTCTGAGCATATGAATATTTATAATATATTAAATTTTATTATTTTATGTGAAATATTAATTTTTTAATTATATCAACATTTGGAACAGAGGCTGTTTCTACACTTGCACCCTCCCATTGTAGGTGGCGTGTTAATGAGGCAATTCTAAGCACGCTAATAATGTCCTAACACGTATATTCAGCACCTGGTTAGCATAATAGCGGCTGCACAAATTTTGACGTGCAGACTTCGAATTGCAGATTGACACTGTAGATAGAGGCAGCTTGGAAATAAGCTCCCTGCTTCGACATTCGCTTACTCTGATCTAGTTTTGTGGGAGGCTGCATCTGCACTATGAGATAAAATCATTTTTATTAAAATCAATTTCTTAACGCTGGGTTTTATCCATTCAGTTTTGGGCATCTTCACCTTCCCACATGATCCCCACAAAATCAATTTACTGCTGCCATACACAAGTAGCTTAAATTGAGCTTAATCTGAGTGCTGCAGCTGTATGTTGTGGGAACTTATCCCACGGTTCTTTGAGTCCTGTAGCATTCTAACTCCACAAGTAGATGTGGGTATATGATGAGATCTTCCCACATTTCATTGCCCTCTTTTCTCTATACGTTAAATATGTTTAAATAGGCATGAGTGCAACACTGAAACTCAAATGAATCAGTCAAAGTTACAGCTTGGGGCGGCTAATACACCCCAGACTACACACAGGTGTGGACCTGCCAAAGAAGATCCTCAGAACAAGAATATTGCTGATTGCAAGCCTTTCTTTGAAAACTGTGGTAATTTTATAGCTAGTAGATTGCCTTCATTGAAACAAAACAAAACAAAACAGCAGAAATGTAGCATTTTAAAGACTAACAAAATGCCTCATGTGACAGAGAGACAGCCTTGTTAATCTGTATCCTATCAAAACAAAAGTGCTACCTCGCTACTTTTTTGTTATGATAAAATGCCTCAAATGTTTGAGGCATAAGAGACTGCTGACAGATGAGGGCTTAGCCAGCAGAGGCACACCCACGTGGCCTCTGCAATGCCAGCACCCTCTTCTGCTGACACCAAACTCTCACGTGGCTATGGTAATGAGCTTTGGGAGTATGCAGATGGGAAGCGATTTGCAATCCCGAGAAGCTCACTTTGCATAGTTTTGCTGGCAGCAGCACTGGGCAAAGCACTGTGTATACCCAGCCAAAATGAATAAAGAAACCTTGTGTCATATTTCCAAACCTGAGTTAATATTTAAAACCAAACTTGAGACCTTTCTGAAAGAGTTTATACAAACTTTGGGGTGGGGAGGGTGCATAATTGAGTTAGGAAGAGATTATTTTTTCTTGTAACAAATTGCATTGACAATGTTCAACAATATTTGATCAAAATCTCCTGGTATTATGGGATACATCAGCAAGTTAATGAACTTGGAAGAGAATTACCATAGGTAAAAAATTCTCTCCCTTCCTGGCAGTGCTTCAGAAAGATTGGCTGTTAAACACAGCAGTGCCAGCTGCACATCAGTGGCATATGTTCTCTCACCACAGGATAGGATGACTGAGGCGAGTCAGCCACAGCACAAGGAGGAAAGAACACTGTTATTCCTTTGGAAGAGACCAAAGTTCCTTCTTGCTGTTTTGTAGATGATCATATATGCACTAGTATGTGAAGGAGCTTGTTTTGCCCCTCAGCTGGAAGACCAGCTATCCCCCTTTGTACAGTGATACAATGACCAATGCCCATTCTGTATTTCCTCTTGAGTACTGGGTTAAAATAGGGCCTTTTAGTTGTATGGGAGGAGTGGGGATCTAGGCCGAAACACATCTACATGGGCTCCGATGGAGCATCCCCTGGGCTGCTCCCTACCTGTACCTCCACTGGTGCAGTGTTCCACTCTGAGTCCTCTGGGAGATCAGGTAGTTGTGGGCAGTTCTGGCTGCTCTGGCATTTTCACATTGTTGGGGTAATGGACTGGAGACAGGCCTGTATGCTCCAGCAGGTCCAAGGCCTCTGGGTAGCTGGCTGATGCCAGTCTCACAGGCACAGGAAGGTCTGGGCCCTCGGGATAGCTGGCAGCAGGTCGGGTCAGAGGCATGAGCAGGTCTTGGCCATTGAAGTACACGGTTTGCAGCGAAGCAGAGGGCTCATGTGGATCCGGGAACTCTGAGTAGCAGGCCAGCGGCAGGCCCAGCTGCTGCTCTGGGCATTGGTCCGCATGGCTGGTGGGCCGATGTGGCCAGTATGGCAGTCTGGTGTGGTCCCTTTGGCTCCTGCTTGCAGGAGCCCAGCCAGAAGCCTCAGCTCGGCTTGGAGGCTATCCTTTTAACAAGTTCCCAGGCCCTGCCTCTGGCATTTCTGGTTGCAGGTGCCGCTTCCGGTGGGGTCAGGCACAGGTGCTCTGAGTCCACTCACCAAGATCTCTGAGAGGCTTCCTCTGCCTCAGAGTCAGGGGAAGGCCACTGCACCTCACTACGGATGCAAATCCCAACTTGCCCAAAGCTTGGAGGTATTTAGATCCAGTTGTCTTGTTCCAGACCCATCTGTAAGTTAAGTCACAGTTAATCAGAAGAAACTTGGAAAGGTTTAAATATGCCATATACAGATAGACCATTATTCAAATAACAAAATGTGGAACGTCCTCTCTTTGTCTCCCCTCTACCATATACTTCACTGAGCATATGTGTTCTGCTGTTCCTTTGTGCTTATTTCGTTTTGATTAACTACTCTATATAAAACATACCTTTTTCTCTCTCTTTTTATTGCTCTGTGTGCACATACACACATTCTTAATCTGCGTTTTTCTCTGAACAATATTGCTGGTGCAACACTCCTATCCAAAATACACATCCATGTCTTAATATTTGAAGAGCTGGATGATTTTTTTTTATATGTACACACACCCCCTTTGTTACAATGTGCATAAAGATACATAATTACATAATTACATAAAGATAACTAAGTCCTCCTAATGTAGAGGAAAGTTGTGAAGAGAATCTGTATTATGTTGTTTTTGTAGGCTTCTGTTTTGGCCTATTCAGGTCAATATTAGAATGTCCCATTGATTTCAGTGGTACATTATTTCACCATAGAACCTAGTTCTGTGTGTCAGGATGCACCCTGAAGTGGTAGGTAAACATAAAGGCTATGTCTACACTACTGCAATCCTTCAAAAGACATTTTTCCTCTTCTATAAACCTTCTTTCAAAAGAGCGCATCCACACCTAAAAAGGCAGATTGAAAAATTCATCTCTGCTCTTTCAATAGAGAGTGTCCACATATCCGCCAATCTTTTGAAAGAATGTGCCAGGAATAAAAAAATCTGGTACCATGAAGACTGCTCCTCCGCAAAAAAGGGCTCTTAGAGCATCTACACATGCTTTCTTTTGAAAAAAGCTTTTGAAAGTCGGCGATCTTCCTGATCAGGAAGCAGAAGAGGGCTTCTGGAAGAAGAGACGCATTCTTTTGATTTTGAATCAAAAGGGTGCATTTAATTTGTACATGCTCTGTGTATCAAAAAAGATCCATATTTTCCAAAAGAACGTGCTATTGTAGATGCAGCCAAGAAGAAAACATAGCTTCATTTGTCGCATAGCTCACTCCACTTGCCTGATATCAAGCAGTTCTTTAGCACCTCAGAGACTAAAAAAATTACTAGGTCATGAGCTTTCGTACGTCTCACAACCTAATAAATAAATTAATCACCAAGGTGTTTGTTGTTTGTGAAGCTATGGACAAACACAGCTACTCCTCTGCGGCTTGACTGATATGAGAACAAATGAAGCAAATGAATCTGATGACACAACAGGAAAATCTGCTTCCTGATTTAGGAATTTTGACCTCCTTAATCTTCCCAATGTACCAGTAAATATGGGACCATGAAAAAGTACATATCAGAAGATGACACTTCCAGCTTGGAGCCCTTCCTGACTCATAACTTAGTGTTAAATATGTCATGCAAAATACAGAGTGAATGATTCATGTGTGGGTGATTGTGGGTATTACTTCTCCTTGTTCCTTCAAAAAATGCTAATTAGATAAAAATAATAACAATACACCCCCTAAGCAGGCTTTTAAGGCATGTAACTTCTTTGGGAGAAAGGTATTATAAGAATAGAGAGCCAAATGCATTAGCTTGCTTGGTGGTGGGAATTAATTTGAGCACCTTAAGAAACCAGTGATGCTCTGCTGTGGGGATAATAGGATAGTGAGTTAGACAACCTCAATGTAACCAAGGCCTTGCTACCGTAGAACAGATGAGGAAAAGAGGAGTTGTCTATAGAATGGTGATCAACTTCTTTTTTTTGAGGCAAGCATTGTGTGGGGACAGCACAGAAGCTATTTGTGTATACTTTTGAAAGACAGGCTTATTGAAGGGAGTATATAGATTCTTATGCACTGGTATATAAAAAAACAGGAAGAGCTCAATACATGAAATGGGACTACTGGCAGTATGCAGATTGGCAATTCAGGTTGAATCTCTCTAGTCCTTCACACTCTCATCTGACAACATCTGTAATCTGGCATCACTTTAGTTTGCACTTATCCTGGGTGTGACCAAGTGTTCTGTGATCCTGTAAAGTTACATTACAACCAGCAGTCCTGGCTCTCAGTGGTCTGTGCTATTATTTACCTGTAATTTACCCCTGAATGACTTCCAAGAGTGCAGTAATCAGTGGACGTTTTAGTAATGCTTCTAGGTAATATTGACCTGTCACAGTATGGCAAATTCTCTCGATCGATATTGGTCAGGTCCCAAGGGTGCTGGACTAAAGAGGTTCAACTTTTACCAGGAAGTCCCAGCTCTTATGGTTAAAAAGTCTAGCTTGCAGCAAAAGAGCAGGTTACAAGCAGGCTATTCCATGAGACAGAACATCAGTTTTTTGAACCACTCCAGTTTCATCAGGGAATCAACTATGACACCTTTAAACTGCAGCTCCATTCATCCCTTAAGTTGTATCCTGTTTTCCACACATTCTGCCTAAAGCCTAAAATAGAGGACCCCTTTCTGAATGGGTTCCAACTGTCTCCCTTGCCAGTCCAAGTCCAAGGGCATGAAGTGAGTGCATATATAGCCCTCGCTATCCTGTGTTCTAATCTGCATAGTTTGAGATTCTACTATCTAACTATCTAGTGAGAAGTGTATAGGCCTGAAGGATGTTTCTGGGAATGCACTGATAAGGTTCAAATCGATGCCCCAAATCTAGTAAAAAGGTTTAATCATGACCACCCAGATAAACCAGGCCCAGTAACTGCCAGGAGAAAGAGTATGGATGAAGAGGGTGATAATGTAAGAGTCAGAGATTATAAAATTGATCTGGAGAGTCTCGGGTGGCTGACAGTCCCACAGTGACATCAGGAGGCCAGGTCGAGCCACAGTCAGGGAGACTAAGGCTGCATCTATATTATGAGATAAATTCAAATTTCACGGCTTTAGCTCTATATTAAAACATGACTGTCTTCACGTGTAATACTGTTAACTCAATTTATTAAGCCGCAATACTGATTACAAAATATCAATATTACAAGGTGTGTATAGCATCTATTTTGAATTTAAAATCTCGTGGAAGCACCATGTTCACGAAGAAGGTCAAAGTAAGCCTGTGAAGTTGTGATTGAATTTGAATTTGAATTAAAATTTGAAATGGGATTTAGCAGCCCAGACCTGCAAATAAAAAGAGCATCCATTATGAAAAAATCCTTTGCCCATCCTGTTTCACCACATCGGTAACCATCGCTCCTTACTGGTAGCAATTATCGTTAGCCCTATATAGCAGTCATGAGCACTTGGGGTTGTGATCTGACTAGCACTTCTCAGGCTCGCAAGAGAGCCCCCGCTTGGACCCACCCAGAGATTCTTGATCTCATTGCCATTTGGGGAGACCAATCGATGGTGAAGAGATTTCAGGTGGCAAAGATAAACACAGCCATCTATCACCATATGGCACACAAGATGCTGCTCCTGGGAGTCTATGCAATTCTGGGTGAAGGTTAAAGAACTCCGCCAAGCCTATCAAAAAGTCTGGGAAGCCAACCAGCAGTCAGGGGTGGCTCCATGGACCTGCTGCTATTATCAACAGCTACACATGCTTATGGGGAGCAACCCCACCACGGAGCCTGGACCGAACTATGAGACCTGTGGAGGCCCTGGTATGGAGTTCAGGGAGATGCAGGAGGAGCAAGGTGGCCTGGAGCAACAAGCAGGGGACAGAAAAGTTGTTTCAGACAGTCCAGAGCTCTTCACCATTGACCTGGAACCAGTTGCCTCCATGGCGGACACCTCCACAGCATTCCCCTCGATGACAGAACCCTCTAAGGCAGTCCCCTCCACACTGGCTAGCTCCACGCAGTCCCCTAGCTGCCTGTAGCAAGCAGTTCAGGTGAGTATTTATTCTGCATGCTAGAAGAGGGTTAGGAGTGGATATAGCTATAGGGTTGTGTATAAGTACAGGTCTGCTAACTATGCTTCCGTGCCCCTCAGAACAACATAATGTTTCTTGGGATGGAGCGCTTCTCCTTTCTGGAGATCTCCTTACGGGCCTCATCCAGGGACTCTTGTATTTTTTTCATGTGATTCTTGGGCAGGCCTGACTTGTTGCAGCTGCCGGGGAAGCACATCATGTCACGCCAGGCAACCAGATAGTGATCTGGTGTTATGGCACCACACAACATTTTAGCAAATTTTCCAGGCTTTTGGTCACGCAGCAAAAGTGGTGATACTTTTTCCATAACTGTTAGTTCTAGAAGAGTGATGCCTTCTTTGGCAATCTGAAGAAGCATGGGAATTTTTTTTTTTTGTAATATTCTTCCTTTCACAATGACCTGCAGCAGTTGGTGGGAGCTCTGTTCCCCATCTCACAATGCAGTTTGCAGGCTCTGTGGAGCTCCCCCCAACCAATGTCCCTTTTGAACCATTTTTTTTTTATTTTTCATGACTTCCTCTTGCCACACTGCTGCCGGGGTCTGATTTGCTTTTCCTATCCCATGTCCCCTTCCTCCAGCATTTATTTTCCACCATTTCTTTTTGTTTTTCAGGACTCCCCTGCTGCTGGTGTTTGCTGTGTTTTTCCCATGCCATATCGCTTTTCTCCTGCATTTCTTTGTATTTTCCTGGGCCCCCATGGTGCCCTGTAGCTGACAGGCTCCATTGTCCATTTCCCTTCCCAATCCTACTTCCCTCAGCTTTTTTTTTTTTTTTTTTTTTTTTATGTTCCAGGACTCCCTGGGACCACACAACTGCCAGGCTCTGCTGGCTGTTTCCATTTCCATGTTGCCTGCCAAGCACCATTATTTTCAGTTTCCAGGAATCCCATGTGCCACGTCCCATATCCCTTTACATCCAGCCTTTCTTTGGATATTTTTTTTCTTTACATAATTTTTATTGTGCATCAAACCCCCACACTCACCTGTCCATTTTTCACCGCCACAGTACACCCAGCCAGGACAGCTGGTGGCTGCCCCTGCTTTGCAGACCTCCCCATTCTCATCCAAAGAGGACAATTGCTTCTAACTTACCATGTCCACAAAGCAATGTACTGGGGAAGTGATGGCAAGTGACTGTATTGTGAAATGAATGCTTACTGTCCCATCCTTAAGAACCCATGTGTCCTTCGAAAGCATACTTTCAGTGATAGTACACAGAGGCCCATTCAATGGACTTCAAAGCACGTTATGTGAATTGTACCTTAATTTTGACCTTCATTTTCCAGACCCAGTGCTCAGCATTGCAGAAGAAACCAGAAGAAGCAAGAAATGCAAACAAAATCTGGTCCTGCAGCACATGAAAAACACTGCGGCAGAGTGCAAGAACCTGACAAAAGACACCGGTCAGTGGCATCACTGTACAGCTGAGTGGTGTCAGAGTCACGTAAACTTTAATGACAGAATGCCTGACCTCGACCTGCAGTGATTGTCAAAGATGAATGAAACTGTGACAAAGCCAACCAATGTTGCAGCAAAGCTCAAAAAAGGACATTACTGAGAAGATGGAGGTCCTATGCTGCCCTGCTGCAGCTGCAGAGGGACTTCCAACCCAGAAAGACATCAGCTGATACCCGTTGGCTGGAGTCCCCTAAGGAGAGGTCACCCACCCCCTGTCACTGCGGGAGGGAGGGCAAGGCTACCCTGCTGTTCCAGCCCCAAGAGCGCCTTCAGAAGGCTCTTCATACACCCTTGAAAAGGTTTCTGTTCCCAGCCACTTACACCTCTCGTCCCCACAAAATAAAATAATTCCTTTGAGCTTGGTGTGATTTCTTGTCCTTCAAGACTGTTGGGGGGAACACAAATCAAACCGGGCAGGTGTGGGGGCAGGCGAGTGCCACTGAAGGTATAGGTGGCCAGCGATGGTCCCTGGTCCACAATAGGCAATTGGCTGAGGGAACTGGGGAAGTGCAGGGAGGGTGAGTTCTGGGCAGTGATAGTCATTTGTCTGCAGCAGACACACAGCAGAGGATACCCAGCGGGTGTGGGGGAGGCTGAGTGCTGCTGAAGGCATAGGTGGGCAGTGAAAATCCCTTTTCCACCACAGATGCACACCTGAGGGAACTGGGTGGTGGGCAGGGGAGAGGGAGCTGAAGGCACAGCTGCCTGCAACATGCATTCTAGTTACTGCAGCTTAACCCCATCCCACCAAGTCAGAGCATTCATTCATTATGGCACAGCATGACTAATTGGCGTTATGGCAGAGGCATACATAGGTAGCATGTGCATTACAGATCATATTTCTTGAAGTGTCCCTTATTGCTGCAGCCTGAGTGTGGCTACTGGTGGATGGTACTGTATGCAGCTGCAAGTAAGCCTTGCCTATTGCCTCTGCTTCAGAATTCCAGATAGACGGGAAAGTCTCCTGCCTTGATTCACATATGTTGTGCAAAATAGCACATGCTGTAATAATGGTGGGGGACAATAGCTTCACAAACATCCAAATGGGTCAGAAAACATCTGAACCTCGCTTTTAAACATCCAAAGCCGCATTCCACAGTCATTCTGCATCTGTTCAGTCTATGATTAAAGTTTTTCTTGCTGGGGTCTAGGGTTTCATGAGGCAGGGAAGCAGACGATAAGTAGGGTCACCCACTATAACAATGGGCATCTCCACATCGCCAATCTGGATTTTCTAATCAGGGAAAAGAGTCCCATCCAGGAGCTTTCAGGTATAGTCTCGAATTTTGGAATATGTGCATATTGTGAACCATCCCCGACCAGCCAATGTTCCTGTCAGTAAAATAATCTTTGTGATCTACCAATCCCTGCATGACCATGGAGAAGTACCCCTTTCGATTAATATGCTCCGAGGCCAGGTAGGCCGGGGCCATGGTAGGGACATGCGTACCAGCTATTGCCCCACAGCAGTTAGGGAAGCCCTGGGCAGTAAAGCCATCCACTATGGCCTGTACGTCTCTGAGGATCACAGTCTCAGGAAGAGACTCTGACAGATGTCATGGGCCACCTCCATCACCACGGACCACACTGTAGATCTGCCCACCCCAAACTGATTTGCCACTGACTGGGAACTGTCTGGCACTGCAAACTTCCACAGTGCAATTGCCACTAGCTTCTGAGCAATTAAATCTGGCCTCATTTTGGTGTTGCTGTGCTTCAGTGCAGGCCCCAGCACATTGAAAAGTTCCATGAAGATGGACTTGCACATGCAAAACTTCTGTACTTATTGCTGGTTGTCCAGGTTTCCAAAACAATATGATTCTACCAGTGTGTGCTGATCTCTTGAGTCCAAAACCACCACTCCACTGTTCAGCAATGCAGTCATTGCAGCCACTAGCTCTGAATTCTTGGACCTCGGTTGAGACAATTGTTGAAAAATTCAAATTTTACATATAGCTTACATTGTTTTGCTTTTTGCCGTTTTATGGAAGTTTTTTAAAAATGAAGAGTTAAACTAAACCTTATTTAGTTTATTGTGTCCAGTACCACCCAAAATAAGTTCATGTCATCCTGTGATGTCAGTGAAAACTCTCTATTTCTTAAAAACTGATTGCACAGTCTGATCCATAGATTTATTGAATATGTTAAGTTTTCCATGTAATAAGCATGTATTTCATGCTATGTGCTGTAGTGTTTTATCTGAAAGAACACTGAAGTCTGTTCAGCGTGTAAGGGTTTTTGTCTTCCTGTTAACTGTCCTTCAGTTTAAAAAAGTAGTATTAGCATTTGCCTTAAGAGAGAGGAAGAGAGAGAGAAAATAGATATATGTATTGGTCGTGTCTACACTTAGAGAAAACTTCGAAATAGCAATGCTAATGGCCATTTCGAAGAATAAATGAGACACTAAAATGCATATTCAGCACCTCATTATCATGCCACCAGCCGCAGCACTTCGAAATTGCCACTTTTTGATCCCACATGGCTCATCCAGATGGGAGTCCTTTTTGAAAGGACCCCGCCAACTTCAAAATCCCCTTATTACTAACAGCATAAATATACATTAATGCCTTTGAACAGTTCCATGTTCGAGTCAGACTAAATTTAATTATAATAACCTGTATTTGAACTTACCCAAAATAAGAAATAAGTTCTTTATTTTTTTCTGTATGGTACCTTTGTCAAAGAGAATCCTGTTCATTTTTTTTTCCTACAATACAGCCATTATTCTGATCTCAAGATCTTACTTAAAAAAAAAATCCATACAGCATATGATTGCTCCTGTTCAGCAATTAAACTAAGTCATTGTAATGCTTTTATAAATACTAATTTATTTAATAAAATTACAAAAATATAAATATACATATATAAAAATATCATGATGAATCAACACGAACATTCTTTAACTCAATAAATATGGCAGTAATATTAATTTCTTTCTTTAAGGTGTACTTTTTCAGATTATGTTACAACACGGGTGCACAATGTCCCAGCTAATAATGTGATGCAAAGCAATTTAAAAAAAGTACAAGTTTTCCATCTTTTTAATATTAAAGGCACAAAAAGCCTTCTTTTAAAGTATCTTCTCACTGTCAATGAGAATCTTCCTTCAGGGTTTTTTAGGCAGAGAGCGTGAAGTATAGATTTTATTTTTTACCTAACTCAATCATATTCATTTATGTTGACTTACTGATTAAGCAAACCCTTACTAAGACAACACCTATTTTTTGTATTTTTTCCAAGTAAGAGAATGTAGGCCACTTTATCTAGTACAATAGACATCACCTCCACTAACACTGACCAAGTCAAAAATTCCTCTCTCAATCTCGGTCACTGTCGTCTCCACCGTACATGTCTGCCAACTTTTTAAATCGAGGTCCCCAGTCACTGAGGTAGTCATAATCTTGGTTGCCATCCATAGTAAGTGATTCCAAAGAGCTGAGTGAATTTGCTATAGAATCATTTCCTTCATACGCATATGTTGCTAGTGAATCGTAAGGGGGTGCAGTTGGGTCTAAATCATTTTCCTTTAGTCTTCTTTGAATGAACTCTTGGACATCAATGTTTTCCCACAACGGTGCAGTCCGCCTTATCTGAAATATAGTGTCTGGGATAACATCTCTTCTCATCTTACTCTCTTCTCTAGCTTCTGGATTCCTTAGGGTGCCAATGTCAAAAGCTTGGGTATCTTCTTCTCCACCTCCTTCATCATTGTATGTCACAATATTGTCCCGGACATCATCCTTTGAGAGGATCAAGGGTTCTTTCTTTCTCTGCCTCTTCAGTGCTGCAAACAGCACAACTAAAACTGAAAATAAATAGATAATAAGCTGCAGATGGTCAGGATAGGTGGCATTGAAATCAAGTTAATATACATTTTACAATGACCAAAGAAATGTATAACAGAGGGACAAACTACCACAGAACAATAATAATGTAAATGCTAATTCAGATAGAACAATCTTATATACCAACCTTACAGTCTAGTTAAAGAGAAGAAAATATGTTGCTGATTAGGATTTGCATTTTCAGTGTCATTCAGTGAACATTTTATCAGTCTCTTGTCCCACCACCCCCAGTTGAGAGGAGATTTCTTTGATAATATTCCATATTCCTTACAGCTTGGTTCATGTCTGTGCTGTACTGCTTTCCATACAGACATTTGGGCACCATTTGCATGAAGGTATGGCTACACCTGTGCTGCTGTAGTGCTATACAGTTGCTGTAGCAATGGAAGAGGTTTGTTATCCACTCCCTTGAGAGGCAGTAGCTAGACTGGTAGAATAAAATGTGGATTTAAATTGGCTATGAACAAATTCAGGATGAAAATTTCTGACCACCAGAAGAGTGAGGTTCTGGAACTCCTAACAGGAGTTGCAGGGTTGAACAACTTACTTTTAGTTTTAGGAGAGAGCTCGACAATAAGGTATAGTGTATAATGGATTGCTTTTACTGGTAGGGGACAGGGGTCAACAGTCCTGGGGCTGATATCCAGTTTACCTAATGTTCCCAAAGTCTCATGCTTCAGGGTTCAAGAAGGGATATTTTTCTTCCAATATATTTTGGGAGGTGTTCAGAGTTTTTGTTTGTTTGTTTTTTGTTTTTTGTTTTTGTCCTTTAACTCCTTCCCCTGAAGCATCAGAGATACTCATTGTGGGAGATTGAATATTGGATGCAGTGGGACAGTCTTCTGGGGTGTCCCCAAAACATTTTCTCTGTCAAATTCTTTGCTGGTTGGTTTTCCTCATATCTATTGTTTCTAGCTATGTCTAATAGCCACAAATTGGGTGGTAAAGAAAATTTCCCTGAGGTCAGGTTGCCAGAGGCTTTAGAGGTCTTCTTCAGCAGCAAATGAATACAGGTGACTTGCCTGCATTGTCTAGGTATATCTCATTTTATCTTTTCCCTGAAATTGTGGGGGCTTCATGCACTAGTGCACCTTGGTCCCTTCTGTTCTCTGACTTTGACACATAGTCTAGTCTCCGCTGTCCTGTCATGCTTTGGATTCATTTCAGCTGTCGTATTTAGTGTTCAGGTGCTGATGGTAGCCTGGAATATATAGGAAGACTACATGATCTGGTGGTCCCATACACATTAAACTCCATGACTGAGTGCTTTCTATGCCAGTACGTAGGTCAGATTAATTAAATCTCTCAGAAACACCTAAGGTTGGTTCAAGTCATAGCCTCCTTAGGTTCCATTTTCAAAAGTGACAGGCACTTAGGAGCCTAAGGTCATTTTCACAATATAGCTTCTGCTGGCATAGTTGTGCTGGTCACAGGTGTGAAGAGGTGTCATCTCTGACAGACATAGCTATGCTGATCAACAGCAACAACAACAAAAAGCTGTTATACTGGCAAAGCTGTGCTGTGGGTGGCATAACTTATTTCATTTGGGAAAGGGGACTGAAATAAACAAGACCAGCAAAAGTGTGATTCTCTATTATAGCTATGTCCACACTAAATGCATCTATTTGGAATAAGATGCTGGTATCCCTGTACTGGCAAGTGTTTCCTAGGTTGTAGTGGCTGAAGTCTTGTTGATTTTCAATGAGACTTAGCCTCGTAGGTGTCTGATTCACCTTTGAAAATAGGAATTACAGGCCTAAGTTACTTAAACTTTAAAAATTGTTGCCATAGGAACTTACAGCCATTAAGGCCAAAAACATTAATTTCAGTGGTTGCAAGACTTGGAATCTAGATTTGTGTTAACAACCACTTGTTTCAACAATAGATCCAACCACTTTAAGAAATACTAATACAGCAATAATAACAAACTATTGGACAGACTTCAAACGCTCTTAAACAAAGAGTTAATAGTCACAAACCAGACATAAAAACACTCCTGATCCACAAACCGGACAGCCAAAATTTTGATGAAGTGGGCCATTCTGTTAATGACTTAAAATTCTGCATCTTACTGAAGAGGAATTTTCACAACAGTCTTGAAAGAGAGACTGCTGAACTCTCTTTTACATTCAAATTCGACACATTAACATGTGGTTTGAACCAGGATGTGAATTTTCTGGGTCATTATAGGGCTTTTCTGAATACTTGGCTTAATCTAATTCCTGATCTAATCCCCCCACCACCCGTCTACTCTCTGATTTGCTCACCTTGATAATTTTTGTTCTGATTTGTCAACCTTGATTACTGTTTTTGGTTCTCTGTGCCTTAAATATTGAGTCTGTTCTGGTATGGCTATGGTCTGAAGAAGTGGGTCTGTCCCAAGAAAGCTCATCACCTAATAAATTATTTTGTTAGTCTTTAAAGTGCTACTTTTCTGCTTTTTTGTTTTGATAATATAGCAATCTTCACCTTTGGATGAAGTGGTTAAGCTGAAGTGTGAGCTACAGCATGAACTAAAAGACTACGACCACTAGATGGGATTCACAACACAGTCAGGTAATCTGTGGATCAGGTAAAGGAATGGATGCCTAAGTCACACTAAGAAGTAGGTCACACTTGTTCTCAGTGATATGACCCAGCTCTCTCACACACACAATAACCTGATCACTAATGTGTAAAAGGAGGGAAGGGCATGTTGAGGACAGATAGAACATGACCAGAAGCTATGTTCTTAGATGGGCTGCCATGAATGGAGATGGCTTGACAGTTCTGTTATAAATGTGTATGCAGCACCCATTCTTGGACTTTCATTTCAGTTTCCCCTTTTGCCAGCCACGAATAGTGGCTTACTCCAGTATGATCAAAAACAGATGTGAGAGTGAAACAGTATATCAGCAAGAAGTGCCCTCTGGTACTGTCCCATGCTCGTCACTGGCCCTTTTACTCTCTCACCATTGGCAGCTCTGCTGGTAGAATATAGCATTTATGCCAGACCCTACTGGAAGGACTGCCAACAGTGGGTGAGCAAATGAGGCAGATGACCTGGATTGTGGTGATTCAAAAGGGCTTAGGGCTTCCAGCCACTGCTGCCACATCAGCAGTGGTGGCCAGAGCCCCAGCAGGAGACATGGGCCCTTTGAATTGCCACCAGAGCCCCAGAGCTCCCAGCTGCCGCCACTTGAATGCCAGGAAGGGCTGGGTGGGGGAAATACCTTTTCTGCCTGAAGACCTGCCTCTTTCTGAAGGCCCAGACCTGCCCCCAACTCTTGCCCAAGGGCCTGACCTCCCCAGGCTGCAGACCACTAAGTCTCAGAACTTTCTTTCACCTCTGCTTAAGAACTGCACTTAAGAGAACCAGGAGCATTTATACGGGCTGTGAATTAGCACCTTTCACAGTCAGATGATCAATGAGGCGTATATAAGCGGTGCGTTGTAGTAATGCTGAAATATCAGCTTCTTCTGCCTGCTTCCTCTGCATTTTCTCCACTTGTCAACCTGGCATCCACGATCCTCATCTCTCTAACCCCACCCCACCAGTCTTCAGCCTCACTCACTGCATGTCTTCCGATGTCCCTGAGGTTGTGCCTCCTCTCTCTTCCAGTACTTCTTCCTCTATCCTCATCATTCATCTGCTCCATCCTTTTCTCTTTCCAAATGTTTGGTGGAAGTTATGCCACCTCCATTATATTTTATATCCAGAAAGTTTTTAACATATAAAATCTACCAATGATTTAACGACTGATGTAATTTGTTAATTTTATTAATTATCAGGAGCCAGATTCTGTTATCGTTACTCCAATGAGGGGTAATTAATCTGCTTCATTAAATAGGCACCACTTTTCGACTATGATCGTACGCTCCCTGAGTAAGGATAGCAGAATCTACAGCTATATCACTATAACCGTGCCTACATGTGCCGGCTACTTCGAAGTAGCCACTCCAACTTCGAAATAGCGCCCGCCACGGCTACGCGTGGCGAGTGCTATTTCGAAGTTGACATCGACATAAGGCGGCGAGACGTCGAAGTCGCTATCCTCATGAGGAGATGGGAATAGCACCCTACTTCGATATTGAATGTCCAAGTAGGGCACATGTAGCCAATCTGCGTCCTGCAACATCAAAATAGCGGGGTCCGCCATGGTGGCCATCAGCTGAGGGGTTGAGAGATGCTCTCTCCAGCCCCTGAGCTCGATGGTCGCCGTGTGCAGTGGCCCCTTAAAGCTCCCCGCCCCCTGTGCAGGAAGCTGAGAGAACATGCAGGCGTCAGCACAGCCACGCGGCCTGCCTGCACACCTCCCTGCAGCCCAGAGAAACCACCCTTGCTGCGATGGCCGCCCGGCAGCCCCCTAAGCGCCCCCAAGGGCACCCCTCCCCAAGGGAAGCCAGGGATCCCAGGCTGGCAGTCAGCCAGGGAAGAGGCAGCAGGGCCCCTCCTGGACAGAGGCCTAGCTCCGGGACCTGCTGGGGCTCTGGAGTGAGGAGGAGGTGCTCCAGGTACTGGGGAGCAAGAGGCGGAACATGGATGTGTTTGCTTGGCTGGCCGAGGGCCTGGCTGCCCGGGGTCACCCTGCCCGCACTCCTGACCACGTCAGGAGTAAGATCAAGGAGCTGCGGCAGGGTTACGCCCGGGCCCAGGATGCAGCCGGCCGATCTGGGGCCACCCCCGTCACTTGTCCCTTTTACAGGGAGCTCAGGGAAATCCTGGGCCCCTGGCACACCTCCTCCCCGCTGGCCGCTCTTGACACCTCAGCCAACGAGCCCCAGCAGGCCCCGGAGGCGGAGTCCGCCCCGGAGGCAAGCCCCGCACCCCAGGGGCCCCCCCAGGAGCCCACCCCTGGGATGCCGGAGGAGAAGGAGGAGGGGGAATCCTCCTCCAGTGACAGGGGGCTCTGGATCGCCATCCCGTCCCGGAGCTCCAGCAGGGTGTCCGCCCACAGGGTGTCCCCCGACCGTGGGAGCGGACCGTCAGGTATGTACCCCCCCAGTGCACACCCCTGGGGTTGAGGGGCGGGGGCAACAGACATGACCAGGGCCCTCCACATGCCCAGATGACCATGGCCCCAAGGACAACAGTGGCATGTCCCTCAGAAGAGTCCATCAGCCCCTGCCCCCCAGCAGGACAGCACCATGCCCCCCCAGCATGACAGTGACATGCCCCATCCCTGGGGATGGGGGAAGTGGAACCTAGGGTCCCCCGGCGGGGAGGGGGTGGGACCCATCATCAGCAGCAGCATCTTCCAGGGACAGGGATGGGTAACCAGCAGCAGAGGGGTGGGGGGACAAGGGCCACGGCTCGGGGCCCACACTAATGTCTGTCTCCACTCTTCTTCCCCCCCGTGTTCCACAGCTGCAACATCGGAGGGACTGGAGAGCGCCGGCAAGGTGTCAGTGGTCCCGGAGAGCCCACCGGGGCCAGCACTGCAGGCCAGCCCCAGGGCGGGGACGATGGCGAACCCAGCAACACCCCCAGTCAGCGACAGAACCCCAGCTGCTGGCGATCCTCCGGCTGCAGCTGGAGGTCTCAGAGCAGCGCCTGCGGATGGAGGAGAGGCACCTCCATCTGCAGGAGCGGGTGCTGGCCTGGTGCCAGGAGGCATGGGGGGGCCTTTATGCGCACTTTTGAGTGCATCGTGGACTACCTGCCCCCCCCATGCCGCACCGGCTGCCGCTCTGCCCGCCCTGCCTTCTCCACCTGCTGTCCCACCACTGTCCGCCACCGAGGGGCCATCCGCCGAGGGGGACCTGGGGCCTGCTGACATCTGCCGGCCATATCTGCCAGTCTGCCTGGCCCCCAGCCAGCCGTGGCCAGGGCTGAGGCCAAGGCGAGGGTTGCGGCCGCCCACCCCCAGCGCTGGACATTAGGGGGTGCAGGGCCCAGGACGTGCCTCCCCTCCCCCTTTGTACATATCCCCTTTTACTTGTGTTGTATATAGTTTGTATTAGACCCCTGTTATGTTATGATACCTGCCCCCCCATGTAAATAGTTCTCCCCTTCCTTGTATTCCACTGTTTTTTTATTATCCATATAATATATAATATTTATATTTGTTGTAATAATATAATAATAAGAATTCAACATTTTGTGGTTTCACGAACAACAGGTCTATTTTTATTTGCAAGAAAAGTGTGGGACAGTGCTCTTGGGTTCTCTGTGGTGTGGGCATAGGGGAAAGGAGTGTTGTGGAGGATGGAGGGGTGCAGTGGGGGGCCTGCCAGTGTTCACCCCACGGCCTGGTTGAAATGGGCCCGCAGGGCCTCCCGGACCTGGATCCCCTCGGGGTCCATCTGGCGACTGGGGGCAGCCGGTGGCTGCACGTCGGCCCTGCCAGCCTCCACAGCACAGCCCTGAAAGAATGCCTCCCCCTTGCTCTCCACCAGGTTGTGGAGGGCGCTGCACGCGCCCACAATTTGGGAGATGTTGGTGGGGCCCACATCAAGGCGGGTGAGGAGACACCTCCAGCGCCCTTTGAGGCGGTCAAATGTGCACTCAACCACCTGGCGCATGTGGTTCAGGCACATGTTGAAGTGCTCCTGGCTGGCTGACAGATGGCCCCTGTAAGGGTGCATGAGCCAGGGCTGGAGGGGGTACACCGCGTCTGCGACAACGCAGAGGGGCATGGTGGTGTCCCCCACAGGGATCTCCCACTGGGGGATGTAGGTCCCCACCTCCAGCCGGCAGCACAGGCCCGAATTCCGGAATACCCGAACGTCGTGGTTGCTGCCAGGCCAGCCAACAAAAATATCCAGGAAGCGGCCCTGGCTGTCCACCAAGGCCTGGAGGACCACTGAATGGTAGCCCTTCCTGTTCAAGAAGCGTCCTCCCCTGTGGTCCGGGGCACGGATGGGGATATGCGTCCCATCCAGATCCCCGAATCAATTTGGGAAGCCCAGGGTGGCAAACCCCGTGATGGCAGCATCCGGGTCCCCAAGCCGCACGAGCCTGTGGAGGAGCAGGGCATTGATGGAGAGGACGACCTGCAGGGGAAGGACATGGGACAGCACCAATGAGGTGTGTGCAGGGTGTGTCTGGCCCTCCACCCCCAGGGGTCCCCTCTTCTCCCCTCCCCTCCCAGGGCTCCCCTCCACCCCCAGGGCTGCCTCCCCCTCCCCATGGGTCCTCTTACCTCCATGAGGACAGCCCCGATGGTGGCCTTGCCGACGCCAAACTGCTGCTCCACAGATCAGTAGCTGTCTGGAGTGGCCAGCTTCCAGACAGTGATGCCAACCCGTTTCTCCACGCTGAGGGCACGCCGCATGGCGGTGACCTGGTGCCTCAGTGCGGGGGTGAGCCATTGGCAGAGCTCCAGAAATGTCTGCCGGCTCATACGAAAGTTCTGGAGCCAGCGGTCGTCATCCCACTCTCCGAGCAACAACCGCTCCCACCAGTCGGTGCTCGTGGGGTAGTTCCACAGCCAGCGGTGTGTGCGGTGGGGTGGGCGGGGGGCAGCAGGGTCTGGTGTTGCTTCCTCCTCCCCTGGGGGCAGCTCCTCTTCTGTGACTAAAAGGTGATCAGCTGCCTCCTGCATGGCACTGAGCAGGGTGAGCACTGCTCCTGCAGGGGCGGCTGTGTGGACCTCTGGCTGCTGCTGCTGCTGCTGCTGCTGCTGGGGGTCCATATCTGCTTCGCCGAGGTGTGCGTGCCTATGGCTCTGCAGACAGCGTGCTGTGCAGGCTGAGTGTGTCTGGGAGGGACCCTTTAAGGGAGCGGCTAGCTGTTGCCCCGGAAGTGCTAGTCCGCCCTGTGACCCTGTCTGCAGCTGTTCCTGGCACCCTTATTTTGATGTGTGCCGCTTTGGCATGTAGAAGCTCCCCCACAGCGCCTACTTCGATGTGGTGCTGCCCAATGTCGACGTTGAACGTCAACGGCACCAGCCCTGGAAGACGTGTAGACGTTATTCATCGAAATAGCTAATTTCGATGTAGCATACACGTGTAGACGTAGCCTATATGTCTCAAAGTACAGCTTAATAAAACAGTGACATTTACAGTCTAGTTTTCAGCTTTCTCCTGAGTAGTTGTAATAATTTACAGTCCACATTCAAACCCTGCTATTTGCAGGCAGTTAGTGTGGAAAATGGTCATATTAGGCAGCCTTCTCTAGTTGTCTGAACCAATGGCTTTCCAGAGTGATAACAGTCAATAAAACAGTGGCTAGCCCATATGAAATAAACTACGTATATAGGTCAGAAGGATGACTTACCTAGCAGAATAATGATGCAGAGGAGAATGGCAATCAAAGCACCTGTGCTGAGGCCAGCTGAAAGGAGCAAGGCCTCAGCATTACAGGTCTGCACGTTCCCTCGGCTGTCACAAGCACACACTCGAATTGTCAGTGTGCCGGTGCTACTCTGGATTGGATAGTCATTGTCAAATATTATAACTGGCAGGAGATAGGTACTCATTTTACTGCGGCTGTATCCATTTCTTCTAGTCAGAATCCCTGCTGTGTTATCTGAAGAGAAGGAGCAGAAAAACTGTGTGAGACAGTGTGATGTGGCCCTGGCATGGGGGAAACAGTGCCATGACACACGATGGTTGCCAACTCTACAGGAATGTCCTGAAGTTTCCAGGAATTAAAGATAACACCATGTGATGAGACCTCCAGGAATTCATATAACTAAAGTTGGCAACACTATGGCACACAGGAGCAGTCATTTACCTTTGTTGTCGATAACGGAGAAGTTGGGATGAACTGCAAATTCTGGCACCAATTCAAAGAAGAATTTGTGACCTCGAGGAGGCTCATCTTTGTCCACAGCACTAACCGTCTGAACCAGCTATAAAGAAAACAAAATGTCATTTCTTAAATGCTTCCCCCCCTTAATAAGACAGCTTTTTTCTTACAGTATATTATAAACCCCCACTATGCAATTATATTTCAAAAAGCCAGCCAGTGCCCAAGGATTAGCATGTTGTGTGGTGGTCCCATGCTAACACAAGTAGACTTTCTGTTAAATAAATCAGCTTTTTCATTTTTAATTTCACATCCACTTAACAGTCTACAAACAAGGTCCTTTTCCTGGCTGCAGCAGTCATCTCTCTGTTTTGATTATTTCTCAGTGTCTTATACTGATGTTTGAAGCGTGCCCTTCTGACCAATCCAGCCTCCTCCCATGCCCTCTCATGACGTTAGCAGCCATTTCACACACTGTGCTCTGCAAGCAGGAAGCATGGGTTCAGTTGCTAATACACATCTTTTTCTCCTGGACAAAGAAGGGTTCCTTTTGGAAAGCAGAAGACACCCCTGAAGAGTTGGTGCTAACATACTGGAGGCCGCATGTCGGAATATATATTGCCCCTCGCAATACTCAAACAGGAAAGTTCCTATAATAACAGGTCCATAGAGCTGCCCATAGTATTGACTCTTCTGCACCGCCATATTAAAATATTATAAAGCCAAGTACTCAGTTATTTTTAGCCTCATTTAAGATGTTGATTGCCTTTAGATAGTTAAAGAAGGCAAAGTTGCTGAAATGGGGAAAGTAAACACGATAAGGAAGAATGAGTTTAGTACTCATATTATAGTGAGCACTGTGTAGTTATGAAGTCACATCATTACATTTACCATCATATAAACTGTGGTAATTCATATGTACAGTAACAATGACTACTGGATTGTTCACATTCATTCACTGTCATAGTACCAGAGAAAAACAGCATGAAGAGCACGATCCTGCTGCCAGACTTGTGGTTCTATCCAAAGGCAGCAGCGCTGGGTTTAATCAGGTGTCAGCATTGTCAGTGACATGAGTAAATGAGTGAATTTCCCAAAGGAAGGACTTACAGCTGGAATTCAAAGAAAGACTTGTAATGGAATTTGTTTTATTGTTTCCTTGTGCTTGGGTAGGGAAATCCTCTGGCGCCTTCTGTGAAGATGGATCTGTTCACTTGAGGTTCTAAGTGTCTCCGAAGTGCAGAGAATCCTCTGGTTCAACTAGTTCAAAGGAGTTTGCTATCAAAAGGTGTATGCATGCAGGTTGTTTCATCAAGATTTCCAGAACATATGCATAGCATTAACTGCCCAAGAAAAAGCAGTAACCACCAACTAACAGCACAGTCTTGAGGTTTTGTAGCAATTGAATTAAGGACAATTCCCTTTAAACACCTTTCTAAATACTCTTTTCAAAGAGGATTGAAGGCAGTCATTCAACTTTCTAGTGTTATTAAGTACCTCTCATGTTTGGGACATGTAGCAGACACTCCTGACAATACAGCAAAGAAATACGAGAAAATATTAGGTATATGTTGGGTTGTGGAGTAATTAAGTTATTGTTGTAAATCAGATGTAAGTGAGAATTTGTCTGATCAATTTCCTTGATACTAATCCAATTTTACACTTGTGTTGGGCAGTTTGGAAAAAGGGCTCTTTTTGGTTTCCTGTCAGAACAGAATCTGTGAAGGAATTAATGAATGTCATCCCACTATATGATAATTGGAATACAGTTAAAGTAGGGCTATATAGTATTTCCTAAAAGTAAGGAGGCTCTCAGCATCTGTGAAGATCTCTATATTTGGAAAGCAAATATGATCCTGATACTTGAGAAGCTTTATACATACATTAAGATAAGTTCACACTCTGCAAAAGAGTTCTGTTTGCATGTCACTGAACCAGTAACTCCACTAGCACTTTATTCTTAAAATATTCCAAGTGTTGCTATCACTATCACTGGCAGTAGCAAAGATGGATGTGATAGTGAAGCCATGGGTTTAGGCAGCTACAACATTTTAAGCCACATGTCGAGCAAGCCTACAGTTGCAGAGCCATCATAACAGAAATTCCTTTGGGTGGAAGGCTAGCAGGGTATCATACTGACTGGAGAAATTTTTCCTCTTGCATTTTTTGAAGGTCTGAAAGAAAATGGGACAGCAAAAATATCAGGTAGAGGAGAAACTATTAGAATAGGTGCTGATATTTGTCCAAGTATTGCTAAGCAACACCCTGGGAGAAAATACCTAGTGAAAACACCTAGCAAAGCATTGTAGTTGAGTATCTGCACATTTTCAGGATGTAAACAGTTAGATGTTTGTAAGATCCACATATGATTCTCTTCATGAGCCAATAATGTGAAGAGAGGACAATTGTGGAAGAAATAGGGGAACCTAACGATGCTGAAAACTGATTGTGAGTATAAGGCTTCAGAGTAGGAAAATAAGCAAGCAAACCCCTTCTTACTTCTTAAAGGTATTGGCTGTGCTGAAAAGTGGAAGAACAAATAAAGGAACAAATAAAAGTGGAAGAACAAATTCAGGCAATATTTTCCAATTGGTGAACAGACCAAACAAAACAAAACAAAAAACAAAACAAAACAAAAATAGAAATGTAATTGGGATAGCTTTTGTAGTACTAAAATCACGACTAAAACAGACAGAAGTCAATCCTAGCTGGAGATATTAAACACAGTTCCCATGCTTATTTTTGGTATGGTAATAATATTGTAAAAATATAGGGTATAATCTTTCATTCTTCCATTTTGAAACTATTCTGGATTTTGAGACGTACTCATGCTTCACAGAGACTTCAGAGAGATGCCTGACGTTATGAGATTTATGAGTTTCTTTTTTCCCAAGAAAGCGACTGTTACTTGAATCATAACTGACCAATTGAGAAATATCTTTATTTTTGTTTAGTTGCCCATGTGAATGAACTTAGATTAAAAAATTCAGCATTACTGTCAGTGTTTCTACCTTTCTTAGGAGAATCGGTGTGAGACAGCTCATCAAGACTTATTGGCTAAATTCTCATTCTTGTGGATCACAAAGTTTTTCAAGTGTTGATAACGTAAATCTTCAGTACACTTCATTTTTCTATCCAGAAAAGAATCATTGCATAGCTGTTTTAAACAATATAGGCCAAGAAGGATGCCCTTTCTTTGTTTTGGGGAGCACTTAGGCTGAGATCCTGGGAGGTGCTTCGGTCTCTAAAGAGATTTCATAACTTTCAGGATCTGAAGTCTAAGGTACTGTGCATGAGTGAGAGCTCACAGACACGAGGTGGGTTTCTCAGTTGCATAGGTGCTTGACCTAGGGGTGATTGGGGTACTAGTTGGAAGTTGTTTCCATCATATACAGGGGACAAAATTGGGTTTGATGGATCTCAGTACTTCCACTATATAAATTCTTTCAGCACCCAGTACATTGGACCCCTGTTTACGTATCTTTCACAAAAAGCCATATTTTTTTTTTCAGATACTGCAGATCTTTTGGATGCTGTGTTGCTTTCTCCTCACTGCTGCAGACTCTTCTAATTGTAAATCATTCAACATGCTTTAGAAGAGTCTCTTACAGGCAGAAATGAAGTTTCTTTATAACCTCCAAGCACGTACTTTGTTTGAATCTGTATGGAAGGAAGAGGTTATCAGGGAACATGTAGCAAAATATTTGGGGAAAATATATTTACCATCATAGTTTAACAAAACCTGAGACAATCAATATTGCCAAGCATCCCATGGAGATCTGCCAAACACTCCTTTTCAGTATGTCACTGTCAGTATATATTGTTTATAATTATTAAACATGACACACACACTTTTGTGAAGTTTTCATTCATTTTGTTTAACGTAACTTTGATGTCAATCCCTGTACATTTCTTGAGGAGTTCTGAGAGGCTTATTTGCTTAAATAGTCTCTTTTAACAAACAAAAATGTAGTCCTGTAGCACTTTAAAGACTAACAAAATAATTTGCCTGAGTACTGGGGAGGCTGAGGGAACACGGCCCAACACTAGCTGAACGGGAACCCCTGGGCATCTGGGATCTCATGGGCCATTGGGTGGTAGGGGCATGGGGCAAGGGACAAGGGAGCAGGGGCCCCAGTCCCCCCTAGGTTGGGAGCCAGCACTCACAGGCCATCCCCCTGTCCCTTTCTGTCTCCACAGGTCCCTCACTTGTTAACCACCACTGCACGGAAGAGCAGGCCAAATTTGCAGGGAGCCAAGACACCGCCACATCACCCCAGCCATCCCCACACCACAGCTGCAGCCAGGCTTCCCAGATATGACTCTGGAAGGATGAGGAGGCAGCTGCCAACTGGGCAGTCATGCGGGAGATGACCAGGGTGCTTCAGGACTGGCTGGCGAGGGAGTGGGATGTGTGGGTGAGGCTGGCCAACAGCATGTACACGATGGCCCAGGACTTGGCCACTGACCTTGCCCAGCCTCCTGCTCCCTCACCAGCCCCTCCCGCAGCCTCCCCCCCAGCAGCCACCCCTCCCGCAGCTGCCCAATGTGTGGTGGACCTGGCACCAGCCAAGCACTTCAAGCTGGCCCAGTGGCTACTGGACAAGGCGGACACACCTGGCCCAGGCCCAGTGCCCTGCTCCCCGCACATCCTGCAGAGGCAGACCACGTGGCACCCCCACCCCACTCCTACCTCCCCATGGTTCCTGCCCTGTTGCAGCCCCACAGGAGCAGCCACATGGGCAATGTGGCTCACAGCCCCCCACACATCCAGATGACTGACCCTACTCCTATCCAAACCCCGCCAAGGTCGGTCCCCCAATCCAAGCCCCCTTCCCAGTTCAGCCTCGCCACCTAGGCCCCTGCCTCCCCACTGCTGCCCTTTCCCCCTGTGTGCACCAAATAGGTTACCATGTTCTGTTCTGTTTTGTGACTTGCTTTATTCCCCACATTAAAGGGAAGTGTGAGGGGTGTAGGTATGGTGCGATGTGTGTCTGGAGGTTTCAGGGTAGGCCCTGCATGAAGGCCCAGCACGGGGTCTCCAAGACCCTGACCCTATCCCTCTGTGCCTTGTGGCAAGGGGCAGTGGGTGGCTGCCCTTAGCTGGCCCCCAGGTCTGCAGCCTAGCCCTGGATAAAGGGCTCCCAGTGGCCCTCCACAAGGTTGTGGAGGGCACAGCATGCAGTGATCACTGAGGGGATATTCGGGAGGCTGACATCCAGCCTGGTGTGGAGGCTGTGAAACCTCCCCTTCAGCATCCTGGATGCCCACTCTACTGTGCCTCTGGCACGGCTGAGGCGCATGGTTAAAGGTGTCCTGAGCTGGCATGGTGCATCCCGTATAGGGTCATATGAGCCATGGGTGCAGCAGCTATGTGGCATCAGCTATGATGCAGGGGAGCATCATGACATCCCTGAGCAGGAGCTCCTGTGGGGGGACATATGTGCCACCCTGCATCTGGCACCCCAGCCATGAATTCCAGAACACCCAGGTATCATGAGCCCTGCCTGGCCACCCCATACACATGTCCAAGAAATGGCCACTTGCGTCCGCTAGGACCTGGAGTACCACCAAGTGGTTCTCCTTCCAATTAAAGTAGGTGCCCCTGCTATTGTCTGGTATCTGGATCACCATATGCATCCTGTACAGGGCTTTGAAACAACTGGGGAAGCACAAGGGTGGTGTCCAGGTCCCCCAGAGTCATGATGCGTCGCAGAAGCATGGTGGTGATGTCTCGGACGACCTGCGGGAGGGTGGGAGAGGAGGAGACATCCATGAATGTCTGACCAGGAGGCCCCCTGCCCCTGTCCCCCCACCAGAAGCCCCTACCCCCCAACAGGGGCTCTCTGCCCCCTTCTGCCCCCATCAGGGGCCTTTTGCCCCTTTCCCAGTCATCCCCTCCCCAGGGTGGGCCCATGGTGGGGACCGGCCATACCTTGATCATCACTGCTACGATGGTGGCCTCACCAATTCCAAATTGGTGGTTGATGGATTTGTGGCTGTCGGGATTGGCCAGCTACCATAGTGCGATGGCCACATTCTTCCACACCAGGAGTGCTGGCCAGTGGCTGGTGCTAGAGGATTGGAGTGAACCAGTGGCAGAGGTTCTCGAATGTCTGGCAGGTGATGCATAAGTTCCTCAGCCACTGCTTGTTGTCCCAGTCCTCCAGCACCAGCCAGCCCCACCATTCAGTGCTGGTGGCGTAGGCTCACTGGTGCCAGTTTGGGGGGACTGGAGGAGGAGCAGCAGGGTCATGGCCAGGGCCTGTAGGCTGGGTCCCATGCAGGCGACCTGGCCGTGCTGCTGGAACAGGGTGGAGAGGTCTTCATCCTCAGGGAATGAGTGAGCAGACATGGTCTCCAGTTGTTCTCCTGAACATGCTCTGCTGCTATCTGTTGTCTGTCAGCCTTGAGCACGTGCAGGCTGTGGGTGTTGGGAGGGGCCCTTTAAGGGGTCAGCTGGTTGCAAGACTAGAAGGGCATGTCAGCCATGAGACCACCCCATTCCTGCATCACTTCCTGGCCCCTTACTTCAAAGTAGGGGCTACTTGTGTGTAGACACTTAACTTTGAGGTAAGGAGGAGACTACTTTGAAGAAAGGGAGGGCGCAATTTGTGTGTAGACACTGTACTTCAAATTTGCTTACTTTGAAGTTATACTTCGAAGTAAGCAACTTCAAAGTTATTCTGTAGTGTAGACACAGCCAAAGTGTCATTAAGTTATGTGAGTTGCCTGAGGTCACTATGAATAATCAAAGATGGGGAAACTGTAAGGTAAGGTAATTGATATCTTTATTGAGACCAAGGCTTAAAATGTCAAATTTGAGAATCAACTCTAATTCAGATGACTCCCTCAGGAACAAAACACGGTAACACGACTACCTCTCTGAGTGTCTTTGGAATTTTCAAACACCAGAATTAACTTACAGAATAAGTTTTGTACTTTGCAATAAGATGATATATTGTTAAACTGGGAATGCTTAACTGTCCTGGTTACAGAATTTTGCTCTTTGCTGCAGATTACAGAATTGATTGAACTGTAGCCTTAAATATGCTTGAAAGATTTGAGTGTTAAGTGCTGGTAAATCATGCCTTGTACAAATTAACAAAGATATGGCATAACATTAGGTGGCTTTTAAAATGTCTATGCTGTTGTTTGTTTCTCTCGTTGGCTGCATGTGAGATGTCAAACATAAAAAAATGTTACTCTCTTCTGCTTATTGGCAAAGTAACTTTTTTTTAACTTCGGCCTAGGGCTGTGGCTACACTTAGGTTGACATGTTCAGTGCACATTCTGCACACCCTCCTAGAACAGGTATAAATAGATGGTGAGATCCTGCTTAGGTGAATAAAGACTTGCCAGAGCCATTGGATATATGACCAGCAAGGTGCTCTACATTTCCAACCAGTACCTCCCACACCTACCCTGCCGTTTGCAGGATGCTGCCAAAGATTTTTTCCCTCTTTCTTTCCTACCCCTGCACCAGAGCCTTTCACTGGTATGGTGTCACTACAGACTGGAGTGTATACACAGCCCATTTTCACATGTAGCTACCTGTACCCTGCATTTGCTACCACTATAGACAGAACCTAGAGCGAATGAGTCAAATCACAGATTTTTAGACTGTATTGTTTTGTGTTGTCATTTTCTGAAATTTGTTAACCCAGTGTGGCAGACTGCTGCCTGTAGGTGGCAGGGAGCTGATCGAAACCAGATATTCCAACAGGTGGACTAATGCTTTTCTATTCCCTGAGGAAGCCCAATTAGGGCAGGCGGCTGGGGCCTCGTTAGGAGACAGCCAGAGCCGCATCTAATCAGCACCCATGGCCACTGAGGCCCCTGACTTCCTATAAACCCCGCTCCCCCTCCCCCTCCCCCATCCCAGGCAGAAGATGGGGAAGGAGTTCCAAGTGCACAGGAGAGAAGCACAGAACAGAACAGAACAGGACCACGGGGAAGCAGTGGGGGAAGTGGCCCAGGGTGAAGTTGCTACATTGGGGCGGGACAAGAGCCCCGCCAGCTACCTCTTGTCCTCTTAGGACCCTGGGCCAGAGTCCAGGGTTGAGAGTGGTCTGAACTCCCTCCCACCCTTTCCCAGAGGGTTACCTCGCTGGAGCCAGCAAAGGCCTGCAAGGGTTCTGCTTTACCCCCATTCCAGACTTGCCTCTGATGAGAATGTTTTGCTAAGTGGAGACCCCTGCCTCTGGAAAGACCTAGGCAGCTAAGGGGCCACCGTGAGTCTCTGAGGCATAACAGGGAAGCTGCAGGAAGTGCAGGGGGCTGATAGGGGAATCTGTCACACTAGTTACATGCATTTTTGTATAAAAAATGTGCAAAAATCCTCCCTCTAATCCATGATAAACTGGGAAAAATAAACTGAAGGAGATAGTGTAATAGGAACTTTCCTTAAATGCACAGGAAAGAGGACACAAGGAGACTTTCCTACTAGGCTCCCCTTTGGGCAATATGACTGTATGCTAACCCCTGCAGAGGTCTAAGTGTTACACTGAGCACATCAATGATCAATCATATGGTAGCTGAGAAAGGAGAAGACCTTTGCAGAAGAATCTAGGAGGAACTGTCCTTAGGAAATCTTTCTAAAAGTATTTGTCCTTTGGTGAACTTTGATGCATACTGAAGGCAAATTATTGACTCGTCAGAAGTTGGCTCTTGCTCCAGATATAATTACAGGTTGAAACTCTCTAATTTGTCACTCTCTCATCCAACAACATCCATAATTCAACATGATATTAGTTAGCCAGATAACCACTTATTGTGGGTGTGGCCCAAGTTTCCTGTGGTCCCATAAAGTGTGTTTACATCCACCACTCCTGGCTCACAATATTCTGTGCTGTTATTTAGCTATAATTTACACCTAAATGTCTTATAACAGCTCAGTAAGAAATGCAAATGTTGATAATGCTGCTAGACAATATTCATCTCCCATGAACCAGCGAACTCTCCTTTGGTACTTGTCAGGTCCCAAGGATACCAGGCTAGAGAGTTTCAACCTATCCCAGCATTCAGAGAGGTATAAACCTGTTCATAGGTTGGATGATTGCAGAGTTTTAACATATCACTCTACTAAGTCAATGGCCATCTACCCATAATTAGGTTACAGGTCTGTATAACAATGCATGAGCTATACTTATCAATGGTGTCATGATAGTTATGCCTTTCCCTGTCCCTTCTGATCCTGTACACAAAATACAGACCAAATAAAGGAAAAAATTGACATCTTCCCAAATAAGATTAGCTCCATCTAATGTTTGAAACTCACAAATGTTAAGACAGAATACAGTACCAATAAATAAAATATTCCAGTTATGGATGAGTGTTGTTAATATGGCCTCAGGAAAGGCATTGGGGTGAGTTGATATCTTAGGGTTGAATTTTGCAATCCTTGATTCATGGTAAGGTAAAACTCCCTGGCTTCCATGAAAAGAATAGCTTAATTTTGTCCCTTGTTCAGATCAGGATTATGCACCAGCTCAAACAACAGTGATGCAGGAAACCTGTACACAAGAGATTTGCACAATAGCAGTCTTTATGCTTCTGAAGTGTCATCCCAGAGAAAGCAATGCTTAAAAGACAACAAGGATGAGATGGCAACAGGACCCTTCTGGTCTCAACATTCGCCCTCATACTACTCTGTGTTCAATCATACTGGATGAAGCAAAGGGTATATTTTCATATTTCCACATGAAAAAGCATATCTAGAGATGATACACTTCCTCAATGGATTGTTTCATCTCTGTCACCTCCAGGGTATTTCAGGTCTGTACTGCTGCCACCCTCTCTCCACCCCAGCTGTTCTATAAATGCCACAGTTTACCCTCTAATATTGGCTGGCATTGAACACAAGTATGTTAAGTTGGCAATGAGGAGGAATAATTGATATTTCTGGCTGCTTCCTGATGTGAATGAGATTTAGAAAGTGGTATGATTAATAGCTAACCTCAATTTAAAAATCTCTTAAAATTAACTAAGTATATTTATCTTTTCTGTCTAGCCCTCATGCTGTGATCATCAGCATTAAATGTACTGATGTGATGCATCAGGAAGCAATTATGATTCTACCAGACTGGCTGCTTTAGAAGAGCACTAATATAAGGTGGAACACAGTGGCTGGGTCTACACTTGCCCCAAACTTTGAAGGGGACCTGGTAATCAGTGTGGTGGGAGGTTGCTAGTGAAGTGCTGAGGTGAATATGTACCACTTCATTAGGCTAATTCTCCCCCATGGCAACTGCAAAGTGTCAGACTTCAAAGTGACGGCATGAATGTAGCTGTGGGCATTTTGAAGTGCCCATGCTTCTTCAACGTGCCTTTACTCCTCAAAATTCTGGGAAGTAAAAGCACTACGAAATTGCACAGGCACTTCGAAGCGCCCGCGGCTACAAGCAGGCCGGCTCTTTAAAGTTTGACACTTTGAAGTTGCTGCAGAGAACAGTTAGCCTAATGAATTGCTGCATATTCACCGCAGCACTTCACTATTAATCTACCATCACCATGATTACCATAGTAACAGAAAGGGAGCCGTGCTAGTCTATACACTATCAAAACAAAAAGCAGTCAAGTAGCACTTTAAAGACTAGCAAAATAATTTATTAGGTGTGGCTGTGGGCTGAAGAAGTGGGTCTGTCCCACGAAAGCTCACCTGATAAATTATTTTGCTAGTCTTTAAAGTGCTACTTGACTGCTTTTTGTTTTGATCATGATTACCATGCTCCCTTAGAAGTTGGAGGCAAGTGTAGATAAGTCCTGTGAGATGAAAAAGAGTATGTTATTATGTGCATTTTATGTTATTTTACAATAATAGTATTAAAATAGGCCGTAAAAATAGAGATTATTTGGACACTATTTATGTTTCAAAATATTCACCTATGCACATAAAAATCCATAGTAATATTCAGACATCTAAGTAAAAGTGACTTTATTTTTAAAGGTATTGAGCACTTCTAGTGTTCAATGAATTCAACTTAATAGAAGTTCCTATAAATGCATTTGGGTCTCTAACTTCAGATATACAGGTTTGAAAATATTGACTTGAATCCCCAACTCTCCTCAAGCCACATAAATGTGGAAATCTGATATCCCTGAATATGTAACAAGTAGGAGGCAATACTTTAGGTAATGGTACTTGATACAAATAATGTCTGTAACATTAGTACTGAATTTGTCATTTGGGGAACATAATTTCTGGAATTGCACCATATAATCTCAGATCTCATGCTAATCGGAAGGGGCATTTGAATAGCTAAATAACAGACCAACTAAAATCCACACATTTTCTCTAAACCTGCTGCGTTCATGTACAGCCAAATATAATTTGGTGGGGATGTGAAGGGAAGAATGTGCACTAACTAGGATCCACACAAATTTCACCAAAAGCCAAGTAAGGTCTTTAAACACTTCTACTATTATTTGTTCAAAATCTTGTACTAGGAAAAGATTGTTTGTGGCACATACAGAAATCTGTTCATATTTCAGTAATCCAGACTTGCTGATGAGAAGTATCTGAATATATTTCTGTTGAAAAATTAATTTACAAATTCTAAAATAAAACTACTAGGTACAATAAACTATAATCAGGTGAGATTTCTAAGCTCATTACATAGGTCATAACCCTTAGTTACAAATGGAAATTCATGTCACAATGGTGAAAACACCGCAACCTAATTCCTACCATTATTTTCATATTTTCATTTAATTTAGTACTGCTGTTACTGTATCTATTATTTGACTTTGCATCAAAAGTAATGAGAAGGTTTGTATGAAGAAGAATGATTTTGGAATTGAGGGCTGTTTATATAAACCAAGAATCATACTACACTTTCAACACACACATATGTTGATCCAATTAGTGATACAGCGTGGATCAAGTGAACAGAATGTGACTCATTTGAGACATTTGACTGCTCATCTTCCACCTCTTTTTTCACCTTTCCTTTACCAAAATAACAGTTGAATGTGCTTTGTGTTTTAATTATACTCCATCTGTGTTTCCCAGAGGTCCGTAGATCATAAGGGAGAACCTACACTTAGAGGATATTCCCCAAGAAGGGTTCAACTTTTGTTCTACCTCTGGACACAATCAGTCCCTTACCTTTTAATAACTAAGAAATCCATTGCATACTGAGACTTTTAATGCAACATTTCCAAGGAGAGTAAGAGTTTCTAATATAGACATAACTCAGTGAACCAGGGTGTTGAAACTGAAATGTCAACTGATCCCTGATAAATAGAGAGACGAGATAAATAAGGTAATATATTTTATTGGATCAGCGTCTGTTGTGATATTTATTTTGAGTTCCTTGCATGATCCTGAAGTATGTGTCCTGATTTCTTTTTCTTTCCAATATGTGGCAATATATGTAACTGGTCCAATTAAAAAATTATCTGACCTTGTCTTAATAATATCTTGGGAACTACACAACTACAACACTTCAAACTGCAATGGAGAACATTTTTTGTCATCTGAAACAACCTCTACAACATGAGGAAAAAGCAAGCAAATCTTAGCATGTATGTCTATTTTATGATTAAATTTAAGAAACAAACCATCATCCCCAAAGGACTCACATCTATAACCTTCTGTCTACCACATAAACATAAAGTTAGTGCCATGAAAGGTACATCATCCACATTTTCTCTAATATCCTGGTGTCATCATTGCTACATCAAACTTGCAAGCAATCATAATAAATAGAAAATTGTAACAGTTACAGTGGGGATATATTATTTCAGTATATTCATGATTTGTGTGTTTTGCTTCACTGAAACTTCTCTTCGCTTTTCTCCAAGATTGTAAATTATTTCCTCTGAAATTCTGTTTTAGATTATCATTAAGGGTGGATTGGTCCAGTTTTCATAAATAAAGAGCCACCTTGTGTGTATGCACAAATTCAGAATAAGCACAAACTGACTCTTAAACATGATCTGAAAAAAAACATGAGATTTCCAAAACTGAGTTTCTATGTATTTCAATTTACCTGTATGAGATCATGTAATACTTTGGTAAGCATAAACTCAAGAGGAATAATCTAAATTTATGAAATTATAGTGGCTTATCATTGACATCTATAAAAGAGTACTGTGAGGTCACTTATTCAATCATTACTTAGAAATAAAATATTGTGTATGGGCCAAATCTTTTATTCCTTGCCCAGTTGATTGGGAAATACAGCAGGATGATTTATTATTAATTATTTTAATCAAAGTAAATCCAGATTGTCATGGAGATATTAGTCTACTTTGTGTGCAATTATAGAAATTAATACAAAGAACAAGAGAAGAAACACATGAAGATTTGCTGGTACAGAGTAAATAAGAAAATTTACCTGTCCTGCTTTTGCATTTTCACAAACAAAACTTTCATAATATTTGGCAAATTCTGGTGCGTGGTCATTTATGTCTAAAATCCTGATGAAGACTGGTATCTGGCTACTTTGTTTAGGATTATCTGGAAAAAGAAAGTAATTTACAATTTGTCTCAGGAATGGGAGATTGGAAAGATTTATAGTTCATGAAAGAGAAGGGAAATTATTAAATATATTTCATCTGCTTCTATCACATAAAACATATAAATGTTACTATCATTACAACTGTGTTCAATTTTATATTGGTATATCACAATACAGTATTTAAATTTGAAACAGTATTTCAAAAGAAAAAGTTTTATATTAAAGCAAAACTATCTCAGTCTAAATTGATTTGCAAATACAGTAAAAGCCCAGTTACCCAGCACTCAGCTAACTGGCATGCCCAGCGCAATTGCCAGCTGGGGCTGGCTCACACAACTGCCACCGGGCCGACTAACCAGATGTGGCAGTCTGTCACAGCTGCCGCAAAGCTAGCTGCCTGATGTTTGGCTGGGGGCACAGAGCGAAGATTCCGAATAATAGAGCGTTTACTATAAACTCACTTTTAAAGTATCTAAAGTGTCTGGTTTGTCAGTACACTCCAATCAGCAGTAAATCTGTTTATGCTTATTTTCCAGTATTTAGGCTAAAATGGAGCTGCTCAGAGTAATCTGAGGGTATGGATAAAATTTCTGGGTCAGTTCAAAGCCCTGCCTAAGTACAAAGACAGGAAGGATGATGATCCATTCATTGATAATGTGCCACTGCAAGGATTCTCCTGAGCCAAACCGTAGCCAATGGGATGAATAAAGTAAAGCAAATATTGGCAATTGGGCCAATGTTTGGAAAAAATAGCTCACTTAAAGAAAAAAATAGTGTGGTTGCTCCTGAAAGATGTTCTATGTACCCTATGTGCTCAGCGCAGCCCATAAAGTGTCAGTTTCACTCATTCCAAAGGGAAGCAAGAAATTGTAAGGAGAAGAAAAATAGTGTCATAGAGCCCATTGCTTCATCAACAGAAGAGTGCCTCTGTTGATGATACAAGGTCAAATCTTCTGTTTTATCTGATGAAAAGGCAATACATTTCAAGGCCTCCCATTGTGCCTGGGGCGTAATTGGTCTCTGGGATAAGTTACAGCAGGCTGCAGCTTTAGAGCAATCCAATGTCTGCTTGTGGCCAAAAGGACCAGCACAGAATTTCTGGATTACGCTAACCATTTTCTTATATTTTCACATTTTCTTATTTTTTTTCCTCTGCTAGGGATTGAGGGGAGCAATGTACAATCACTATGTTGGTTCTATACCAATTTATGCAAGTGAAATAATCAGGAAGCTACTTTTGTAGTCTCTGTTTCTGGTGGGAAAAAGTGGGTAAATCAAGAAACGATAATGTTTTTGTTAAAAGTTACCCCATTGTGTTTTTTGCCTTGCTTGCAAATTATACGTGTAGTTGTAAAAAGCATGTACATTTGTTACAAACATGAAAATTTGACAATTGTAACATTCTCTTCGAATAAGTCATTGCCAACTCACTCATTTCAGTTGCTATAACAGTAATATTGTGCCAGGGAGTTTCTTCCCGGTCAAGTGGCTTTGAGATGAATAGAGACCCATTTCCTGAGTGGATGTTGAATATTCTGTCGAGGTCAGTGTGTCGATCCACAGAATATCTGTTAAGATATAATACAAGTGTTCATCATCCTCTTCTGTATTTTCCAGCTTTGCTTACTAACTACCATCACATGTTTTCAGTTTTACTGTAGATCAGGCTATCTCCACATTTGCAGTACTGTATAACCTAAGCCTGCCTCTACTTACTATAGGGAATAAGTAGTGTAGAGTGCTGTAAATACTGAAGCTTTGTAAACTGAAAGTACTAAGCATAGCCGTTAAAGCACTTTTGTACAGCAGTGTGATCATCGCGAAAGTGCAGGTAGATAGGTCTCTCAGTGCTTTAGGTAAACTGATTCCATGATGGGTGTGGCTAACGTGGTTCCCAGTAGTCTGGTTTACACAGGCATTTTACAGAACTGTAACTTGCTCATCTTGGTTAGGGGAAGTGGTGTTTTCACATTGCTGAGACAAAGATTTGACACAGTGACATGGTAATATATGCTTATCCTGAGTGAAAGTTATTTAAGATACTGGAACTTTCTTGAAACAAGGAGTGCTTGTTAGCATGGCATTTTAAAAGTCAGCCTGTTGACACTGGTCTTAAAAAAGATAGAATGGTTACACACCTGCACAAGGCAGTTACTCAAAATGAGTCATTTTGCAAAGCACATTTTAGACCCAAATTAAACATTTTGGAATCTTAGTGAGGAAACTCCAGGGGGATTGACAGAGTTGCTGGGTCCCTGAGCAAGGGATGGAGATGCTCCATGAGCCTGAAAGGGGTGGGGTCTTAGATCCAAAGAGCAGTGCTGAGGGCAGCCAGTCCTCTGTGCCACCTGGGGTGCCCCCCACACTCGTCCTTCCCCATTCTCAAAGCCAACTTCAGTTCACTTCTCTCAAACATTGATTTAAAGGCCCAAGGCTCCAGCTGCCTCTGCTTCTGTGGTAGTGGCAGTGCTGGCTGGGAGCCCTGGTCCCTTTGAAATTCCAGGCCCTAGGACAACTGTCTCTTCTCTTCTCCTAAATCAGTGGTCCTGGTGAACTCAGATAAAATTTTCTTTGTTAAGGTTTTCACAATGATAAGTGGTTTTGAGTGCTTCAGTCTATTGGGTGCTCTAGCTCAGACACCATCACAGAGATTTACTTTCAGTAACTCTTAAGCATCCACTCTTTTTGAAAAACTGAATGAAGAGTGTATACAACTTAGTTTGATGACATTGTTTTCCTCAAAAATGTGCACTTTCAGAATGTAAAACATTCAGGATCACCATAGTTTCAACCAGAAATGCAGATTAAACAGATTTCACAATTAGTAACCCACTAATGGTCAGTTTTATGCATGTCATTTTAGACAATAACAACAGATGTGGTAACAATACCACCGTAGCCCAACACTGAACATTTACCTCAGATATTTTAGTAACTTTCTCACAGTAGTTTCTTATGCAATATGATGAACAAATTTTCGTTTAAATATTTAAGAAGGAGAACATGACAGACAGTGGGTGTATCTCTGGAGGATTGTTTCATTCATCGGGCCTGTTTCTAAGTGTGAAGCAAAATTGACTGTCATCAACCATCAGGGACATACAGATGTCCAGTAGAAATACAGTCTTGAACTTTATATGAAAGCTTACCAACAGGGACAAATAACATAAAATGGCATTGCTCCATAATTGCTGTGAGTAAGACAGTCACAAGGCAATATGTGTTTGTTACAAACAGACATATATTTCCTTTTACCAACCCCTTTTGGAAATACATATTATAGTGTATTAATCCTGTTTGCCATGATCGGTTCTCCATGGATTTTGAAGTGCTCAGATTATTTCTACTTAATGACTCTAGGCCTGGTCCTACTTAGTGCCCTTAACTGTCACTGAGTTTGTTTGGAATTAAAGCTGCTACTTCTACCTCATGATCAGACCATATTCCACTTGTTTTGAGACATCTTGAAAGAAAAGTGAGCCAAATTTCTACATCTAATGCATTTTACACCATACAGGGATTGATATTTACTTTATTGCATTCTTGGTGGTATCTGGATCTTCAGCTATCACCTGCCCAATGATAGTTCCTTCCTTGGCATCTTCATCTACTTCTAATGTATAAGAACTCTTGCTGAACACTGGAGGTTCGTCTACGTCTTCCACGGAAACTTTGACTAGAGCTGTATCCTTAAATGGCCCCAAGTGGAAAAATCTGGGGTCAAGATGAGTGTTGGCTGCCTCCACTCTTAATGAGTACAGCATCTTGTTCTCAAAATCCAACTGCTAAGGATCAAATAATAAAAAGCGTGGTCAGTTTACAAAAAATATAAACAAATTCACAGCACTTAAGTAATAGGAGCTGGAGTTATGAGAAACCAGCATTTTCAGTCTTATTGCTATCTGAGGGACACCATAAGGGTCCTATACGGACATACAGAATTCATCAGTCAGCAACATATATCCCCTTACAGATGGCTATAAAGTAGGGGGCAGGGGGATCTTCACCTTATTATGTACAATGCAGCATGTTAATAGTTGTTGGGAAATTCATAAAGTCATTCCCTTCTTTTATATCATCTTTTGGAGCCATTAAAATCTGCTATACCCTACACACAAACTAATGAATATACTCCATATTGAAATATTGTAAATTGTATATTGTAGATATTGTATAGTGATGGAATAATGTCAAATATATCATCATTTGGGATGAGATTCCAGCGACTTGAAGGTTTAGCTTAAATGTACATAAAATTCTTTTTTTGGAACAATTGATCCAGACAATTAAAGGGGGAGATTTCTCATGAGTTTATTTTTGAATTTCCTGTTGAGGCAAGTGTAAGGAATACCAGGGTAGGGGGGAAGCTTTTTGTAATTGCATTCTGGTACATGAAACTCCAGATAAAACCTGGATGAAGTACAGAAAAATGAAGGGATAGAAAAGTTTTAGTAAGAATATTGTAAATTTTCTTAAAAGGTTTTGAGGTTTTGTTCCTGACAAACATTAGATTGACAAAAACAAGCATTTAGTCAAATTAAAGACAAATTTGATAGTCTGTAAGGTTATGTCTAGACTGGAGGTTTCTGTCAACAAAACTTCTGTCAACAGTTTTGTCAACAGAGAGTGAGTCTAGACTGCAGATCTCTCAGATATTCATTCAGTCCTATTTTTCATAAAAAGGAGAAAAAAACCCACTTTTTTCAATTCTTGTTATTTTCCAAATTGTATTGCTATTTTTTGACAAAACCATTTTGTAAATGTTGTCAGTCTGTGAAGCACAAATGAGATTGGACTTACGTTCTTGTTTAATTATGTATCTGCAGGCAAGGTTCACATTTAACCATTTTACTCATAGGAAGAAGTTTCCCTATACAGTGAATACAGGACACCTGGTAAAACTGCTTGTATTCAATTAAGTTCCACAGCAGTCATACAAATGTTCAAATTAGCATCAGGTTGACTGATCCCCTTTTAAAAAAGAAATACTCTTTTTAATAATTTTTAATACTGTTTAAATTCTCTTTAATAATCTTTGGATTTTTTATTTACCTTTAAAGTTTTCGGGTTCATGCAATGAGTGGTACACACGCCACCCCCACCAATGGGGAGAGATCACAAACACTAACATTAATATATACCTCTATCATAGGTAGGGGTGTGACTGAATAATACAATCTTTCCTGCCTGCCACTCTCCACTTTCCATGCCTGGCTGAACTCTGTAGGATGGACCCACCTCTCCTGCTACCTGACACTGCATTTTTCATGAGGCAAATGTGGTGTGGAGGCACACAGGGTCATATCCCCACCTCTCAAATTCTCCCAAGATTCACATTAGACTGTGGCCAGCAGCAGCTTTTTGGTACTGTGTGTGAGGGAAAGATGGAAGCTTTTCCTGCTGCAGGGAAAGAGGATGGAACAGAATAACCTGACCCATATCTTTGCAGAGCTCTTATCTTTGCCTGTTTTTTACTCCTTCCGCCAGGAGGCTAAAAGCAGCTTTTCCCTTTCTGCCCGTGTCTACATGTGCCCCAAACTTCGAAATGGCCATGCAAATGGCCATTTCGAAGTTTACTAATGAAGCGCTGAAATGCATATTCAGCGCTTCATTAGCATGCGGGTGGCAGCAGCGCTTCGAAATTGACGCACCATGCCGCTGCGCGGCGCGTCCAGACGGGGCTCCTTTTCAAAAGGGCCCCGCCTATTTCGAAGTCCCCTTATTCCCATGAGCTCATGGGAATAAGGGGACTTCAAAGTAGGTGGCTTCCTTTCGAAAAGGAGCCCTGTCTGGATGCGCCGCACGGCGGCAAGGCGCGTCAATTTCGAGGCGCTGCTGCCGCCCGCATGCTAATGAAGCGCTGAATGTGCATTTCAGCGCTTCATTATTAAACTTCAAAATGGCCATTTGCATGGCCATTTCGAAGTTTGGGGCACGTGTAGACGTAGGTACAGTGTTGAAAGGCAGTTCAAACCTCCATGTGGCTGCTGGTCACCAACATAACCCCCTCCTACCTGCACTATAGCCAAGAGGCAGGAGGTAGATTAAACCCTAAGGATTCTTTATGAACCAGAGTCCAGGGCCCCAGATTGTACAAGCTTCAGGAAACATAGCCAGAGAAGTATCTCAGCAGAGTAGGGTGGCTGGGCAATGCAGCAGCCCTTTGCTCCATGGAGACATGACCCAGGTTGGGTGTGAGGGAGAGGCACAGATGAAGAGGGCATTAAGCCTCTGCTCTTGGGCCTGTAGGTTTAAGGCATGAACAGGCTGCTTCAGATTGCTTTCCCTTCCCCTACCTCATGAGCTGCCCTATAGCTTAGCTGAAGGGCGAAGAGGCTGTTTCATGCCAGGGCTGCACAGGGCTTTGTACCATTCAGGGCTCTGCTTCTCCTGGCAAGAACCTCTGGGATGGAGGGTCTTGAGCTTTTCTTGTGCTCTGGCCTAGCCAGAGGCAGTGAGGGAAGGAAGGAGCCTGCTGGCCAGGCTGTTGGTGAGCTGAGTACCCTAACCAGGGACTAGTTCTCCCACAAGCCCTGTTCATGCTCATGATATAGAAAAGCAGCAGGGCTAAGGATGGGAGTCAAGGGGCAGAAGATGGAGAGGATGACAAGAGTGGGAGCACATAAAAGGCTGACGGGTGGCCAATAGATGGGGCACATAACCAGCTGCCTCCTGGCAACTGCCTACACTCACCAGCCACCACAAATCCAAGCCAGTGCTGGCTGGAAACAGGATGTGGGTGTGGGACTTTGCTGGCCTTGAGCTTGCACACAGTGGGAGCTTGCACACAGTGGGAGCTTGCACACAGTGGGATCCTGACGGACTGGCAGGGGGAGAGGCCAGCGTCACATCTTCCCCCACCACTGGCCTTGAACACCTATTTCCATGATCAGTCACTGGACCCTGCCATCCCTACTGGTGGGTGAGTGGCTGGCAAGCAGGGATCCAGCAGGGAGTAGAACATACTGTACTGATGGGGGAAAGAGAGACACAGAACATGGGACAATTTACCCTTTTTAAAGGAAAGAATTTGGGATGCCTGCAAGAGGGCTTAAATACATGACTGACTTGTTAAAAATGGGACATTGGGTCACCCTAATTATTCATATTTGCAGGGGTTCACATGTTCAGTAGAAAAACAATTAAGGTTAATGGGTGTAATGGTGTAATGGAAAATATAATGAGTTGCCCCATATGATCTGTCTCAACAGTCCAAGCACAAAGTAAAAACACTATGAACTGCAGCCTAGAAGTGGGATATTCAGATAACATCAAAATAGTGGTCAGTATTTTTAGCTGGCCAATTTCATTCCTGAAAGAATCACAGATCATCTGTGAATTCAAGCTTTGTATATTCTTTTATTATGAGGGCACTTATTGACATGTCATGTAACTATCAAGATATGATGGAAACGGAAGATTTGAAGTAGGCTCCAGGACTGAGATGAACCTGTCCTGTAGCTCTAGATAAGAAACTGCCCCATGGAGGGACATGAAAGCAACTGGAGGATAAGATATCTGTATTGTATTAGTTCTCTTTGGTGGTGTGAGTTCATCAAACTCAGGTCTTTAGGTAAACCTACAACATTTTGTTCACATCAGACCCTTGTGAACTACACTGTTCAGCTGTCCAAGTATTCATGGCTCTACTACCAAATTATTTTTGTGAGACTATCTTTGATAGACAGCAACCATTGAGAATATTGCTTTATGTGAAATGACATGCCAGAAAAATTCCCCCAAGACCTGGAATAACAATAACCGATCAAGAAAGAGGACAACAAAACTAATACAAAGTCTTGGCAGGTGACCCCATGTGAGACTTTCATTTGTCCTCCCACTTGAGGAAAGAAAAAAACTCAGCTTGAGTGCTAAGTGTAATAAAAAGAAAAGGAGGAAAAATAAACCTTTTTGATGGTTATAATCCCTTCCTGTGTGTCCTTGTCAGTGATGATATCAAATGTATCTGATCCATCCCCGTTGGAAATGCTATATTCAATCTCTGCATTTTCACCCACGTCGAGGTCATTGGCTTTTATTCTGCCGAGAGCAGTCCCAAGTGGGGCAGACTCAGGAGAGCTGAATTGGTAGGTACCTGGAAAAGTTAAATCAAACTTTTTTTGCTTAGTCTGTCATCTCTCTAGATATCAAAAGTCTTTTGTTTCCTCCAGAGGGTTTTTTTAAAGTTGCCTTGAAAGTTTAAATAGTCTAAGGAAAGTGCTCTTAGTCATCAGGAGTAAACTTTAAAACAAAGCCAACTTCACTGTCAACAAAAAGTTTTGCTGTTTGTTTTTTAATGAACGTGTGACACTTCAAAAGAATTTTGTACTGTATTCTTTATATACTTTTTCTTTTGTACTTCAGATAAAAGGAACAAAGCTAGAAGTACAATAATACAGCAATGATTATGACCCTGAGTAGTTAATGGTTTTATTTATTTTGTCTGTCTTCTACAGATATTTTCAATGATACCAACAGTTCTTTTTTCTCTAGCCTTCACAGGTTTCAAAACTAAATGGTTTTGAGGAAGACACTAAAATACAATAGACAGGGTTTTCTATTTTGAAATTGCCTGGAACAATTTTAAGAATTTTACACGTGAAATATGAGATTTCCATCTTAAAACATAATGAAGATATACTGTAAAAAACATTTGATACATCTAATATGTAATATTCCTGATAATTGCCTGAACTGTATCAAAGCTGTAAAAAATGTGCTCAAATTTTTGAATTAATTCCTTTTGGACATGTTTGTTTTAATGTCTGATTTTATTTTAGTGCTTGTGAACTCGGCATTTATATCATTATACTATACTCATGGATGCTATTGACAAAGAAATTTTAATGTTGCACATCTTAGCGCAGAAGTTAAACTTTAAATTTATCTTTTTCTCAGCCTTTGAACTAAAAATCTAAGTATAAAGTTATGATCCAACAGAACAAGAATAATATCATGAGTCTCTTGACCAACCACAATCAGAAATTTTAACTCAAATTTCAATAGCAAGATACGGAGATAATTATTAAAGCTAATATTGGGAAATACTAAGAAGTAGGTGTGAGAAATTTGCATTATGTTTGTGGACATTTTGCATGTCAATTTACTGAATAGTACCTATCATTTGCACAACTCAGTTACTAGAATCATATCACAAGTAGCTGATAAAAACTTGCACACGTCAGGTATGTTGTGAACCCAAGACAATCTTGGGGAATACTTTGTGCCTGAAGAAGGTAAAATCCCTTGTTGAGTGGTTTAAGAGCAGACGGACTGTTCAAGTTACACCAGCATCTAGCCAGTACAGCCTATGTCATTTGATGTGACTTCCCCTTTCCCTGATGTATCCATTGCCTTTCTCTACCCTCTCATTGTTTTGGTTTACTATGAGAGAGGAGTTTCTGAGTTTTCCCAAGTACACTGATCATAACAGATCCTTGTGTGGGCTACGTAAGGCTGAATGATTCTCTATCTCCAATGAAATGCACCTGAGTCACAGTCTGACTCATTAGAAGTGTCTTATCCTTGGAGGTTTGTGGGGGGAAATGGATAATATAGTATTATGCTAAACTGTGTTCGCTGTTAGATATTTAACTCTATAATTGAGTTACTAGTGGGCTGCTAACTAGTTAGGCTGCAAAATTCATGGTGCCCACTTACAACAGGCTGAATATTGTTTGGAAGGTAGACGTTATGACAAGCAGCCTTCAAAAGGCTCTCCTTTTCTATTTTCAGACTTACATAAACTTTTTGTGCTAGCAGTTGAGCCAGAAATCCTAAATGCACAGTCTTAGGCATGGCACTTCAATTTGTCCCTGTTGTGGGAAGTTCAGAAATACCAGGAGAACACCTTCTTTGGATGAGCTCGATTCTGAAAGCTGTCACTGTAACTGTGATGATGCCGGTGACCTTCATATTATTAGCACATGAGCTACTCAGCATGGCTTGGGGTATAACTCAGTTCCTGAAGTATTCTGTAATTTTCGTGATCATATGGTACAGTTCTGTAAAGCCTTTACCCTTTCCATAATTTATGTCGTGCATGGCTCAATATATTAGTTGAGGAGAGGAGCATTCTGGACTGGATGACTAGCTATTTTGACTCTATTCATCACCATGACATCTAAAAGCCTTACAAGATTTGATAGCTCCAGATAGTCTCTAAATCAGCCTGGATGTTTGTTCAGTCTTTGGCGTGTCCAATTAGAGTGCAAAAAAGGAACCAATCAGAGCCAAAGGCAGTAGTAATTTTATAATGTGGATATTTTCCCAGCAGAGGCTGAACTGAAACTGTGAATTATTTTCACACAGCCTACCAAGCAGTCATCAAGTGCTGATTTTAACAACTTTTGATCGTTGATTTATACCATCAGTCTAGAATTGAAGTGTCCATGGTTACATCTACCCTAAAGAGATCTTTTGAAAGAAGCCCTTCGAGAAAGAACTTCTTGTGAAAGAGTGCGTTCACACACACAAAAAAGTGCATCAAAAGAGTGATTTGCTCTTTCGAAAGAGATTGTCCACACAGTCACAGGTCTTTTGAAATAATGGGTCAGGGATCAAAAAATCAGGCACCATGAGGACTGATCTTTTGAAAGAAGGGCCCAAGGAGGATCTACACACATTTTTTTTTTCGAAAGAAGCTTTTGTAAGAAGGTGTTCTTCCTGAAATGGAGTGAAAGAGCACTTTCAAAAGAAGTGCCACATTCTTTTGATTTACTTTCAAAAGAACACAGCGTGTACATGCTCTGCACAATCTGCCAAATGAGCCCCCTTCTTTCGAAAAAGGTTTCATAAGAACTTGGTACTGTATATGTAGCCCATATCACATTTCACATCTCTGTACCATCCCGCTTGGTTGCCAGTTATACATGCTAATGATTTTCCTTTCAAAAATTTAATCATTTAATCAAGGACAAGATTATAAAAAATACTCAGCATATGCAAGTAGGGCCAGATTTTAGACACTTAGTCAATTTCTATACATGCCACTTTCGAAGAAAGTGGTATGCCAATAAACGTCCCAAAATATGCTAATGAGGCACGGATGCAAATTCCCCGCACCTCATTAACATAAGGTCACATGATTTGGAGTCCAGAAGATGTTCTTCCAGACTGCAAAACGCCATTTCGAAGTACAGCTCCCATGGGGCCTTCCGGAAGCAAGTCCTCCTTCTGGAGGCCCCTTCTGCCCTAAAATTTTCAGGAAGAAATGGCCTCTGGAAGAAGGACTTCCTTCCAGAAGAACCCCTCTGGGGCCAAGCTTCTAAACGGTGTTTTGAAGTCTGGAAGAACATCTTCCCGACTCCAAATCACATGACCTTATTCTAATGAGGTGCAGGGAATTTGCATCCATGTCTCATTAGTATATTTTGGGCTATTAGCATGCCACTTTCGAAAAATGGCCTTAATGAAGAGAGATATTCCAAGGATTTTAACTATCCATTAAAATCCATTTTGAAGATCTGACCTTTGAAAAAAATGGCCACTTATTTAGGTTCCCAAGTGAGTTGGAAATTGAGCTGTTCTGAAAAGCTGACCATGTATGTTACAATGAATTTGCTGTAACTAAGTGTAAAGTGTTTCAAACACACCACTGCAATAGCCATGGTTGTTGTTACTATTGTACTTATTTTAAGGGTTTGGGAAGGAAGTTTATTCTGCTAAAGAACAGTTTGATCATTTATTTACTTATTTATGAAGTGGACGCACATGTGCTTCAATGGAGTAACAGCATAAACAGAAACAGCAGTGAAGCTATAGCTGTGATAAAGTATCCCAGATAGTAATGGTTAAACAACTGTAAAGAAGCTGTTTGAAACACAACATAACTATTAAAGGAGCCATACTCTGGGGGAATCGTGGCGGATTGTCATTAACATCAGTCAGTGTGATGTTCACCATAGTCGTCCCTGATAATCCTCCCATCTGTCCTCCCATGTCCTTGGCTTGGATGACCACTTGGAACTGCTCCCTATTTTCTCTGCTCATGTCTGGCAAAGCAGTTTTGATTATTCCTTGGAGAAAAGAACAAGAGGGAAGGGGGGGGAAAAACATTTTAATCCCTAATTTTTTAAATGGATTTATGAAAGATTTACTGTACAGATGTTAATGTATGGTGAACAAATAAAATTGAAGGTGTTTTGAAATAAGACTTTTAATCTATGTCCAATTTAATGTGATTAAAAGAGAGAAATGTCGTAGTGCAATGATTCAGTGGTTGGACTGTGTTAAATCCATTTAATTATCCTTTTGATGACAAAAAATTTTACATTTGTCACATCAATAAAAGCTTTTCAGCTAGTTTCCCTTGCTATTATTTTGATAAGATTATTAGCTTCAGCCTTGAACTAGTCTCTGCATTATACCACTTCTTTCATCAACAGGGCAGAATTTGGTGTTATTCTGCATTCAGTATTTCACACATCAATAGATTCATAAACTTTAGTGTCTGAAAGACCACTGGAGTCATGTAGCTGGATGTATACCAGAGGTCACTAAATTATTTACTATTTTAAGTCCAAAATCTAAGGCTGAACTAAAGGCATAACTTCAAGGGAAAAAAATCTAATCTTGAGTGAGGGAGTGTTTGGACGGAGACTATCTCAACTCTTGATATTCTGTTCCATTAATTACCTTCCCTATGAATTGTATTATGCCATATTTCTGTCTGAATTTGTTCAGCTTTATCTTCCAGCCACTGGATTCTACTATGTCTTTGTCCACTACATTGAAGACCTTTCTTCTGAACCCAAGTAGAGAAGTATAGACTGTGATCAAGTCATCTCTTAATCTTCACTCTGTTAAGCTAAATATCAGGCCTCTCAACAGGAATTCCAGGCCCCAGACAGGACTGTCAATGCCCCCCACCCCCAACATGCATAATCCATGCCTTCATGGATGAGGTCCGCCTAACATTTGGGCAGCACTGTTCCAGTGTTGGCTGGTGCCCACTGAGCTACTGGCTGTGCTGTGTAGGCACACTCTTCTGGCACAATCAGGGTTTTCATATGCTCTACTGGAGGGCTGCCAACCGTCTAATCAAGCAACCCAAAGACCATTGTCCTTCCACCTTCCTCACCCCTTCTGTGAGACCCAGCTGTTGCTCACTCCATATCCTGTCTCTCTCATTTGCCTTTTTACCAGGTTGGGGTGTGGACTCTGGGAGGGTCTTTGATTTCAGGAAGGATCACAGGCTCTGGGAGGTCATTTGGGTGAGGAAATGGATGCAGGCTGTAACAAGATATTTGGGAGCTGGCTCTGGGCTGAATCAAGGGGATTTGCTACAGGAGAGGGCTAAGTGGGTGCCACTTAATTTGGGCATCTTCTGAAAGTGACTGGCACGCTCCTCTGCCAGCAACACCAAGGCAGGGGAACCAGAGGACCGCTGTGTAACACTGCCCATAGGCATCATCCCCACTGCTCCCACTGGCTATGTGGACCCAAGAACTGAACACAATATATTCCTCCAGTGGTCTCACGAGTGTCAAATACCAGTATAAAATAACTTCCCTATTCGCACTACTGTAAGAAAATAAAACTTACATTTTATGATGCTGCAGGTTCACTGCCTTAATAATATGGGGCCATATCACGCCATCAGTTTTCAAGCAGAAATCAAGGGGGTCTTCTGCTTAAAACCAGATAGATAGTCCATGTTCATTCTGAGCTTTGGATAAATAGCAAGTACTTGAACAATTTAATTAGCATGTTTATCAAATTGGGGTATAAATGCTTGAGTGAGAAGTATCTTGATCTCTGCCTGTATATCTGTAATTTTGACAAGTAAGATGGAAAGAATTGCTGACCTGTCTCTGGGTCCACAGAGAAATATGGTTGTCCCTGAAGGATGCTATACACCACTTTGGCACTGTTTCCATAGTTGGCATCATCTGCATCTGTAGCTGTCACTTGGATAACAGGAGTTCCTGAATAGGAACAAAGCAAAGAATCATATGAAATGAGATAATTTCGATCAGAAATCTGATGTAGATATTTTCTATTTATAAAATATATTTAATGGTAATATGCACAGCACAATCAAAATCTGCATAGAATGCATCAACCTAATCAAGTGGGATTCCCTTAATTTTGGTCTTCTTCAATCAGAAGTCATAAGGAAAACGTAAGCAGCTAGTGTAGAATACAACACTACTTCACAACAGCAATAGGCTTTCCCTCCAAAAGCCTAGTATATTCTAAGTCTACAGCTACATTTACAGGGATTTGTCGACAAAAGTTTTTATTGGAGGTATCTTCCAGCAAAACTTCTGTTGATGGACTGCAGACAACTTTTAGTATAGACATAGCCTAAAAGCATACGTTTACTGGCGTTGCTTATGGAGGCATTTCACAAATGTAAAGAATGTAAAGAAATGTATTTTGTAAATGTAGCAATGACATAATTCAGTTCCTTTCTAGCATTAGGTAGGTATGTTTATTTTTTTTCCACTTCAAAGTTGAACCTTTTTCTTTTTTTCCTTATGAAGTTCCTTATGAAGCACTTCTAGCATAACCCATGCCATACTAGAGATGAGACAATCAGTGAAAGGCAATAGATTAGAGCACAGTATTTGGGATTTATTTAGTGTTTACAGAGATACAGTATAAATAATGAACTCTAAATATTTATTTTTCATTTTTAAAATGTGCTCTAAATATTTACAAGGAGCGGATAAATTACACTAGCTGCTAATAGTCTCAGTGGTCTAAAATGACAACTGGCAATTAGCACAATGACGGGTTACTTTCCTATGCCACCTTTACTCTGACTGTACCCTTTTTGCTGGTAGTGGTGAACTATATGGAGGTAGAGCCTATAGGGATATTCCAGGTCTGTTGCCAAAATGTGGCAGCAGTGGGGCATGAAGTTCAGTGACTATTATTTTTATAACCTTGAAAATGCAGGTAGTCTCAAAAGGAGCTAAGAGGAAGAGACCATGACTAGAACTGGGAAAAAAGCTTTTGGACAGAACTATTTTGTTTTGTTTGTGCCAAATTGCTCCAATAAAAATAAAACAAAAACTAAATACAAAGGAAAACCCTTAAAAACTCAAAGGCTGCATCTACATAGCCCCTCCTTTCCAGAAGGGGTATGGTAATGAGCAAAAGAGAATAGTCAAATGAGGTGCGGATTTAAATATCTTATGCCTCATTTGCATATGCTCACAAGATTTCGATTATGGAAGAGCCCCTTCTGGAAGCTACAGAGCCATGGAGACGGAGCCCTTCCAGAAGGAACACTCCCTGCTGAAAGTCCTGTCACTCCTCAAATGTTTGAGGAATAAGGGGGCTTCAGAAGAGAGGGGTTCCTTCCAGAAGGGGCCCATCTAAACAGCTCTGTAGCTTCTGGAAGGGGCACTTCCAGAAGTGAAATCTTGTGGTAATATGCAAATAAAGCTTGAGATGTTTAAATCCATGCCTTATGTGAAGACTACCCTTTGCTCATTACCTCGCCCTTTCTGGAAGGGAGGGGGCTGGTTAGACATGACCAAAATGTTTTATTTGGACATGTTCTAAAGAAAATATTTTTCCAATTTGAAAATAATTTTAATGTTGAAACTATCCTTCAGTTTCATTTCATTAAAACCTTAAAAGGTCATAATAAAATAACACATTTTTGGTCAAACACAGCATTTCATTTGGTATATTCTTTCACTTGTCCATTAGCTGAAAAGTTTCATTTTAGGTCTACCAAAGAGAATTAAAATTCTCTTCAAACCGTCAACAAATAAAAAAAAAAGTAATTTTAACCCCTTTCTTCTCCACTCCAATCCACAGGCTCAGATGCAGAGGGGGAGCAGGCTACATCTGTGCACTGGGGAATTTGGGTAAAAATTCATTCTTTGCTGTTTTTGGAGAGAGGAAGTTGACTGCAACACACCTGAAGTATGGGAAACATTGTCTGGGTTTGCGAAAGGAAGGCAGAAATGATTTATAGCGGGGTAGGGGAAGGAGGATTGAAATTGCTGCAGAAGGTTAGGGGTTCAACTCCTGTTTGTGTGTTGACAAAGCCTGGCTCTGTAAATATTAATGTAACGGCAGCTAACAGTTATTTTCAATATGATTGCTGTAAATAAAGGCTCTATTGGTAAGTAAAATTTACATTAATTTAATCTGTGATTCATGAAAGCATTCTGTTGCTGTGCTGGTTAGATACTGTGGACTTTGTCTCTGGAAAAGATAACAAAGAGCTGTGAAATTTTGAAGAGACTCTCTACAGTACATCCACATCCTTTTTATAATAACAATCCAGAATTGCATGCAATACTCCAGATGTGGCCTTACCAGTGCCAAATAAAGTGAAGTAATCACTTCCATAGATCTTCTGGCAATGTTCCTACTAAAACACCCCAGGATACCATTAGCCTTCTTGGTTAAAAGGGCACACTGCTGGTTCATATCAATCTTATAACCTGCTATAATGCAGAGGTCTTTTTCTCCAGAACTTCTGCTTAGCCATTTGCTTCTCAGCCTGTTGCAGTGCTTGTGATGCTGCCATGCTAAGCAGGACTCTGAACTTGTACTTGTTAAACCTCATCATATCTCCTTTGGCCCAATCCTCCAATTTGTCTTGGTCTCCCTAGAACTATCCCTACCCTCTAGCATATCAACCTCTCCCCCTAGTTTAGTATTATCTGCATATTTACTGAAGGTGCCATACATCCCCTCATCCAGGTCATTAATAATGATATTGAACAAAACTAACCCCAGAGCCAAGGCTTGGGGTAGTCCACCTGATACCAGCCACCAACAAGTCATAGATCAGTAGCTGTCAAGCCTGACATCTTTCTATCCCGCTTTCTATCCACCTTACAGTCCCTATATTCAATCCATACTTCTGTAGCTTGCTGGCAAGCATACCGAGGGAGACTTTAACAAAAGTTTTGTTAACGTCAGGATATATTAAGTCTACCAACTTCCCCATGTCTACAGAATCTTATTTAGATTCTAATATTTGAAAATATCAGTCTACTTGATTTTCCAAAGTGTCAGAAACAAGATCAAGGTAACATATTCCACAGGGTTTAAATTTAAATGTTAAAAGTCACATTTGCACTTAGTCTAATGCTGAATAGTAACGGAGAGGTAGCCGTGTTAGGCTGTACCCTATCAAAACAAAAAAAGCAGTCATGTAGCACTTTAAAGACTAGCAAAATAATTTATTAAGCAAGGAGCTTTTTTGGGATAGACCCACTTCTTCAGATTTATAGCCTTACCAGAACAGACTCAATACATATAACACAGAGGTCCAAAAATTGTTATCAAGGTTGACAAATCAGAAAAATTGTCATCGTTGTTGGCAAATCATATAGAAGAGCAGAAAGAGGGGCAATGAGAGGTGAGGAAGTAAGCGTTAGGTCAAACATCAATGTATATGAAAGAGTCCTTATAATGGATCAGGTAATTGCTGTGCCTGTTTAAACCATGTGTTAATGTGTTGAATTTGAATATGAATGTTAGTTCTGAACATTCCCTCCATAGATTGTTGTTTTTTTTCTTTTTTTCTGCGTAACGCAAACTCTCAGGTCTTTAACAGAATGGCCCACACCAGCTGTTACTGGGACATTCTTTTGAAGACCCGAGAGTCTGCGCTCTGCAGAAAAGAAACTTTAACAACCGTCTACAGAGAGAATGTTGGGAACTAACTAACTAAACATTCCTATTGACAAAAGGGCCCCCTGGAATTTTTACACAGCTTTTATATCAACAGTTTCTGCTGACAAAACACATTTTGTGTATAGATGCTTTGCGAGTTTTGTTGACAAAGCCCTAGGTTTAGCCCTTAAGAAGGGAAATCAAATGTTTCATTCTGAAAAGATGAGAACAAGACATTGGCTGGGACATATTTTGATTGTAAATTTCAGCAAAAGTGATGCAAACTTCCTAAAAATTTCATATGACTCAAATCTGGACTTTGGAGTGAAAAATATTTTGGGCAAAAGATTTTGCTCTGATATAGTACTGAGCACTTGAATGTAGATTTTGAGGGGAGTCTCAGATGTTCAGCACCTCTGAATCTGGCCTGTTCAGTGGGAATGTTATAGGCTACATGAATGATGTGCCAGAAGATGGTAGATGTACTCTTACTGCACATACTCAAGAATAGACTAGGTAAAACATCACTGGGAATAATATAGGAGTAGTTTACAGTAAACGTGGTAAATAAATTCACAATATTACCATAGTATAGAATTTCATTGTCATATGGAACTCATGGGCTGTGTCTACATTACAAAAAATAACTTGGAGGCTGCTTACTTCAAAGTACAACCTCAAGGTGAGCAACTTGAAAGTTGAGAGTGTACATACACCCTACTTCAAAGTTAAACTTCAAAGTAGGGCACTACTTCATTCCTGGGAATGGAGTAAGGATTTCAGAGTTGGGCTCCCTACTTCAAAGTTAACTTCAAAGTAAAGGAAAAAAAAAATGTGTGTAGATTCTCTGGTGGCTACTTCAAAGTAGTGCCTAACTTTGAAGTTAATTCCTAGTGTAGACGCACCCATGCTGAATCACCACCACTAACGGATCATAGAAGCATATTTCTGGAATATTGATGTTATATCCCTAGCATTTATTTACTTCATTTAGTGTACACATCATAAAGGAAAGTATTAGTTTTGTCTCCGTTTGCCTCGTAGAAAACGCTTCTATTAGCAAAACTGAACAGTGTGGTTAAGTAATGCTATTTTAAAATGAAAACAGGTTTATGTAGCAACAGAACACCCAATAATGTGCAGACTTTCAGATTTTTCCCCTTACTTTCAAATTAATTTTAATGTCTGCATTAGAAGAAAAAAAAAACATGATAGACTTTAAGGGCAGAAGTTCAATTGTGTTTCTTAGCAATATTAGATCAGCATAGCTGTCCTGCAGCAGAGCTACTGCTAGATTCCTGCCATCACTAAAAACACATAGTAACTTTACTCTCTGAGGAGGCAGTCCCTTAGTACACTATAGAAAAAAGGTTCCTCAGCTTAAGTGAGGAAATCAGAATTTTGGCTTTTTGTTTGTAGGCTGTGAGTAGTCTATTTGATTTGTCCTTTATCATAATTGAACACTGGAAATTATTTTTGAAGCATCTTTGTCTGTGCTGTGTTGTATGTGATGCTTAATTATGTTAATTTATATTGTATTAAAATAAGTTGCAACATATTGTTTTGCATCACACTATAAAGAGATCTTATTTGCACACTTTGGAAACACTCAACAAGTGTAGGGGAAATCTGGTGGAAGGAGATTGCCTTTGTATTCTGTTCACAAAAGAGACTAATTTGATGTGCTTCATTTTAACATGTTCTTAGACAATAGTTCTGACATTTTCAAATTCAGATACCCAAAGTTACTCACAGAAATTCGAACTCAGGCATGCAAAATAGGTGGTAGTATTTTTCAGAATGGCTGGGCCACTTTAGCTTCCATTTGATTTCAGAGAGATAGCCGTGTTAGTCTATATTCTATCAAAACAAACAAAAAAACAGTCCAGTAGCACTTATTTTGTTAGTCTTTAAAGTGCTGCTGGACTGTTTTTTTTCTTTTCATTTGATTTCCGTGGAAGATTTGCCTATGAAAGCACTGCAATGTTAGGCCCAGGCTTTTAGAGTTAGTAAATAAAAGATGAAATATAATAGAACAAATTAAAATAATACTTAGATGTATGTTCATGTAACGTAATAGAACTATGGCTTTATCTTATTTTGGAATGAGTTTCTCAACTCACATATATTTAAAATTAGACTAGTCAATTCCAGTTATTGCCATAACTCCATAAACTGCTGCTGAGCCAAAATGCATGGAGACCTATGCAGAATGGATTTATTTTTTCATAGCAGACTCTCAGGGAGGTTAGAAGTTTGTTTCATAAAGTGTTTTTGTCTGCAGAGGTTAAGCTATGAATTTATGCGGTATGGAGGACTGGAAAAGGGGAGGAATCTGTGCTCCAAGACAACACAGAAGGAGAAATTATTGTTACCAAGGTAATCACCCCAAGTGCCTATAGACAGTATAGTGTTCTATTTCAAAGGTATTCTTTGACTGGCCCTGTTGTTGTACGATCGGGTGTGATGTGAACAGGGTTTGTTCAAGTCATGAGCAATTTCCACTGTAGGCAGTGATTCTTGACCCCATTTACTGCAATTTCCACCATTTACAACTCAAGAGTGGCCATTCCCTGCATGTTTATAAGGTACTGGGGTAGATAAGTTGCTTCTTACACCCTTACCCCTCTGACATCTATATTAACATGACCAAGCTTAATTGGAGCCATTATTTGAAATACCTACTGAAGCAATGGGTTAGTTATTTGTAGTACAGCTAGTATAAGGAAAACCATACTGTTAACATGCTGACTGCAGGTCACAGTCTTAAAACATACTTATAGTGCAAAAGGAAATACTAACCAATACAATGAATTTGTCCTTTACTATTTTCATAGTGCCAACAGGATTTTTAACTTCTACCTGGGCATCAATCAGAAAGGGAAAGGCTAAGGATGCCATTGCTAGCCAGATTATATTCCCTAGTATTCCCCTGCAGTGTCACCATGAGAGGTGAGAGAGAAGTGCTGGTGTGTGGACTTTAAGTCCATTTTATTTTTGTCCAGAGGTTAGAGTGCTATATTTGAACAAATACTCAAGGGAAGGGGAAGAAAATGGATACATCAAACAAATTCAGAGTCTGATAAAATTAGTTTTAACATGGATGTAATAGTCTATGCTAGTCAACTACACAAACTCTTTCTCTTTTATGTGCAGAAATCATGGAAACCACGGAAATAATTCCATATTATTTTGGGGAGATATGAGGGTTTACTAGCAAGTTCCATCCCCTATCCTCTGCTGCGCTGGTTTTCCATATGGTTCCTGTTCTCTTATATCAGGGATGCTTATAATTCAGTGGTGGGTGAAGTGATTCATGTTCATATAAAATTAGCAAAGCTCTACAAGAAGATCTGTGGCCCATCCATATGGCAGTAGTTCTTTGGGATATGATAACTTGGGATTTTTTTTTAATGAATCCAATTTATCATGGTTTTTCCTTACATGGTATGATCTCTCTCCTGCAGTCCAAAAATCCTTTTTGTAGCTGAAAAGCCCTTTTGATGTTACAGTAGGCAAAAAAAGATATGCATAATTGCATGTCAAATCTATGCAAGGAATTAAGACCTTGATTACAATCAAATCCATGAAGGAGGAGCTTTGCACCTGCACAAAGTCTTACTGAATTCCATGTAAAAGAGTCTGTCTGCAAAGAACCTGCAGGATCAAAACCTGTGGCTATAAATTCTTTGTAGCAGAGTCTTGTCATTTTGTCAGTAAAATGCTCTTCTTCTTGTATATGGGAGTGTATAACTTATTTTAAATAATAATAACTCTGGAAGAAATAAGCATACTTTGAGAATACAGATAGGACTAGAGAATAACATGGCCTCAGTGGATTTGTTTTCCTGTAAAGGGAACCAAAAATGAACAGATAAACCTGGAGTTTTCCCCAATGAAGACTATTCATCTTCAATTACAATTAATGCTAGCAATGAGTCTCATATAAATTGCTGATGATCAAGAAGTATAAGGTTATTGGGTAGAAAGAGTTGCTTCCAGAGTTGTATCAGTACCAAAACATGCTCAAATCCACTGTAAAATATATATGAATTGTTCTGCAAATTAATAAAAATGGAAATTAGTTTGTTTTCCTGCCTTAATTTATTTTAAAAAAATGAGCATAGAAAAGCCACGTTTCACTTTCCTGTGAAAAATCTCTCAAAATTTCTAAGAAATACTTGCGTAATGAATATTAAAGAATTCTTAATTAAAAAAACAGAAAAAGGTAAATATACATATTACATGCACGCAACTGACAAAACTACAGATTGCATCACTATATAGCAGATTAGAAACTTTTCATGTGACGTTCAAAATGCCAACTGTAACCTAATTTTCTCAGAATGGGTCATGGTAGAACATAGCAAGGTCATGAGGATAATATTTATTCCTTACTGTCTTGCACTTGATATGGGGGAAAAAAGTATTTCACTCCATACAGCATCACAATATTCCTTGAGGGAATTTAAAGATGCGATGCGTTTTAAAATATGCTAAATATTAGACACATCATCAAAATTATTCTTATATATCTTTAAGCAAATCTATAGATCTATAGATCTCTCAAAATTTATCAAAAGCAAAATCTGTTCTCTGCAACTTTTTTTCCTGTAAAATTCTATGGTCCCTGTATGAGTTTCAGATGTGAAATAATCAATGTCCTTCGAGTTATCACTCCCTAAGATGACATAATGGCTACGTCTACATGTGAAGCCTACATCGAAGTAGCCTATTTCGATGTCGCCACATCGAAATAGGCTATTTCGATTAATAACGTCTACACGTCCTCCAGGGCTGGCAACGTCGATGTTCAACATCGACGTTGCGCAGCACCACATCGAAATAGGCGCTGCGAGGGAACGTCTACACATCAAAGTAGCACACATCGAAATAAGGGTGCCAGGCACAGCTGCAGACAGGGTCACAGGGCGGACTCAACAGCCAGCCGCTCCCTTAAAGGGTCCCTCCCAGACACACTTGCACTAAACAGCACAAGATACACAGAGCCGACAACGAGTTGCAGACCCTGTGCATGCAGCATGAATCCCCCGCTGCAGCAGCAGCAGCCAGAAGCCCTGGGCTAAAGGCTGCTGCCCACAGTGACCATAGAGCCCCTCACGGGCTGGAGAGACAGCATCTCTCAACCCCCCAGCTGATGGCTGCCATGGAGGACCCCACAATTTCAACGTTGCGGGACGCGGATCGTCTACACGGTCCCTACTTCGACGTTGAACGTCGAAGTAGGGCGCTATTCCGATCCCCTCATGAGGTTAGCGACTTCGACGTCTCGCCGTCTAACGTCGAAGTTAACTTCGAAATAGCACCCGACGCGTGTAGCCGCGACGGGTGCTATTTCGAAGTTAGTGCCGCTACTTCGAAGTAGCGTGCACGTGTAGACACAGCCAATGAGGAAGAAAGGTGATGAGAATACTCTAAAGCACACCTTTTACTGCAGGTTTTTTGAAATTCATTAGGGTGTATGCAAGTAGAGACTTTTAAAAGAATCTTTAAAGCTGCATCTACACTAGCCACCTCCTTCGGAAGCAGCATGATAATGAGGCAGTTTGTAATATGCTAATGAGATGCTGATAGGAATATGCAGCACCTCATTCACATAATGGTGGCTGCATTTGATTTGAAAGTGCTGCTTTCGGAACGCACACCGCCCATGAAGACAGCGGCCTTTTGGAAGGACCCAACTGACTTTAAAAGCCCCTTCTTTCTAAAACAAAATAGGAAGAAGGGGATTTTGAATTCAGGGGGTCCTTTTGAAAGCCCCCGCCCATCTACATGGGCAGTGTGCATACTGAAAGTGGCAGTTTCTAGTTGCATATGGCTGCCATTATGTTAATGAGGCACTACTTGTTCATGTCAGAGCCTCATTAGCATCTACCTAAACCTCTCATTACCATGCCCCTTCTGAAAGAAAGGGGCTAGTGTAGATGTTATCTGAGTTTAGATATGAAGTGTGTGTATGAAGACACAGAGAGAGAGAAATTAGAAAACCCTCAGTTGCAGCAGTTCAATTTAACTAAAATGAATGGAGCTGAATGATAAATAAACAGAGTTTGACTTAATATTACATCTTTCCTTATTAATTGGATGAAGGAGGAGGATTGGTCTGATGTGTGTCAATGCACCGACTGTCAAACAACAATACGAATGAAATCTGATGCCAGTACATCTAAATGTTAAAATATGCCAGCTCAGACGTCGCCCAGATAAACAAGGTTCGTGATAACAATTGAGCGATCAGGGTTGGGTCAATAAGTTGGCTACCGAAAGAAAATTACAGCTAACACATATGCTGTCCATTGGAACATGGAACATCCAAACGCTGTGGGCAACTGGAAAATTAGAGCTGCTTCAGAAGGAGATGGAAAGATACTGATATGATATGCTTGGACTGGCACAGATGCGTTGGATGGGATCAGGAGAAATATGCGGTTGCGAAGTCATTTGGTCAGGAAATGAAATGAAGCATGAGGCAGGAGCTGGATTCCTTCTTAGCAAAACAGCTAGAAGAGCATTATTATGATACAAATCAGCGAGTGCAAGAATGATGGTAGCGCGATTCGAAGTAAAACCATTCAACATGTCAGTCATTCAGGTGTATGCACCCACATCGGACCGTACAGAGGAAAAGATTGAGCTATTCTATAAAGACTTGACAGAGACAGTGGAGGAGACACCGAAGAAAGATGTGTTGATCTTTGGAGGAGATTGTAATGCGAAGGTTGGAACAGATAATGAAGGTTGAGGGAGAGTCATAGGAAGTTTTGTATATGGAGAAAGAAACAAACAAGGTGACAAACTGTTAGAGTTTGCTACAAAGCATGAGATGGTGATCTGCAACACGAGATTCCAACAAAAGGACTGTAGGAAGTGGACGTGGTGATCTAATGATGGAAAGTTCAAGAACATGACAGATATGATTTTGATAAGAAGATGGATAACATCAGAACAGCAGAGCCGAACTTTCCAAAAAGTGGATATAGACTCAGACCACAGTCTAGTGAATGCAAACATCAAGATAAAACACAAAAGAAAATGTAAGACACAGTTTAAGAAAAGAAGAGATGTGGAAAGGCTATGTGAGGAAGAAACAGGGAATGCATACAGAACAGCGCTCAAAGACGAGATTCAGAATATCACTACAGAGAAAGACCTAGATATGTGAGTTGCAGGGTTAGCCATCACTATAGAAAAGGCAATTCAGCAGACTGTTCCAGAAGAAGAAAAGATCAATAAGAAGTGGATTACCCAGGCGACACTGAAGTTGGTTCAAGAGAAGAGAGTGTTGAAGATCAGAAGAGATATTTCTGAGTTGGAAGAACAGTAGTATAGGATGAAACGCAATGAGGAAAGGAAAGCAGCCAGAAAGGACAAGGAGCAATGGTTAGAGAAGCAATGTGAAGATACAGAGAGGTGTTACAGCAAATGTAAGACCAGGGAGGTGTATAAAACAATTAGGAATATTAATAGGAAATGGCAGCTGAAGCAGATGGCGATCAAAGATGAGAATGAAGAAGTGCTCATGAATAGGGAGAAGATTGTGCAGCAATGGATGAGATATTGCACTGATCTATACAAAGCACAGTTGGATCTGAGTGTCTCAGAGAAACTGATTGAAGAATTGAAAGAGATATCTCTCCTGAGCATTGAGACTGAGAGCAATATTTTGAAGGAGGGAGTAAAACAAAAAAAAACAAAACAGTGAAATGACTAAAGAACAACAAGAGCCCTGGAAATGATAAGCAGGGTTCAGAAAAGATAGAAGTACCATATAGCAGATATTGGAACTAAGACTGATAGAGGAGAAAGCTCAATGAAAGAATAAAAACTTATACACTTGCTTCGTCGATTTTCAAAAGGCATTTGACAGTATAGATCAGAAAGTGACTTGGGCGGTGTTGGAGTCATACAGAGTGGATAGTGGACTGATACAGTTGTTGAAGGATATCAATGATAATGCGGAGGCAGCGGTAAGAACATGCGGGGAGTTGGGAAGTTGGTTTAAATCAGGTAGAGGTACGAGACAAGGAGATCCAATATCTCCAAGTATCTTCATCGCACATCTGGAAAGAGCAATGGACAAGATCAGGGAAGAGGTAGAAGGGATATCTGTGGACAGGAAAAGAATTAACAACTTGAGGTTCATGGATGATATAGTTATCGTTGAGGAAGATGAGGAGAAGCTAGCAAATATGGTGCAGGTGTTAAGTGAAGATGGGAAGTAGTACAGACTGATTATGAACATCGATAAAACAAAAAGAATGGTTTTTGGAGATAAGGAAACAGGAAGGAAGATCAGTGTTGATGGTATTGAACTAGAAAATGTAGAGAAGTTCACATATCTGGGGAGCAACATAATGTATGATCTAGACTGTAAGAAGAAAATAGCAACTAGAATAGCAGAAGCAAGAGCGAGTTTGAAGGCGATGGATAAGACCTGGAAAAGCAAAGCAATTAGCAATGGTTAGAGGAGCAATGTGAAGTTACAGAGAGGTGTTACGGCAAATGTAATACCAAGGAGGTATATAAGACAATTAGGAATATTAATAGGAAATGGCAACTGAAGCAGATGGCAATCAAAGATGAGAACGAAGAAGTGCTCATGAATAGGGAGGAGATTGTGCAGCAATGGACAAAAAGCTGGACATCTTGAAAATGTGTGTATTCAGCAGCATATTGTATGGATGTGAGACATGGGTGATAACGAAAGATTCAAAAAGAAGAATATTGGCATTCAAAAGGAGTTGTCATAGAAAGATTCTGAGAATAGGATGGATGCAGAAGGTCACCAATGAAGAATTGTCCTAATAAGTCATCTCGCTAAGGTGCTGATGATGATACTGACTGAAAGATTAAGATTAAGAGGAATTGTATTGGAAGATACAGCCAAAAGAGAACCTGCTGCAGAAAGTTATAAAATGGAAGCTACAACTATTTGGACATATTTGCTAGAATAACTTATATTTTGCTTTTTCCTTTATGGATTATTTCTCAAAAGCCTCAGTTTAAATGACATTGCTGAGAGTTTTTTTTTCCCAATTTCCATTACTATTTAATAAACCCTCTGATTATGTAGGTTGGAAGGTACTACAGGATTTTCAAATTTTTGGACTCTTCACAGAATACATTTCTTGTCATATTTCCACTTTCCAATTTAGTGCAAATAATAATCACCTCCACCTATGTGCTTCTTTTGTGTTCTTTGGAATAAAGGAATTGTCATACAATGTCTGCCAATTGTTTCTTCCAGTATGCTGTAGAAACTCTGCGAGCAGCCAATAAAGGGCAAAAATCCCCATAATGGACAACAATAGAATACATTTTAGCTCCTATAAGATATTTATTGCCCAGTGGATTCCTGGTTTAATTCTACTCTGTTCAAATAAATAGATATTCCTTTTATCCTTCAAGCTTCTTCCTTTGAATTTGTTTCCCTTTGATTTTCTATCAGAAATGTTAAATAACATCACTCAGTTTCAGTCATAAGTGCTTCATAGTTTCATATACATTCACCATCTGCTATAAAAACTGAACAACCCTTGTGTGAAGTCCTGACCACACTGGAGACACACTCATGTTAGTTTCTCAACATGTAGAAGTATGTCTAACCTTCTGCTCATTTCTATCACCCATCTCGTAATTCTTCTTTTTCTTCAGTAGTCTCTATGGAGAGACTGGCTGACCAGAACAGCATATTCCAGGGATGAAATCATGGTCCTACTGAAGTCAATAGAAACACTCTCTGGCCATGTCTACACTGCCCCACCTCTTCTTCTTCAAATGTTCGGGTCTTCCAGAAGGGGGGTTGTCTTCTGGTGCATCCCCAAGGGAACCGTGTCCACACTCCTGTTTTGGAGTCTGGAAGAAGCTCTCCCCGATGCCAGATCTCATGGGATTATGCAATGAGGTGCAAGACATTTGAATCCAGGCCTCATTTGCATCATCCACTGCGCTTATTAGCATGCCACTTCTAGAAGTGGCACAGGGGAGGCAGGAGGGCAGTGTAGACACTGCATCTTTGACTTCCTTGGGGCCAAAACTTACTCCTCATTGCTTTGACAACCACTGTTTTATAGTTTGATGAACATAATTCTTTGCAAATCTTCAGTTTTCATTTCTGTTCCATTCCTTATTCAGCCAAGATATTTGTTTGATTTGTCTTTACAGCAATTGCTAGCTTGTCCCTAACATGACATATTAGTCTAGGTTTTTCAATAACTTTGAAATTTTTATTTGAATGCATTTACACAGTATTGAAGAAAGACTCACTGGTCTGTAATTCCTATATTCCTATATTACATATTTCACCCTGATACTACTTCAAAACGTAGTTACAACAATTATTGTCCTCCAGTCCTTCTGTATAGGAGTTAATTTCAAGGAGAATTTGCTTATTCTGTTTAGATATATCTACACGAGAGGCTTTTCCTGGCAAAATTGGGCTTTTGTTGGGAAAAAAAAACATTGAGTCTCAACACACAAAATATGCTTTGTAGACAGTTTGTCAACAAAACCCAGCACATCCACCAGCAGCATTATGCCTTTCCCCATTCAGGTAGAACTCCTCTCTCAACAATGTGCTGTTAACAACCCAGCCCTGTAGACATTCCAGGGCCCTTTTGTCAACAGACAGGTTTCTGGCTCACTGGGCAGACCTTTATGCAGAGCTTCTGGTAAGCTGTTCTGGACAGTCTGGCTGATCTCTGTTGAATCTGTCAACGGAAGTTTTGCTGGGAAATCCCTCCTGACAGTCACTTCTGTTGACAGAGGCTTCTCATGTAGACATAGACCATGTGTTTTTGACTAACTTACTCATTTTAAAAAAATATGCCTCTTTTTTAAAGTTCAGTACCCCTAAGTATTTAGTAAGGTCAGTGACACAAAAAAATGTGGTCAGCTTTACTTAGTGGCTCAGCAACACTTCCTTCTTGAGTTAACTTCCTTTTGCTACAGAGAACTAAGTTAAAACCAAACTCCCCTTTTTTATGCTCTTGACCCAGCTAATCCAAGATACAATCATTTAAGACATCAAGGACTACAGTATCCTGACATGTCATTTAACAAGCTGGCATGAAAATAGTTGAAGTCACCCACTACTGATGGCAGATTAGATTTTGTTGGTGCAGTAGACCCTCGCTTTGCATGGACTCTACTTACGCATTTTCATATTAACACGAGTCGAGTCTGGTGGGGACCTTGCTTTCCAGTATCTCACCTCTCCACTTACCCTGCACGGCCAGGGTGCTTTAGGAGGCAGCTCCTTGCTTGTGGCTGCCTGGCACTGAAATGCTGGGAGTGCTGGAGAGGCACAGCTGGAGCAGCCCAGGGCTCCAGTGCCGCAGCTGGAGCTGCTGCCACCCAAGCCGCCCCAGGGCCAAGACACAGTGTGGCTGGAGCAGCCCCAGTGCCAAGCTGAGCTGCAGATGGGGAGCAGGTGGCAGGGGAGCCCTGGCTCCTCTGCATGGCTGGCAGCTGGAGCAGGAGGCAACCCACCCTACTCCTAACCCTGCTCCTGCTTGCCTGTAGGGGGAGCTGCAGCTGCTGGCTGGAGCACAGACTCCAGCCACCCGCTTCCCCCAACCAGGGGAATTCGGGGGACTACCCTCTCCCCACCCCCACAAAATTTGATTTATGTGGAGGTTGCCATGTAGATTGGTAGTTTAGTGTACTTGCACATCCTTTAGTACTGGATATATCATCTGTCTGCAGTGTCGGTAACGTCCTATTAATATATTTACTAGACCTGATTGGAAAGTTTCTGCCAAAATGTATTTTTGGAGAGAGTATTGGGATAAAGAATAAAAGGTGACTTTTTCTCCCTGGTTTGTTTGTTTGTTTGTTTGTTTTATCTTGTTCTTGTGCTAGCATTCCTGCCACAGGAGACCTACATCCAAATAGATATTACTGTATTCTTCCAGTCAGAAATATTTCTCATTAAATTCTATTGAACCTTTTATGCATGGTGAAAGTTTTCAACAACTTGGACCTTACGTGTTCATTGTAAAGTTTGGAGAATGCACTGATTTTGTTATTCAACTGTGTTACACAAGGTACTTGTCTATAGCCAAAAAATATGAGAAGTCCTGTGGCACCTTATAAGTTAACAGATATATTGGAGCGTAAGCTTTCATTGGCAAAGACCCACTTCATAAGACACATTTCAATATATGCTTGTGCTCCAACATATCTGTAACCTACATAGTGCTACAGGTCTTCTTGTTTTTGTGGATAGCAACTATTACGGTTACCCCTCTGATATTTGTCCATAGCCAGACATTCTCTTATTCTGCTCTTAAGTTTCTCATACTATTATCACAATATTTATAATTTTTTGTTTTGAGTGTTTGCCTATTTTATGTAATTCTAACACCTTTTCAATTTCTGGAATGTACTGCTGTGATGATCTTATCTTGTACCCTTCTCCGTCTCTGCTATATTTTCTATCCTCCTCTTTACTGCCTGATTCAGCATTACCTTAGTAATACTGGCATCCCTAACAGATCTCTGTCGGACTTGAGTGCTTCTTAATAGCTGGTGATTTTCCCCCACTTCCTAATTTACACAACCCTTTTCCCTCAGAAAATTAGCATTGTCTCTGCCACAGGTTCCCAGTGCAATGCCTGATAAATTCAAACATCTTCTTCTCATCACCACACAGGGATTTTGAATTTGGCTGTGTATTTGGAACCAGACACATTGCTAAGAAAACTGCAGCTAGAAGCTCTGACCTTCAGTCTACTTTCTAATCTAATTTATCTCTCAGGACTTCTCTTCTGTACTTCTATAATTCACTAATACCAAGTATTTACCACAAATACTGAATGAGAGGCATAAATTAATTAAATGTATGGATAATACAAATAATGCTATGCTGTGATTATGACAAACATTATTTCAAGAAAGAAATGGATTGTTCTGTACAGACAGCAACAAAGAAAACAATATAGATGAACGGTAAATACTAGACACTGAAAAACAAAGAGATTATACCTACTTAAATGGCATTTCAGTAATGCACTGGTTACTGAATGTAGCCCAAATGAAGTACAGACCTTAGCAATATAGATGGAATGTGTGTCATTTCTAGTTGCACAGTCATTTTTCAAGTATTCTTGTATTAAAATATATCATGTATATTTTGGGTATGATTTCTGACATAATACCTTGCTTTTCTCCCTTATTCCTGTTTTGTCTGTGCCCTATTATTTGGCTTAAATTAATGTAACTTATGTAACTAGACTGGAGCATAGGACTATGCAGAGATGGCCTGGGTTCTCAAGATCAGTTCACTACCTTTTCAGGCAACCACATCGTATAATCCCATTAATAATTTTTTAAACTCCATTTTAGAACTAGCTAGGCTGTTTTCCTCTATTACCACTACTAGGAGGCTGTTCCAAAACATCACTGCTCTACTGGCTGGAATCTTCTAATTTCCAGCCAATATAAATCATGGAAAGTTTATACACATTTGATCTCAGGCCATCTTATTCCTTTACTCTGCATAGCTCCTTTCCTTCAGGACATATTTATGGGAAGCAACCGTCTCCCCTTTCAGCCTACTTTTTGCTGAGCTAAGCAACTTAAGTTCTTGCAAGAGAATCACCACTTTTACACCTATTATTCTAGTTACTGAATGGTTTGTAGGATCATCACATCCCTTGCTGACAGTATTTTGAATTATCATATTTTATACTGTCACAGTTTATCTAAATTTCACAACAATGCTCTAGTCTCCTGGAAAGTGTATTGCATCAAAGTATAGCACTGTACTACATCTTGGGGCTAGATCTGATTGTTATATTTATATAAAATATAAATATTGTCATCTAGACACAAGAGAAGTGGTCACACTTTCTGCATAATAACCTTTGTTTTCAATTCATTTACTTGAGGCCACAAACATCTGTAAGTAAACTGTTGCTTTTACTGCCAAAGTGCCCTATGTTCAATTTGTCTGAGGCATGTTCAGAGGTCTAGCTACTGCATCCCCATAGAATTATATTTATATTACCACCCTCACCACAGTCTTGGGATATTTCATAGACAGACACTTCCACTGTCAAGAAACTGGATACTATTTTGTTCTCTATCATTCCCGACTGACTCTAATGGGATTGTATTGATATGCAAGAGGTTAGAACTGGACACTTTCTTTTTGATGCCTACCTACCCCATTGAGGTTTTTCCTTTTGAAATAAAATTTAAATGAAAAAAAAAATATATATAGAAGCATTCTCTGAAATGAGTATCAGAGGATTAGTTGTGTTAGTCTGTATCCTCAAAAACAACAAGAAGTCCTGTGGCAACTTATAGACTAACAGGTTTTTTGGAGTATAAGCTTTTCCCAGGCAAAGACCCATGCATCTGACAAAGTGAGTCTTTGCCCAAGAATGCTTATGCTCCAAAAAATCTGTTAGTCCATAATGTAGCACACGATTTCTCATTATTCTCAAATCCTTATTTCTTGACAGGCTCATAAAAATAAACCTAACCACACAATTGGAAGTAATTGCATTTATTTTCTATTTTCCAAACTTCGTTAAGATAGACAATATTGGTATTCATTACAGCTCCTAAACTAATGTGGGAATTCACCTTTCATGTCAACAAAATGAAGTTTGGGTTAATACCTTCATACTTATGCCACTTTTGTCAAGGCCAGCAGTGAACATCTTGAAGTTATTTTGAGAACATACGTATCTGTCAGAAATGCTTATTGGTACTTTATTGTCACTCTTGGCAATGCTATTTTGCCGAACTGATAATTCAGATCATGACATTAAACCATGGTGATCAAGCAATAGATAAATCCACAAAATCCAGTTGCCGTGCTTCGTATGCGTGCTTTACGTCCACCTCTCTCTGTTGGAGAGATCATCTCTATTTGAGAAACAATAAGACTTTTAGGTAATTACGACAGCTTCTGATGAATGCTTATAGTGGCATGCTGTTAGCTAATGACTGAAGTATTCCATCACATAAACAAATAACAGAGAAATATTTTCTTCCAAGAATATATTCCTCACCCTACTACTCACAAGCACTTCATATTTGCCATTGTGAATAGCTGTTAAACATGTATTTCAGTCAGAAAAATCATCTTAGACTGCCATGATTATTCTTCTGTCTTCTCCCGCATATATTTTTAGATCTAGACAAACAGTCAGGCAGAGTGGCTTAGTGTGGGAAGGACTGAGCAAAATGAACTTGAGGTATTACTGTGAACACATTTTGTTACATAAATGATTTCTTTACTTACATATTTACATATTGTTATATGTAGCAATGGAAATAGTCCACTGATTGGAATACTAATATTCCTATACAATACTAGTTGGACATGTGATAGAAATGGTATTTTGAAGTGTTGCAGAAGTGGCTGGTAGTGACTGGGGAGACCATTGTTAAACGTTCCCATTTGGTTGTGATGACTTTAAAACAGATATACAGAAACCCATGGCATGAAAAGAGCAGAAAAAGTGGATGGAGATGAAACAAATAAGCAAATCCAGGTTTCTGATCAGCAATGATACATACCTAACCACAGGAGTTATTGAATGGATAGTCACAGAAGCATGTATTACTAGTTAAATACATCAAATAATAGCCTCTCAATTCTCCTCAGGAGGAACTACTTTTATCCTTGAATCCCCAAACGCTTCTTATATTTTATGTAAGGATAAGTTATACCTACCAACTCCAGACATTTCAGGAACACTGGCGGTGTATAAGTCCTTTGTAAATTTTGGCTCATTGTCATTGATATCATGTATTTTAATGATAAATTCAGATTCTGGCTCCACTTGTCTTCCAGTCTTTCTGTCTATAGCCTTGGCACGTAGTACGTACAGGGACTTTTCTTCTCGGTCCAATTTCTTTGCAGCATGAATATCTCCTGTATTTTCATCTATAATGAACAGACTGCCAGCCCCATCTCCTGTTAATATGTATTTTAAATTTCCATCTCCTTTATCTTGGTCAGTGTGTAGCTTCAGGGAGGTAGAAAAGAAGAATTCTATAAATATATGTATTGTTATTACAGACCAAAAAATTCAGCATATATGAATATCAGTACAAATGATGACTGTAATTGGGGTCAGCAGTGGTTATCTTCTATCTCACTGGTGGAAAAATTACAAATTTGAGACTCAGTCACACATAAAATATCTCTAAACAAGTTCACAGGGACACAAGGGCATATAGAAGACAATACAGTAACATTTATAATAACCCAAAGATAACAAAAAGTATGTGTCTTTCAACAGTCTGTCCAGAAACCCAGAGATGTCTCCTTATCAAAAAGAAGAGAAATCTAAAACTCTCAAGTTCCTTTTTGTAAGATAAAAATAATATTTTTGTGTAGAATAGAGCCAGTTGTTTTATGCAAGAGCTTGGTTTTAAGGGTTTAATCTTTCTGTAATTCCTAACAACACATGTAAAAGTTCTAACTGAAGATCTTTACAGTTCTGTTCCAATTTGTCGTGGGATTCATTTATTTCAGTTCGTGATTTACTGCCTCCCTTGACCTCTCTTTATACAAGAACACTAGGCAGTAAACTTTCAGAGCATTACATGGAGTTTAGCAGCTATCTTCCCGTTAAAATTAAATGGATGCCACATCGCTAAATCTCCTAGGGCTCGTCTACACTAGCCCCCTCATTTGAAGGGGGAAAACTAATCCGCCCAAACGGGGAATAGCAATATGGTGCTGTACTGCACATGCAGCACCTCATTAGCATAATTCCCTCCATGCAAACTCTGAAGTTGCTAACTTCAAAGCAGCAGCAAGCAGTGTAGCTGTGGGCACTTCAAACTACTCATGCAACTTCAAAGTTCCCTTACTCACAAAAAGTTTTGGGAGTAAGGGAACTTCAAAGTTGAGTGGGTACGTCAAAGTGCCCACAGCTACACTGTTTGGTGCTGCTGCTGCTTCAAAGTTAGCAACTTCAAAGTTTATGTGGTGGAAATTATGCTACTGAGATGCTGCATATGCAGCACAGCGCCTCATTGCCATTCCCTGATTGCATTGATTAGCATGCCCCCTTCAAAGGAGGGGGTTAGTGTAGATGAGCCCCTACTTTTATTCTTCTCATTTTAAAAGGAGGGCTTTGAAGTCAGAGATGAAATCCTGACCTTTTTTAGTTAATGAGACTTTTGCTCTTAACTTCACTGGAGACAGAATTTCATCCCAGGCTTTCACTTACTATCACAAGCAGCTTATATGCCCTCTGCTTTTCAATTTATTATTTTCACTGTTAAGTTTTTAGTTAGGGACAATTATTGTAATTAAATCACTGATAAATCCTTAAGATTCTTGAGGCCACATTCAATCCCAGTATAAGTGAATGCAATCTCATGGAAGTCAGTAAAGTCAGTAAAGTCATTTCAGTTTCCTCTGTTGCCCAGCTGAATCTGGCAATCCTATTTTCATGTCAAGGCAAGCCAGAATTCCAATTCAAAGTTCTAAATACTAAAATTTTCTACATACCATATGCTCTTTCATGCCTTGGCTTGAGCATTTTTCATCTTTGTATGTTATGCCAAATAACACTGTTTTCACGCAATGTTCATATTACTCAGGTTAAAGAGAAGTTGGTATAGTAACTTAATTTGTAAATGGTTTAAGTGATGCTAATAGCTATAATAATTGTATGCATATGCTTGTCATTATACTTATTTGTAAACTGGAAGTCATATACAGTCTCAATACTCAAAGATTGTTTCACTCACCTGTACATTGAATATCTTCAGCAGCCATTGGTTGCACTACTGTAGTTCATATCTATATTATTAAACTAAAATTACTGAAGTAAAATTAATTGTCAAATTAGTGAAGAATGACACTATATAACAGGACATGAACTAGAGAATTCCCACTTTCATCTTCATATCTTCTACATTGGTTTCTACCCTGAAAACCTTCTCCTTTTGTATGGGCCCCAGCCAGCTCCCTCAGTGAAAAGCCAGAGGTTACTTTGGCCCATTGTTCATCATGTGACTTTCTTCACTTTACTAACATTCCTTCTTGTTATCTATATTTAGTTCATGTGTCATTTCATTTGTGATCCACCAATGGTAAATTAATTTTTAATGAAAAGCAAACAAAATTGAAGGGACTGTGCATATCACCCACTTGGTATCTTTATAGCAAGTATATCACACTATTTTACTTGCATCTACTTGAGACCGTAAGGCCTTTGGAGAATGATTGTCTTCCCCTATGTTTGTATAAAACTCAACGTATTGCTTACACTCAATAAAAAAGCCAAATTAAAAGAAATTTTCTAATGGATTGGTTTTTTTTTCCTTGCTGGAAAATGACAACTTGGCAAACTGAAACTGATGGACTCCTGCTTGGATTCCAATCCACTAGTCCACTTATTTAGTGTTGTGGCAGACCCTGGGGCAGAGAAGATGGGACCTGGTGGTTTCTGTGATTCCAGGATCCTTATTTTCTCCATTACCTACCTGGCATGATACTGCGAAGTTTAAAACCCTGGACAAGCTCCAGTTCCTAAACTCCTCAGGAACCTGGGAGCTCAAAGTGCACAGGACGTTTGGGCAACATAGCATAACATTGTTGAAAGGTTTTAGAGCTCATTATATGAAATATTATGGACTTACAAGCTCACAAAGAAAGAGCTTAAAGATTAGTACCAATTTGGAAAAATCATGGGGAAGGGGATTTACAAAGAGCGAATGCAATTATCCAGTTGCAGATTTTATCGATTTAATGTTCCTCTTCTTCTAAAATAACATCATGGGATTTTTAGAGGCTTGATGTTGGCCTGAAGTAATGTCAATCTCAGTCTCATACCTCACCTAAATACAGCACACCCAGTTTTCATGGTCATTTGTCCAATATCGAGGCAGATGATATGAGCAATTGATATCACTACATCCGGGAGCACAGAAGTATTTTCATGTGTCTTCCATCCCACGGTAGAAAACACCTTAATAGGTAAAAGTTAGAGGGGGGTCACAGCAGAAGGTAACATGAAGAGAGAACACTAGCTGCATTTTGTTCAGGTACTTTGTATAGCTCATTACTGTGAGAATGCCTATAGAGAAGGATGAGATTGCTTGCATATATATTTCGTATAAAATTTTTCAAACTACTGGATGATTACACTGCACCTCCACTAAGAACCTTTTTGAGAAATGCTGGTCAATTCTTTTAACTTTTCTTATGCCACATAGGAACGTCATTCTAAAATTCAGTAACTCAGTGAAGTATTCATAGGAAGCGCTGAGCTGCTTTTTGTTTTCTGTTACAAAGCCCAAAAAGCAAGTGAAGTTTTACCTGGATGTACATCTTATTTTGCAAGTTATTTACAGCTCTGATTATGAGCTTTTACGTTATTTTATAGTAGGTCCATAATTTTCCACCCGGACATTTTTTTTTTCCACTGGAAACTGCTATTTTCTTGAAAGAGAAGTTTTTTGTTGGGAATGTGTTAACTTCAACAATGTTGTTCAGAAAAAAAATCATTTGAATAAAATGAAAATGTTGTATTTCAAACTTACCAGAATGGATTTTTTTTCCTTTCAAATTAGATGATTTTAAAATGTTTGTTGAAATGTTATGTTACGATACAATTAAAATGTTTTGTTCTAATTCTGTACTATTTTATAATATTTTAATTGATAGGGTTATGTAAAATTAAAAGTATTTGAAATCTGAACAAAGCAATTTTTATTTCAGTGAAATAAAATATTTTGACTTATAATACATTACTTGAAAAATAATTTTTTCAGGAAATTTTCACTTTTTGTTTTCTAATTCTAAATGAAGACAAATTTTGAAATGTTATAATTTCCAGATTTTAACTATCTCTATTTTATGATTCAGCTATTGTATCACATGAAGTATTTGTGCCACAGTAAATTTTTAATAGTTAAAGCATTGTTTAAAAAGATTAAAATATTAACTATTCATTTGCTTGAAGCCTATCTTAAAACAGCAGCTAAAAGATGTTTTTTTCTTTTTAAAGCTAAAATCCTTGCAAGTAAAGTGCTCTTTTTATTCTTTTTAATCAGGATTAGCATTGAATGTGCTTATTTTTTTTTGTTTTTTTTAATGTTTGCTCATACTGCCTCTTCAGTGTACTTTGATCCCACCATAACAGTATAGCTTCCTTGCCCACTCCTTGAACTAGTCATATATCTGTCAATCAGTTTCAATAGTGAAGTTGAGTTCAGAGACTACCTTCCTGCTAGGAAATGTGGAGAGACAATCTGCTCATTTCATGTAATCTGCCAGGCAGTATTTGATGTCCAGACATTACTGATTTGGGGCTATGTTTGAACTGGCAGCCTGTGACAAAGAGTTCCATATCCCATTGGCATTACCCTGTCAGTAACATCACTAGAAGTGAAATCTGCAGCTATATCACAAATTCAGCATCCTTGCTTTCTAACAAAAATTAAAAATCTTTCTACTTGCACTAAAAACTGCAGGAAAATTCACCTGCCTATGACATAATTCAGAGGACTCTTTCAGAATGACAGTTTTAGACATCATTATTGTGTTCTTTATGTTTAACAGTTATCTGGCTTTCTTTTTGAGATAAAATACTGACTTTATAAAAAGGAGCTGTGGAACCATTATCATCTAACTCCAGAATGTACTGCATAATTTTTGTTATAGTGGTTGCAGATAGTATTGTACATCTTCACAGCCAAATGAATCTATTTATAAATGCAGTTATACCAATGTACTCTAATTTCATCACAATTTATGCATGATTATTACATTATTGTTTATCTTCTACAAAATTATTTAGATATTTTAAATTGAAAATTGAAAAATGCTTCCATGACATTTCCAGATTCAGCTGTTCCAAAGGAAACCTAGAGTGGGTCTCATAAAAATATGATTTCAAAGAGGGATGTGTTACAAACACAACACATTGTCAAACTCTTATTAAGATACACATTTTTTACTAAAACCAAGTAATAATTTGTAGAAAATAATTAGTTCAATCCTGCCATTGATGTCACAAGTAATAGTGTTGAGCCCAATGAAAATGTCATCCCATATATAGTTAGGTATAATTCAGGAACATTTGCAAATTTGGTGTCATATGTGTGTGTGTGTGTCCATAAAAACAAACACAAAAGGGACGCTAAAGCACTCAAACTGGTATATTTTTTAATTTGAAGTAACTAATTTTTGATAAAATATTCAGCTCTGCCATTTATCAGTAGTAGAAATTAGTCCCTGTAGGAATATATAGCTTTATTTGGTCCTTTTTAACCAGTCAGTGTTTTCAGTAATTGAGAGCACCACCTTGACTAAACGTTTAATTGCCAGCTGTATAACTTTAAACACTGTAAGTTGTAGATTTTAAAATCTCAGTGACTAACTTTCAGTTCTGTAAGGAGCTTCAAAATATTTAATAAGAAAAGAGATAATTCCAGTTACAGGGGTGAGAACATTCATTTCTGATTCCAAATGTCTTTACCAACTCATTTATTATTAAACACACTGGCTATGTCTACACTAGCACCCTCATTTCATTAATAATCTCCCTACACCCTACTTACCATGCTCCCTTCTAAGTAGGGAGCTAGTGTAGACACAGCCTACATGTCCCAATATGGATTTTTTGTTAATGTGGGAAGATCCTTTACCACCTTTGTATTATCAGTACTGTAGACTACTTGGCTGTTTGATCCCACTGTTACTGAATACTCCATTTTGTGTTTCAGCAGTGCTAGAGCTCATCTACCTTCACCTGTTCCCTCTGAAAAATCCAATAGCTTGTAATGGAAAATGCCAACTTTTCCACAGTTTTTGTTTGTTGCACAACATCACTGAGGGAACTATAACACTTCTGTAGCGCTGTGAGGAACAGTTAAGAGATCCTTTCATGAGGCCCTCATTCCCTATTGAATTATTTAGTTTTGGAAAATCATTTTAATAGATCATTATTACTTTAACACTGTTACATGTCTCTGGATTTTATCATAATATTTGGTTTGCTGTATGAGCCTGCCTTTACTTGCCAGTGCATACAGTAGGATTTTGTGTGCTCTGATGTACAGTTTAACAACAGTGAAGTCTGGCTTGCTGCGCATAGATGCTGGACCTAGGGATTCCAGGCTTGCTGCAATGGCCCCTGACTTCAATTGGTTTCCAATATATGCAGGATTTACAGTTTGTCTCAATGGATCACAGCACCCCCACTATAAAATTGTTCAAGCAGCCCTGTTGCTGTCTGCTCTTTTTCTGCATTTTGGCAGCTCTGCGAGTGTTTCATTGCGTGCCCTGGTAAAATCATTTTGGAGAAGGAGTTTGGGGTTCTCAGTCAATTTATTTTACTATCTTCCTGGTCATGGAAGCAAAACAATAGGTAATTAAAGTGTCAGATAAGATGATTATTTTGGGTTAAATTTGTCACACATTTGTAGGGGAAACATGGAACCTGCAAACACTTATACTAGGGAAAACGAAGCTAAGCCCAAGCCCAAGATGGATTTGATTTTGTCTTTTCATATCAAGTATTTCAGCAATTTAGATATTGCTGATCTCAGTCATCTCAACATATCTCTGCTCATTTATACTTCATGTACCGTTTATATATTTGAATGAGGTCAGTCATTTCAGATGGATTTTTTTTTTCCCGAGCAGCCTTCTAGTTCCCAGTACATTTAAGATTGTCCATATGCCAATCTAACTTTTAGCATACAGAGTTTTCTGTATTGCTGTAGAGGAAATTTTAGGCTTGGTCTACACTGAACAGTTATACACGTGTCAGTAACAAGTATCAAAACCACATTGTGGTCAGTGTAATATTGTGACATCATCTGGCTCCAGGCAGGGATTACAAGAAACTTCACTGGGCCAGCAGACCCAGGGAAGGTGGAAGGGAGGGGTAGCTGGCTCTGTGCCTCCCTGGCAGTGGTGGGTCCTCAGGCAAAAGATGTGTGTTTAAGGACTAGCCTCTCCCAGCCATTCCTTCTGGGCTGCAAGGACTGCAAGGCATGCACCAGCATGGTTACCTCAGTGATTTAAGGATCTCCAGCTGCTGCTGTAGTTGAGGTAGCAGCAGTTATGGCTGGGAGCCCTGGGTACTTAATTACCTGGCCCTGAGGCAGCTGCTGTAGTGTTATCTCTACCTGTCACCCTGCCACGGGGGCCCTGGCTCTGGATGTTATTGCCTAGCAACACAAGGAGCTCAGGTGGGTCAAGTAAACCCTGACCATGAGGCTGTGCTCACTGATTTGACAGAAGGCCCCAACTTTCTCCCTCTGCATTCCTATTTAGGCATTGTAGCAACACCAGCACAGTGGTTACTTACTTCATTCTATGACCACAGCCGTACCAGACCTGCTTCCTAACCAGCACTTTCTCCAACCCTTGCCTACTCTGCTTCAGGCATAGTATCTACCTTCTTCAGAATTTCTTACCCCTGCCATTGGCTTCTCTTCTGACCATGCCTCTGATTCTGCCCTCTTATTTTACTCAGGCTGCTAGGCCTGTCTCCTGTGCTAATCATTATGTCATACTACTTGTATTTCTTGGTGACCTGTAACTATATTAGATTATCTGGAGCCAAGAAATTCAGTGTTATGGATGGTGGGGTTGGGGGGATGCAGCTAGGGGGAGTGCCTTTGGTGCTCACCAATGCAGAGTATCCCTAAAGCCATGTATTTTATAGATGTCATATTCCAGTCACAAATGGTCTATATGTAGTTTAGAGTGGATGCTTTGTTTCATGGGTGCATATACTTTTGCATTGGTGGAGAGACTATGGGTACATCTACACTGGGAGATTGCGTTGAATTTGTTGAGGTCAATTTCTTAGCACACAATTTTATATAGTTGAGGGTACATGTCCACACTGACACATGAAGTCAATGGCATGCATACCCACTAGGGTGGGTAGCTTCAACATTGTCAGCAAAGCCCTGTGGGTACCTATTCCACAGTTCCTGATGCCTCCTTGTATTGTGGGTTAAGCTCCCAGTGTCTGACATAATAAAAAAGTCCCAGAGGCGGTTCTAGATGTGTGTCTTCAGGCTCCCATTGTGCACTTATCTCCTCCACCTTCCTTGAGAAAGCAACTGTAAAAAGTGTTTTTGTACCCTTTTACAACGGGCACCCATGCAGATACCACTGCAAGGCAACCATGGACCCAGTCCATCTTTAAATTTTTGGGGCAAGTATTGTGAGCACCTCACACATTATGCTGCAGTATGTGTGGGGCCTAAGCAGCCTTCAGAGTGATGAATGCTCTGAGAAGCACATGGAGATACATGAATGTGAAACACTGGAGAGGAGAGATAGGGATATGCTGGATTCACTTGATGCTTTTTACACAGTAGAGCACCAGTCCTGGGGCTGTGAAACAAGCTCAGACTGGTAGGACCTCTTTGTTTTGTAGGTATGGGACAATCAGCAGTGTCTGCAAAACTTCTGGATGTGTAAAAGAACTTTCATGGAAATTTCTGAATTGCTTTCTCTTGCCCTGGAGCACAGCAATACCAAAATGACACCTGCTTTAGGCTCTTGACAGTTGAGAACTGAGTGGCAATATTTCTGTGGAAAGTTGCAATGTCAGACAGCTACCATTCAGGAGGGAATCAATTTGAAGAGGTCAAATCTACAGTGGGGGCTTCTGTCATCATCCAAGTAGCTAAGGCAATCAATATCCTTCTGCTGTGAAGGACAAGGATTTCGGGAAATGTGCAGGACACAGTGGATGGGTTTGCCACAATGGCATTCCCTATCTGCAGTTACATGGTAGATGGAATGCACATCCCTATCTTGGCACCAGACCACTATGTAACAGTACATTATCTGCAAAGGGTACTTCTTAATGGTGTTACAGGCATTGGTGGATCACAAGGGCCATTTCAATGAAACCAACTTGGAATGGTTAGAAAAATTGCATGGCACACACAACTCTAGGAATTCTGGTCTGCTCAGAAAGCAGCACAATTAAACTTTCTTGCCAGACTGGAAAATCACAGTTGGAGATATGGAGATGCTAATAGTGACCCTGGGAGATCCAGCTTACCCTGTGGCCCCCTTTTCTTATGAAGCCATAAACAGACAGTCTGGGCCACTCAGAAAGTGTTCAACTACAGGAGAAGTAAGTGCAGAATGGTAGTGAAATGTACATTTGGCCATGTATAAGCCAGGTTCAGGAGCCCTCTCTTTTGGTTGGACCTCAGTGAAAGCAATATTCCTCTTGTGATGGCAGCCTACTGTGTACTCCATAACTTATGTGAGAGTTAAGTGTTCATGCCAGGCTGGAGGGCTGAGGCCACCAATTTGGAGCAGCACAGACACCAGGGCAATAATAGAGTGCACAATGAGGGGTACTGCTAATTTGAAAAACAGCTTTATGAATGAATAGACAGTGACATGACAGGCATGTGTGTTGCTGTTAAGAATGTGTCCCCTGTATCATGTGTGCTGGACTGTAAGCCCTGAAAAATGTCCCTTATCATGCAACACAAACAATAAAGACAGTGTTTTGAGAGCTTAATAGTTTTTATTTAAGGGACAAAATGTAAAGCAGTTCATTGCAGGGGCTTCAGATGAAGGTGAGGAAGAGCAAGAGGCATTTTTCCATGACAGATGAAGGATTGTCATACTCCTGCTCTGAGAAATGTCCTTGGGAGTGGAATGGAAGGCTGCTGGGACTCCCCGTCCCTTCACTTTCAAGGATGCTAAGTAGTGGGCAGGGGGGCAGATACAGAACATGGTGAGATGGGCATGTGGCTGCAGTATGAGGTATCTCAGGACATCTGTTTGCTTCATCATCAGCTCCACATCTCTATCTGCTCCTTCCCCTGTACTTCATGCTCTCTGAGCACTCTACTTTCCTCTTGATATGCCCTTTCTGTCCTCAAGCTTGATTATTCTCCTTTCATTTAACTATCCTGTCTGTAAATGTGGCTTCTATGTGCTCAGGAACATGTCTTCCTGGGTTCATTTTCTCTTTCTGACCTATGTCTGTCTAACAGCTAAATGGGGCTGTGAAGTGGTGGTTAAAGGGCTCATTTTTGTTCACATTGCAACAAAACATATGTAAAGATCAGACATTAGGGAGAGCCATTTACTATAAATGAGGTAAGTTTTACAACACACAAAGTAATTTCATGAAAGAGGCTTGATGGCATACATTTTTGCTTTTAGGCATCCCCTGTGAAGCAGATGGTACACAGACATATAAAGGCACCTGCTTGATTCAATTCACTTCCAGTATGATGTCACAGACTGGAGCATGCTTTCAAGCCTGTGATCCAAAAAACAGTTTCTGCATCTGAGCATGCTGGAAAGGTGGGGGCATGGTGGCTTTCAGGGCTGCAGCAGTTGCAAGGGCGTTGGGTGCTTCTCTTTCCCCAGAACCCCATGTAAAGGAGTGGAGGGGACAGCCATGGCAGAGCAGCTTGTACTGTTGGGGAAGTGTGGCTCTCACAGTCACCACATGCCATCCTCTCACCCTCACTCCCCACAGGCTGGGGCACTGAGAGTTCCCCTTTCCCCAGGAGCCTGGGGAAGGGAAGTGGGGCAGGCATGGCAGTGCAGCATGTGCTATTGAGATTGTGTGGCTCCGCATGTCGTGTGCTTCCCCTTCTCCTGACTTCGCTGGGACAGTGAAAATTTCCCTTCCCCAAGGAGCCCAGGGAAGGAAAGGGAGGAAGGAGGTCCAGTCATGGCAGAACAGCTTGTTGTTATCACAGCTTATTCCTCTTTTCCCTACTTCCTCCAGGATGCAGTGTGAGGTACTAGCCTCCTCAGAATAACACACACTGATGGAGAATGCATACTGACTGAATGTGGATAGAAGTCTGGTCAGTGTGCTTCACTGCTCTGTGCTGCAGTGAAGCAAGATTACTTACTGCTGGCTTGGCATGGAAAGGTGTCCTATTGTGGAGGTTGGAATAAGGCAGTCCTCCCCAGAAATCTCTTGAGAAGGATTAAGGAGTATCTGTCTGAGAGTTCTATAGAGATGTGCATGACATATTGTCATTCTGTTCCCAGACATGTTAACAATTGTTGCCAGGGTCCCTAGCTGTGCAAGTACTCAGCCCACCACAGATCACACCCAATTGTCTTAACCCACTCATAGCATGATTAAATATAAGAACTCACCAGAGGTGCCCTACCTTCCATCAGGGTCTGGCTGCTATATGTCTTGGAAGGAGGGGATAAGATACAATTTTTTTCATTTAGATCAGCTTCCCCTTTTGCCTGCTGACCCCTGGTGTAGTTCTCCTCTTCCTCATCCACTATGTCTTCCCAATTGTTACCAGAGGCTGCCTGAAAAAATCTCTTCAGAGGTACCTTTGGACACTTTGGGGGCATTAGTTTAGCACCCCCCCACCCTCCAAAGATTCCTATGCAGTTGCTCATAGAAGTGACATGTTTGCAATGATAACTCAGCATATCTGTTTGTTTTCTTTGTGTTCTGGTATGCCTACCTAAGGTCCTTTATTTTCATGTGGCACTGCTTGCTGTCCCTGGTGTATCTTTTTCACACAATGCCATGTGAAATCTTCGAATAAATCTCTTATATGTCGTTTGATGCTCTAGCTTTTTCAGCATAGCTTCATCCCCCAACTAAGGCCCCAGAACTCCTGCACACTCTATGCTGGAGCTCATCTGCAACCCTGGGAATTCATGGCCAGATGTGCTGCTAAGGTGTGTACTGAGGTGTGCTGCCTGCTCCTCTCATTATGCTGGCCAAACAGGAAATAAAATTCAAAATTTCCCAGGCTGTTTCTGTCTACCTGGAGAGCAGTGGAGCTGAAAGTGGTGGCCACAATGGTCACATCCAGCATTGTGGAACACCGCCGGGAAGCCAGAAACATTGAATTTCACAACACTCAGTCTTCACTGTCTTAAAGTCAATCATGAAAGTTCAGATTTGGCACTGCTCCTCATGAAAAGCAGGAGAACAAAAACTGACTTTAGGCGCCCTCAAAGTTTGTGGAACAAACCCTGTAGTTTGGACTGATGACTTAGAAAACTGAGATAAATCAGCTGAATTTGACCTAATCTCTTAGTGTAGAACAGACCTAGGTGTCTCTGAGGGTCACACCTCTTTATCCTATGACATAATCACTACCTAAGTCTCAGTTCTGGTTGTTCACATTCATATTTTAAGGGTCCAACTGCTCATGAAAATAAGAAAGAAGGTGATGATAGAAAAAGACATGGTCGACAAATTATGAGACATTAAGGAAACTGCCATTACAAATACTGATAATATACGACTGAAATAATTGTTTGTGATACAACGTCCAGTCCTGGAAACCTCATGGAAAATATCTTGAGATCTAGTGACAGGTAGGAAATAAGCCAATGTCCCCACTGTAAAAATTTATATCTGCCCTTGAAATTTTAAGCAGTCAGTGATACTGCAGCAGCTAATATTCTACTACATTAATATTTAACTAATGTAAATGTCTAAAGACAGCTTAACAGCTGCAGTATGGTTCTGTGTGGATAGCAGTGGCACTATCCGGTTCACTTTTCTTTCCTATTCCTATGTATTTAAGCAAAAGTTTTATGTAGGTACTAAATAGTAATATATTCACCTGTCCTGAATTTGCGACATCAGTACTAACTTTTTAATTAAATATCTCCAATCCATGTGTGATAGTAACCTAAGTGACTGTGTATTAAAGAACCGAAATGACATTTACTTTTCTTATCTTCTGTTTTCCAGCATACGGTTCCTGTGTACAGCATGCCCGTGTTATATATTCTCGAGAATGCTGTTTTGTGAAATGTGCTGGCCATTCCTGCCTCAAGGTGTCAGTGGTGGTTATGCTATTCGGGGAGTGGTAAATCATCATTCTATTAGGAGTGGTTTAAGGAACCCCTGAGTTCTTTTGATGTCCATAGAATTTCATGAACTTGCTGAGGCTGCTTTCTCCTATCTACATTCTGGGAATGAGATCCTGGAGGTTGGTGCTGGCTCTCTCCTGTCTCTTACACTTCAGATTACAGGGTCTCTGGACCAACTCGGTTAAGGAGGCTGGTTCATTTGTTTTCCCTAGTCTGCGAGAACTGCATCCTAGAGCACAGGGTTTTCTCTTCTTTATTCATTTCCATGAATATATTCCTGAGTTGTAGTCTCAGAACCTACTGTACCAACCCATCAATGTTTTACGAGACAACCCAGATTTTGATTTGGTTGTCTCAGATCTTTGAATCCAGGCTCACCAGACAGGTTTACTCCATGTATCTTCATAGTTCTGAAATTATCATGTCATGACACAGTGTCAAACAGCCACTTTAGTCAGTTGTTGGAACAGGGTATGATGGGAAGTTGTACATTCATCATCACAGGGAAATTTCAGTGCAGAAATTGTTGTGTGGTATTCTACAGCCTGTTATGCAGGAAGTCAAACTGAAAGTTCATAACTGTATCCAGAAGATTGCTGAGAGGATTCCGCACAGAGAGGTCTACCATCGACATGGTCTTCTCTCTAAGGCAGCTTCAGGAGAAGTGCAGGGAGCAGAGGAAGCCACTCTACATAGCCTTCATCGACCTGACCAAGACCTTTGACTTGGTCAGCAGGGATGGTCTGTTCAAACTGCTCCACAAGATAGGCTGTCCTCCACGGTTACTCAAGATGATCCCGTCGTTCCACGAAGACATGAGAGGAACCATCCAATATGACGGCGCATTATCGGATGCTTTCAGAATCAGGAGCGGTGTCAAACAAGGATGCATGCTTGCTCCAACATTGTTCAGGATCTTCTTCGCACTCCTCCTGAAGCATGCCTTTGTTTCTTCAACAGAGGGCATCTTGCTGCACACAAGATCTGATGGGAAACTGTTTAATCTTGCAAGGCTGAAAGCTAAGTCTAAGGTACAGGAAGTCCTCATCAGAGACATGCTGTTCGCAGATGATGCTGCTGTAGTGTCTCACACAGAAGACCAGCTTCAAAAACTGCTGGATCAGTTCTCCAAAGCGTGCAAGGACTTTGGGCTTACCATGAGCCTAAGGAAGACAAACGTACTCAATCAGGATGTTGCTGAATCCCCATCAATCAGCATTGATAACTATACGTTAGAGGTCGTCCATGAGTTCGTTTACCTCAGGTCCATCATCACTGACACCCTGTCATTGGACACTGAGCTAAATAGGAGGATCGGAAAAGTGGCCACAACTCTGTCCAGACTCAGCAAGAGAGTGTGGAATAACAACAAGCTGTACACTCACACCAAAATGCAAGTCTACAGAGCCTGCATCCTCAGCACCCTCCTTTATGGCAGCGAGACTTGGACCCTGTATGCCTGCCAGAAAAAGAGGTTGAACATCTTCCACTTGCGCTGCCTCAGGCACATCCTTGGAATATCATGGAAGGACAGAGTGACCAACACCGCCGTCCTCAAGCAAGCTGGAATTCCAACCATGCATACACTCCTCAGGCAGCGTCGGCTCCGCTGGCTTGGCCACGTCCACAGGATGAATGATGGAAGGATTCCAAAAGACATCCTGCCTGGTGAACTAGCCTCTGGCAAAAGACCTCCCGGACGCCCCCAGCTGCACTACAAAGATGTCTGTAAGAGAGACCTCAGAGAGGTAGACATCGAGCTGGACAACTGGGAAGAACTAGCAGACGACTGCAGCAGGTGGAGGCAGGGGTTACACAAGGGCCTTCAGAAGGGCGAGATGAAGATCAGACAGCTAGCAGAGGAGAAGCAAGCGCATAGAAAGCACACTAAGGACTTGCCAGACACCCACCACATCTGCAAGAGATGCAGCAAGGACTGTCACTCTCATGTGGGTCTTCATAGTCACAGTAGACGCTGTAAATGAAGTCCTCAGTTGAAACTATAAAGGGCACAATCCATAGTCTATGCAAACTGAAGGATGCCTACTACTACCGGTTTGTCTGTATGGGTTTTATGAAGGATTTCATTCCTGAGGGCAAACTGTAAAAGTGTGAGTTAAGGAGGTAACAGTATGTCTTTAGATAATGACCACATGTTTTTCTGGCAGATATCTTGAGTTAAAAAATAAGCTATTGAGCTAGTTGGGGGTAGGGTGTAATTTGAGCTCAATTCATGGTAACTCGGTGAAATACTATGGCCTGAGATATACAACAGGTAACATTAAATGTTCCCTTCTGGTTTTACATTCTGAAACTGTGAGTATTAATCTGATCCAAATTTATAATACTTTCATTTAGCCTAATAGAGTCTAATTGAGATTATTTCCAAATCATCTACCCATGCCTACCAATGGTCATAATATCCATCAATGTTCTTAATTAAATAATATTTGAGATACTGATTTGAATTTGCATTTCCTATGTGCCAGGTGAGTGCTTCAAGAACAAGGATACAGATTTATTCACACTCTCTGATCCAATGATTATTCAACCTTTCTGTACAGTGTGGAAGAATTCAGTGGGAAAGACTGTGAGAGGCTTTCACCAGATTATCCACATCAGAGTGTCTTGTAATTCAGTAGTTAGGGCTCTTTTAGATGGGGAATTTATGTTCAAATAGCTTCTTCACAGCAGGCAGAGGTTAGAATTAAATCTAAGTTTCCTGTATTTTGTGTTAAGTTTCCTAACCACTTGTCTAAAAGTTATACAGAGACCTGTCCTTCTCCCCCACATTGTGTGAATTGTTTCAAAATATCCTTGGTATCTAATTAGAAAAAAAAATGGCTATTGATCAACAATGATCACTAGTTGCTATAATTATTTGGTGAATTTGCACCAATTTCACATAGTGGCAACTGGTACAGAAGGATACAAGGGTGCATAAGCCACATGAATGCACCCCATGTGACTGCTCACCACACCATCTCTAGCCTGGGAAAGGACTTATTCCCATCCTGGCCTGGACACATTCCACCTCTTCTCCAAAGATCCTACCCCTTTTCCTTCCCCTCTCCTGCTTCTTCTGTCCCCTGCTCAGCCAGGGTTGGCCCTCCCCTGCACTCACTGGTGGTGGAAGGTGGTGGAGAGACCTGGCCCCAGTCTGCTCTGTTCCCCTAGCTCGCACTGCATTGCTGTGCTACCTGCTGCTGGCTAGTGCACGTAGCAGTTCCATGCTTTCCACAAAACTTCTTACCTGAGCATTGTGGATGGGAGCTGATGCAGTGAAGCAGGCTGGGTCTGGGTCACTCTACTCCAAGGTATCACCAGTGAGTGTGGAGAAAATGTCATGCTTTTATCCCATCACTCCAGTATCCCTCCCTATACACTTGCTGTCCCACACCCTCACTAACTTTCAGCATGCTGGGGCACAGGACAGAGTGTCAAGTGCAGGCTTTTTGAGTGATTTGGGCTGCAGAAGCAGGACAGGAGATTAGCACTTACCCTGAGAGGCTCCCAAAGTGATTTGCTTGTCCCTCTGTTTGCAGTTCCAAAGCTGAGAGACAAGGGATCTCAACTAATACATAAGATTTTTTTTTCACCCCAAACTGCTAGATCTGAACTGAAAATAAGTTTTTGATGTAGTTTAATCCTGTTAGACCTGTAGAACCTAAATGCCTGGGAGAATGAAGTGGATTCTGTTTTTTCTTTGGCTCATTAGCCTTTTTGTTCACCGTGTTTCAATCAGTTACACTTGTCAGACCTGTTACTGACATTGAAGGTAGATCTTCACTTTCAGGAAGACTGATCTTGGTGGAGCCAATCTCTTGGAGTTCAATTTAGCATGCCTGGTAGGGGCACACTAAGTCAAACTTACAGGGCGCCTGTGTCAGCACCAGTATGCCTGCCCTCTGTTGAAAGAAAGGGAAGTCAACAGGAGTGAATCCTTCCATTGACTTCCCTTAGCGGAGAGAGCACGGAGGCCCAAATTAAGGTAGGTAGAGTTCAGCTACGCAATTAATGTAGGAATTGCATACCTTAATTTGATCTAATGTAGGTTAGAGCTGCCCTGAAGACTGACAAATTGAGGTTTTTTAATCCCACTGTTTTATAGATCTGCTGGTCATATTTCATTTTCTGTATCACTCATGTAAGGTGATTGCCAATAATAGGCTTGCATCAGTGTAATTGATTGGAATTTAATTAACAGTTCTACCAAAGATGCATAAGGAGGAATACGATCGAGACTAAATCATATTACAAACCATTCTAACTGCTGTAGATCTGCTGATTAAAAAAGTGACATTTGTATGTAGTTCTGGTTAACAGAACAACATACATTGTATAAAAGTTCCTGAATAACAAAAACAGAGATATTTAAAACAAGAAAAATAATCAACCATAAAGTCTAGGGCAGCTTATCATTGCCAGTGGAAGTGGAAGAGAGAGCGAGAACACATGATGTGCATTAGTGGTAATGTTTTAATTGAACCTGCTTCTTAATGATTCTAATGATATAACAAACAGCCAATGAAAATACTAATTACCCAAAACACATGCACAAATCAAAGAACAGACTGTCAGCTAAATGAACTCAACTGAGAAAGAATTAGAAAATCCACAGTTTTCTTGTCACTCTCCATCGTCCCCTAAGAAAGGGTTTTGTTTGTTACTTCCCATGCAATAGACAAGACTTCAAAACATTTTGAACTGATGTTGACTAAAGCCTTTTTTTTCACTCGTGCATTGAAAAAAAACTACACAAAAGAGACATATTTGCTATTCAGACTGCATACTTTTTCCCTCAACACACCAATGAGGTAGTCAGACACTGCAGTCCCACCATCTCAGATACACTTTCTTGAATGCAGCCTTGCTTTATTCTCTTCTTAGAACCTCGTCATAGTTGTACTACCTTTAGATGCTTGGACAAGACAGAGTGATAAATTGGAAGCTGTGACCATGTCATGGAGATGAGTGTTTTAAATTTGCAGGCTTTCAAACATTTACAGTATTCTCAGAGATTTTCCAGGTGAAGAAAGTCTCAGATCCTTTCAACCATAAAAATGTGCTAATTATGATTTGCTCCTGGGGTTAAATTTCTTTAAAGTTATCTGCTAGATGACTTTGCCTTTCACAGAGCAGTGTTAATACAGAGAAAAATTTAAGAATTCTTTGACATCCTGGTATTTAGGGATATATGGTCTTAAATTATTTCACAAAGACATTCTACCCGGGAGAATGTCTGTGCTTCATAGGCATATCTTGCTGCCTCTACTAGCAAGAGTGTAATAAGGAGTAAGTAGGGGGCCCAGGTCCCCCATTGACCCCTGATTGGAGCTAAAAGATTGGCCTTGCTGCCATGCTATCATGGACATTGTGAGCACATGCACCTACTTCCTCCAAGTACACTCCATACTTTTGCAGTCCTTCTGATGATCATAGATACAGAGTATTCCCAGCATCTGAGGAGAAGAACAGCAGGGAGCAGTGGAACCCCCTACCACTTCAGGAAGATTGGAGCCAAGCTTTTTGGTCTTCCTGGGAAATGCAACAGTAAGTTGGGGTCTGAGAATCCAAGAATGGCAGGACCACGTGGCAGATGCTGCTGTTCAGCCTAGCCACATCTCTGATTCAGAGCTTGGGGTTTGTGTATGTAGGGATGGAGGGAGGATATCTTGCAGGGGAAAGCAAACAATATGGTGGAAACAGTGCATTAATTTTCAGTGGCTTACTGATTTTGCTCCATCTTGAGACAGCTAGATCCTGATGTTTAGTGTATTTAGAATTTTGTGGGTACACACACCATTACTACTCCAGTGAGGTGGATGAGTAAGTAGTATTACCTCAGTTAGCAGATGGGAAAACTGAGATAGAGAGATAATGACTTTTCTAATGCTAGACAGTGAATCAGTAGTAGAGCTAGAATTAGAACTCTGGACACTAGTTGGGGACCCTGAGAAAAGGAGTTACACTCAATGTGTGGTGCAGACTTTTGTGACTCGTCCTGCATCACATGGGAACTGTGTGAGAGAGTTAGGAATAGAAGTGAGTTTTCTTCAATCATTCACCTGCTTTAACCATCAAGCACACCCTCGGTATTGTAGTAGTCTCTTTCTCTACAGCTACCTCAATTTCTAGCATCAATAAAAATTGATCCTATAGATAACAGCTTCATTCACTGCACAAACATGACTCATTTCCTGAGCAGGGAGTTATTTGTGATCATCATCATAAGGCATATGCACCCAGACCAATGTATGGTTTCACAGTTACCATTAAATCCTTCATTTCCTAATTTGAATGCTTCGTTTTTCAACTTGAGCAATTTGCTTTAACAGAGTTTTTGTATGTAATTTCTTATCGCTCTCTCTCTCTCTGTCCCTCTCTCTCTCTTTATTTATTTACAAAACTAGTCAAAAGCAAATTTGATTATGTGCTACAATAACACACTCCTGCTTCAAATCCCTGTGTCAGGAGAAGGGTTTGAACCCAAAATCTGGAGACTACAGCGTAAGTCTCTGCTTGGCTAAAAGGACTAATTCCATATAACTCAGCTCAAAGAGAAAGCATTTATGTGATGCCAGCAAGAGGCTCTGACCTCAGTACTAACCTGAAGTGGAATTTCAAAGTCCTACTGAAAATCATGGATGTGTAAGAATTCTTCCAAACAAGTTTGCTAGGATGTTTTATATTGGAATGTGTTGGATGATGTAAATCAAGAAATTGATTTGATTCCCCTTGCAACTGATGTTCATGTATACAAATGGGGAACACATAAAGAAAGTATTTCTATAATTTAGGGTGAATCTCAGGTTCCATTAGAAACCTGATATTAAACCTCACTCTCTCAGATAACAAAAAGTGGAATTTTTGCCTCCATATTGGTATTATGAACTCTAAGGTTGAAGTAGAGTTTTTCTATAAGATTTAAAATAAATAAATCAAAGGAAGGGGTCATAGCTCCAGACCCTTCTGGTCATAACCTAGGCAGAAATGGATGAATGCTGGAGGTTAATGCCCGGTGGTGAAGATGGTGGCACCAAGGCAGCTTCAGTTTCCTAGATTACAGGAGGAAAAGCGGAGATGGGGTTCAACTATCAAGGAAGGGGAAAAGTTTATCTGGATAGAGACTGGTTAACCTAGTGAGGAAGGTTTAAGCTAGGTTGAGTGTGGGCAAGTGAACAAAGCCCAAAGATAACTGAAAAACCTGAACCCCTAGATGAAAGCTCAGATTCGGGGGGAGTATGGGCCGTTTTGGTAGAGAAAAAGGAGAGAGAAGATAGAACTGGAGAGGGGAGCCAAATCAGTATTTTAAATGTCTGCATATGTTAGTGTGAGATGTATGGGGAATAAGCAGGAAGACCTCATATTGCTAGTAAATAAATACACCAATAACATAGTTGGTATGACAGAGACTTGGCAGGGTAAGATCGAATGATTGGTATAGAAGAATACAGCTTACTGAGGAAGAATAGGCAGGGAAAAAGGGAGGAGGGATAAAAGGGATAAAAAAAGTAAAAAATGATGTCATGGTAGGGATTTAGTGCAGACCACCTACCAGGAGGAAGAAGTATGTGAGACTTTCTTAAATAACTTTAAAATAATCCAAAGCACAGGCCTTGGTGGTGACTGGGAACCTCAATTATCCAGACACTTATTGGGAAAATAACACAGTAGGGCACAGATTACCTATTTAAAAAAAAAAAAAATTGGAGACATTTAAAAAAAGAAATTCAGAAGATGGAGCAAGCTACTCAGGAGAGTCCATTCTAGTTTTAAAGTGGAAGGTAACTTGAGTGAAATGATACAGTTCATGCTTCTAAGGAATGACAGGAAGAAAAACAGCAAAATAAAGACAATAGGTTTCAGTAAGGCAGGCTTTAGCAAACTCAGGGAGTTGGTACATAAAATTTCTTCAGAATGATCTAAAAATTAAAAAGAGTCCTAAAAAAGTAGAAAGTAGGTGAAATTACAAGGAATTTGTGTAAACAAAAACACTACTGCAAGGTGGGGGGAATAGAAAAAACAAGTCACAAAACAAGATCAGTCTAGACAGTGACATAAAGGCTGTGTCTACACTAGCCCCAAACTTCGAAATGGCCATTCAAATGGCCATTTCGAACTCTACTAATGAAGAGCTGAAATGCATATTCAGCGCTTCATTAGCATGCGGGTGGCTTCGGCGCTTTGAATTTGACGCGGCTCGCCGCCGCACGGCTCGTCCCAACAGGGCTCCTTTTTGAAAGGACCCCGCCTACTTCAAAGTCCCCTTATTGATGGGAATAAGGGGACTTCGAAGTAGGTGGGGTCCTTTCGAAAAGGAGCCCCGTCGGGACAAGCTGCACGATGGCGAGCCGCGTCCATTTCGAAGCACCGCGGCCGTCCACATGCTAATGAAGTACTGAATATGCTTTTCAGCGCTTCATTAGTAAACTTCAAAATGGCCATTTGAATGGCCATTTCGAAGTTTGGGGCTAGTGTAGACATAGCCAAAGGGTAATAAAAACGTAATACAAAATACATTAGAAGCAAAAGAAGGAGCAAGGACTGGATAGTTCTGTTACTTAATGAAGAAGGAGAAACAACAATAGAAAATGGACAAATGGCCGAAGTGTTTAATAACAGAAGTGCTTCATGTCTTCCTTTTTTTCTTTTTTCACAAAAGCTGGGTCTACATGAGCCCCTTCCTTTTGAAAGGGGTATGTTAATCAGCAGGTTTGAAAGATGCTAATTAGGTGCTGCAATGAATATGCAGACCCTCATTGCTCATAATGGCAGCCATGGTGATTCAAAAGTGTAGCTTTTCGAATTGCAAGACTCCCATGGAGATGGGACCTTCCAAAAGGACCCCCCAGTTTTTGAAAGCCCTTCTTCCTAACACCAGGAAGAAGGGCTTTCGAAAACTGAGGGGGGTCCTTTCAGAAGGTCCCATTTTCACGGGTGGCATGCGATTCAAAAAGCCACACTTTCGAATCGCTGTGGCCACCATTATGCTAATGAGGTGCTGCGTATTCATTGCAGCACCTCATTAGCATCGTTCAAACCCGCTCATTAGCATGCCCTTTCAAAAGGAAGGCGCTCTTGTAGACACAGGGAAAGAAGGTTGATGGTGATTGGGTGCCTAACATACTGATAGTCAGTGCAAATGGGTTAGGTTTAAAAGACAAAATAGGGGAAGAAAAGGATAATAATTACTTAGACAAATTAGATGTCTTCAAATCACCAGGGCCTGCTGAAATGTATCCTAGACTATTCAGGGAGCTGCTTGAGATGATAACTGAGCCATTAGAGATTATCTCAGAAAATTTGTATCGTATAGGACAGATTCCAGAACACTAGAAAGAGGCAAATATAGTATCTATCTCTAAAAAAGGGAAATCAGGACAACCCAGGAAATGACAGATCAGACTGCTTAGTTTCTTTAAAGATAATGGAGCAAATAATTAACAAATCATTTTGCAAACACTTAATTGATAATAAGGTGATAAGCAACAGCCATCATGGATTTGTCAAGAATAAATCATGTCAGATCAACCTAACAGCTTTCTTTGACACGGTAAAAACCTTGATCATGAGCATCAGGCCAGGTCTACACAGACCTCTGCTCAGCACTGCTGGCAGCAAAGCTATACAAAGTGGGCTTTGAGGGATTGCAAATGGCTGCTTATTTGCATACCCCCAAAGCTCATTACCATAGTCATGTGAGAGTTCAGTGCTGGCAGAAGGGGGTACTGGCACTGCAGAGGCCATGTGGACATGTCTTCACCAGCTAAATCCCCCTGTGTTGCCAGTGCCTTATGCCTGAAACGTCCACATCACCTCTGCAGTGCTGACATCCCCTTCTGGCAGCACTGAATTCTCATGTGGCTATGGTAATGAGCTTTGGGGGTAGGCAAATAAGTAGCCATTTGCAATCCAGAGAAGCTCACTTTGCATAGCTCTGCTGGCAGCGGTGCTGAGCAGAGGTCCCTGTAGACTCAGCCTAGATGTGTTATATCTAGACCATAGTAAGTCTTTTAATACAGTCTTGTATGACCTTCTCATTAACACACTAGAAAAATACAACCTAGATGAAGCTACTATAAGATGATTGCACAACTGGTTTGACAACAGTTCCAGGAAGAATACTTATCAGCAGTCCATAGTCATGCTGGATGGGCATAATGAGTGAGATGCAACAGGGATCAGTTCTGCATCTGGTTCTATTATATATCTTCATCAGTGATACAGATAGTTTCACAGAGAATTAACATAAACAATTTGCATATGATACCAAGCTGGGAAGGGTTGTCAGTGCTTCGGACCATAGGATTATAATTCAAATGACCTAGACAAACTGGAGAAATGAACTGAGGTAGATAGGATGAACTTCAGTAAAAACAAATGCAAAGTCCTTCACTTAAAATGGAATAAACAGGTGCATGTATACAAAATGGCAGATGACTACCTAGGAAAGAATACAGGAAAAAGGAATCTAGGATTCAAAATGGATCAAAACCTAAACATGAGTAAACAGTATAATATTGTAAAAAAAGCAAACATCAATATGGGATAAATCAGCAGAAGTACTGTCAGAATGACATGAGAAGTAATTCTTCATTTTACTCCACACTGATTGAAGCCTTAAATGGAGTATTGTGTTCAGTTCTGAGTGCCACATTTTAGGAAAGTTGTAGACAAATTAAAGACAATTTAGAGAAGAGCGATAAAGATGATAAAGACCCAGAAAACATGACCTATGAAAGATGACAGAAAAAATGGGTTTTTCAGTGTGGAAAAGGGAAGATTGAGAGGGAACATAACAGCTTTCAATTAACTAAAACATTATTACAAGGAGAAGGGAGAGAATATATTTTTCTTATCCTCTGATGGTAGGACAAGCAGTGGGTTTGAATTGCAACAAGGGTGGTTTATGTTTGACATAAAGAAAAACTTCCTAACGCTCAGGCTGGAAAGGAGATTATGAAGTCTCCATTACATTTCACAACCTCCATCACTGGAAACTTTGACACGCAGCCTAGATAAACACATGTCCCGGGTGTTCTGGATGGTGTGTGGCCCTGCCATGCGTGCAGGGGACTGGACTTGGTGACATCTCAATGTTCCTTCCAGTTCTATGATTCTATATTAAAAACATGGCTGTTCATCTGGAGCCAAAGAGTTTTTTAACTCTTTTGGACACTTTGTAGAACAAAAACAGAAAGGAAAGAGCATAGCAGAATTTCTACCATCGGGATTGGTGGAACTGAGAGCATATTATTGCTCACTGTGAATCTGTTTGCCATTGCAGTTCATATAAATATGTTTAGAAAGATTAGCTTTTTAGTTGTAAAAGTTGGTCAATATGGATTTCACTGTAAATAAAAAGGCAATGTTTTTCCATTGAAGGTTAATGAAAATTTAAAGATATTCAATGTAAGAAAAATGCTGCTTGAGAACTTTTTAGGGCTGGTTTTAAGCATATTTACATTATACGTGTTTACAAATGTGTGGTTGACAGTTTGTCTTGTAATGATTATAAAGCTTTTACTGTTTAAATCTCAACATCTATTGTTAAATAACTCTTGTCTCAGCTCCCCTTTCATCTGATTCCCTCCATGATTTCCCCCTCCTTTAAAATTAAAATAACAATAATAAAGTGCTTAAAGTTTATAATATTGCAAAACCCTGGAAATGTAAATTGATAAAAATAAAAATACTTTAGAAGAAACAGCAATATAATCAGTTGAAATTACTAAAACATATGACTGTAACAATGAATACTTATGGGAACTGAAAAAAAACACAGCAGAAATGTAGCACTTTAAAGGCTAACAAAGTGATTTATTCAGTGATATCTTTGGTGGGACAGCCCCACTCCATCACATCATTAGTATTGCCAGTACAGACTGACATTTATAAGTACAGAGGTCCAAAAATTGTAATAAAAGCTGACAAATCAAGTATATACAACTGAAGGAGGGGGGTGAGGGTTGAGGGATGTTAAGTGTCTTGCCTGAGATAATTACAGCCATTAAAGAAAGGGAAGCAGTCCTCGTAATGCGTGAGGTAATTGTTGTCTTTGTTCATACCATGTGTTAATGTGTCGAATTTGAATATGAACTCTAGTTCACAACTTTCTCTATGCAAACTGTTTTTAAAGTCTCTTTGTTGTAAGACGCAAATTCTCAGGTCTTTAACAGAATGTCCCACTCTACAGAAGTGTTCACTGACCGGCATATGTGTATTGAGATTCCCAACGTCTGCTCTGTGTCCATTCATTCGTTGGCAAATAATTTGCCCAGTTTGTTCCAAAGTACATAGTGGCAGGTCATTGCTGGCACATAATGGCATATATAATATTGATTGACGTACATGAGAATGAGCCCTTGATCTTGGAATTAACGTGGTTATGTCTGCTGATGGTATCCCTGGAATAAATATGTGAACAAAGTTGACAGTGGAGTTTATTGCAAGAAAAAGTTCCAGGATTGGTATTACTATGGTGTAGCCTGTGATTGTTAGTGAGAATCTTCAGTGGGAGAAGTAAAAAACCCAGACTGACCGGGCCATTAATCTGATGTTAAAAAAAACCAACAAAACAAACAAAAAAAACCTTATTGACAGGGCCAGACGAATACCCAGAAACCAGCTACTTCAAGATATGCCCAAGAAGATCAATAACAGAACACCACTTTTCATAACCTGTGGTCCCCAGCTCAAACCCCTGCAACTCATCATTAAAAACCTACATCCTATTCTAGATCATGATGCTACACTATGGAAGGCCCTAGGTGACGGGCCTGCCCTGTCCTATGGACAACCTCCTAACCTAAGAAAGATTCTTACTAGCAATCACAGGCTACACTACAGTTATATCAATCCTGGAACTTTTCCTTTCAAATAAATGCCGCTGCTAATCCTTGTGTGCCTCAACCAATATTATATATGCAATTGTGTGCCAACAATGCCCTGCCATTATGTACATTGGACAACCGGGCAAACTCTTCACCAAAGAATAAATGGACACAGAGCAGACATTGGGAATCTCAATACACATAAGCCAATCAGTGAACATTTCAATGGAGTGGGCCATTCTGTTAAAGACCTGAGAATTTGCATCTTACAGCAAAGAGAGGTTAAAAACAGATTGCAAATTCGACACATTAACACTTTGTATGAACAAAGACAACAGCTACCTCATGCATTACAAGGATTGCTTCTCTTCCCTTGATGCTCCTAATTATCTCAGTCAAGACATTTAACATCCCCCACCCCTAACCCCCTCCTTGAGTCGTATTGCAATTTTTATCACAATTTTTGTTGGACCTCTGTGCTTATAAAAATTAGTCTGTATTGGAAATAAAATTAATGTGATGAAGTGGGGCTGTCCCATGAAAGCTCATCACCGAAAAAAATCATTTTGTTAGTCTTAAAAGTATTACATGACTGCTGTTTTGTTTTGTTAGAATACAGACTAACATGGCTATCTCTCTGTTATTATAGCAACTGATTAGGGACTGAATGCTTGGTTGATTGGCATACAATACAGTGTTAAACTGACAGATTAATTTGGCTCGAGTGATCATATCACTCTGTAGCTCACTACATTTCAGTTATTGGTGGACTGATTCATACAATGGACAAGATTTGATATATCAGATGTGTACAGTCAGTCAAAGAAAAGATTTGATGTTCCTGACAGCTCCTTTTTTTTCCTTCAAGGTAACTATACATGAAGCCTTCGTGGGAGAAAAAAAAGTTGCACAATACCACCATTTGATGCAGACAGTGAAATTGCCCTTTGTAGCTATTTATATATTGATTTGATCTTATGGGTTTTGCACTCATGTTATCACTAGATTGGCAGATACTAGGAAACCACAATATAGTCAAAATGCTTCCCTTTTTCAGCATCCCTATGATGATTTAATCTATATGATTAAATATAATGCAATGCAGAAAATGTCTCAGGAAATGCTGTTCTCTTCTTCCTCCTTTTTTTATATGGCATATAATTGTCTGATCAGAGACCAGTGATACATCTGGAATTTTCTGCAGTCTATCCTCTAATGTTCAGTGGTTTATAGCTGCAGTGCTATGAGAGAAAGCTGAGACATTTTTCTGGAAAGAAAATCTGGTCGAAGATGAAGTGTAGCCCATCCAAAGTCTTCACTGTGTGTAATTATGTAGGGAAAACCCAAATTGTTTGAGCAGAGAAAAGGAAACGTTTGTTTTGGGGGATTTATTTTTGTTTTATTTTGTTTTTTTTGAAGGTAGCTAGCTGTAGCTGTACTGGGATTTGAACTGTTAGTGTAAGCTCTAGGTAGGTGGAATGGTGGACTGAGAATCAGAGGAGCATCTAAAATTACATGATAAATTACCTTACAGTTTATTTCACATGTATGAATAAAGATGCTGATATCAGCCTTGCAAAATTCTTGAAAAAACTTAACAGAGAAGACACAAATCTTCCTTCCCTACAACACTCAGATACTTACACAATTGTATGTACATACACATACCCTAGGTTTCTCTGAGACAGACGCCCTTATTTTATCATTTTTTGTGTGCATTACAGTAATACCCAGCAACCCCAGTCATGGATGGGGAACTCATTGTGCCTCCACATTTGAATGAAAGCCCTAAGATCTGAGTTCCAAATGTGGTTTTAAAGACCTTGCTTCAAGGAAATGTTTCAATGAAGTGTTGGTTGTAGAAAACTCAGATAACTCCCAATAAATATGTTCTAGAGTCGTTAGTAATTGTAATTTTTGAAAGGGCACACATGTTCATGGATTTTTTGGATTTAGCTAATACAGTAATTGAGGAAGCACATGTGAAAAAAAACCACCTTTGTTCCTGGTTTACCTTCTCTATACCTGTTGGTAAGGTAACTATTTCCAAGTTCCAACATAGCACCATTTGGGAGGTAATTACCAATAAGCAAGAGATCTGGCTAGTTATTGTGAGCCTAATTGTTAGAGTAAGAACAGAACAGGGTGAAAAATAAAATTAAAAAAACCCCAACAGTTACTTTTGAAATCACATTTGTACTCAGCTGACATAACTGAGGAAAAAAAGAGATTCATCTTGTTTTTGGCACTGGGGAAAACATTTCAAAGTTCTTTGTGGTAAACTGAAGCTTTGCTTGTCAGTGAAGCACTTCATGTGGTAGTAGCCAACCACCACCCTGTCATCCCTTCAGTGCCAGCCATCTTTCTCTTCTGATCTGTATAGGGAGCCCTGCTTCAGCTTTGTGGCTGAAGCCTGATAAGAGTACTGATGCCATCAGTGATTCTGTGTTCTGTCTCTCTGCTGCTCATCATAGCTGTGTCTACACGTGCACGCTACTTCGAAGTAGCGGCACTAACTTCGAAATAGCGCCCATCGCGGCTACACGCATTCGGCGCTATTTCGAAGTTAACTTCGACGTTAGGCGGTGAGACGTCGAAGTCGCTAACCTCATGAGGGGATCGGAATAGCGCCCTACTTCGACGTTCAACGTCGAAGTAGGGACCGTGTAGACGATCCGCGTCCCGCAATGTCGAAATTGCTGGGTCCTCCATGGCGGCCATCAGCTGGGGGGTTGAGAGATGCTCTCTCTCCAGCCCCTGCGGGGCTCTATGGTCACTGTGGACAGCAGCCCTTAGCCCAGGGCTTCTGGCTGCTGCTGCGGCAGCTGGGGATCCATGCTGCATGCACAGGGTCTGCAACCAGTTGTCGGCTCTGTGGCTCTTGTGTTGTTTAGTGCAACTGTGTCTGGAAGGGGCCCTTAAAGGGAGCGGCTTGCTGTTGAGTCCGCCCTGTGACCCTGTCTGCAGCTGTGCCTGGCACCCTTATTTCGATGTGTGCTACTTTGGCGTGTTGACGTACCCTCGCAGCGCCTATTTCGATGTGGTGCCGTGCAACGTCGAAGTTGAACATCGACGTTGCCAGCCCTGGAGGATGTGTAGACGTTATTCATCGAAATAGCCTATTTTGATGTTGCTACATCGAAATAAGCTATTTCGATCTTGGCTTCACATGTAGACGTAGCCCATATGAACAGGGAATATATTTTGGAGAATACTAATTGTTTTCTTAATGGAACCAAAAGGAATTGTAGCATTGATCTGAAAGAAATTTCCAGAACCTAATCTCCTTGCTGAACAGTAAGAAAAAACACTCGACAGCTGAATTCATTAAGAAAAAAGATAACAAATGTAGAAACTGATCACTGAAGTGTGTGAGTGTGTGTAAGTGAGAGAGAGAGACAGACAGACAGATGGACAGGATGGCTGCATCTACACTAGCAAGTTCCTTAAGAAAATCCAGACCTTTTTCAACAGAACATGCAGACCAGCTACACTGAAAATACTCTCTTACAATCCAAAATCAAAAGAGCACAGCTCTTCTTCCAGAAGCACTCTTCTGCTTCTGCATCAGGAGACATGACTCCTTTTGAAAGCTTCTTTCAAAGAAAAGCATTTGTAGATGCTCATGGACACTTTTTTCGAAAATGCTGTTGTCATGATGCCTTTTTTTTTTTAAAATCCTCGTCCTGTTCTTTTGAAAAAGCAGGGGGCTGTGTAGACACTCTGTGGAAAGAGTTGGTTGTCTTTCAATCCACTTTTTTGTGTATGGATGTGCTGTTTGGAAAGAAGGTTTTTCAGAAGAGATCTTCTGGAAGAACTTCTTTTGAAAGATCTCTGCAGTGTAGGGGTAGCAAATACATCTACACTAAACAGTTATTTCAGAATAGCTTATTCTGGAGTTTAGATTCCAAAATAAGATATTCAGGAATAAAATGCCCACACTACGGAAAAGCCCTAAAATAAGCAAACTTATTCCAAATTATTGTGTCCATGGACAATAGATCCTATTTCTGATTATAGCCACAGGGTAGACATACCATTAGCAATTAGAAAGGCATTGCAAACACTTCTAGCCACAAGATGCAACTCAGAAGGCAGCAGCCCTGTCTATAGTGAATCATGGTAGACTAAATCTGAAGACCAATGCGTAATTTTCATTTTTGTAGTATTTGAATGGCTACTTAGAAACTCCTTTACTAGGGCATTTATGCTGAAGGCTATGGCTAACCTGCAGCTGCTATTTCGGGATACAAATGTTATCATTATCTTTACATTTATCTATACATTTGTATCCCAAAATAGAAACCCCGCAGATAAACACCACTCAAAATATCAGAGCTGTTTTGAGCATGGTATTCCATTTCTGGTACCCCTCATCATGAACGAGGTAGAAGAAACCTTTCAACAGCTGCTTATTTCAAACTTTGGTGCCATTTGCATGGCACCAAGTTTGAGATTAGTTAAGTCAAAATAACTTACAAAACTTGAGTTGTGCAAATTGTGTAAGCTGTTTCAAGTTATAGCTACAGTGTAACCATAGCCTGTGGCTGGGTCCCCAGCACTTTCTGAAAACCAGGCCTTTTTAAGGGGGCTCTCCTATTTGCCATGCAAAAACTAAGGAACTTAAATTCAGTATTTACTTTGGGTAAAGGTAGGTAATTATTACAAATAGGCTATTTAATAATAGCTTGCTTTGAGTCCTTTCGCTTGTCTTTTCTGAAATAACATAGTCATTACTGGCACTTTAATATTTATATTTTTCTGCTGAATGCTTTAGGAATTGTTTGGATGTTTTCCTCAGAAATTTGTTTAAATGTAGACGTTCTTTTTCTGTTAGGCAATAGTGGATGGTGCATAAAATGCACATGAAATGCTTTTGGCAGCAAGAAATGCAGCAGCTAAATTGAACCTACCCATGATCATTAAAAAGTTAGTGAATGGAAAAAAGGGAAACTATAAAATCATTTAATACATTTTATAATCAAGATGTTGTTAGTTACTTGTGAGCAGCTCTCAGCAGCTCTCAACAGACCTTTTGTATAGCAGAGTCTACTTTGCACACATTAGTTAGATTCCAGTGGTGTAATGAAGTGGCTGCACTATTCAGTATTTCTTAGGACTGAAAAAAGAAAATAATATTGAACAGAAGATTATCAGCCCCTTTAGCATATCATTCAGATGAGAGCTGTACAAGCTTGTTGAAATTTAGAGAGTTGTGGGTGTGAGATTACTCTCTGCAGAGGCTGAACATTGAACTGAGACATAGAAGTTTATTGAAGAAACTGCTTAGTTCTCAGGTCTTTCCTGGATGGTGATGTTTCACCTTTCCTCCTGATTGTTTCACTGTTTTATTAACAAATTGTTTATAGTTCAATAGAGAATGAGATCATTTCTTTAGGTCTTTTTGATTACTTTATAACAATTGCATCTCTGTAAAGGACATCAACAGAACTGTTAAAAATCTACATGGATCTGATTCTCTATTAAGTTCTATAGGTTTTAGTGTAAATACTCAAGAATCCTATCAGTATGAATTCTCTTATATATAGGACTTCATATTAGTTTCATTAGTTTCATTTCCTGAGCCCCTGCAGAAAAGCCAGGGGTTTTACTGTATCCTTGCACTTGCCTATAAGCAGGTGTTGGGGGAGGGAATGTGAGTTTATGGAGACATTTTGTCCTTCCATCTGAAGGGCAAAAGAGATCTTGGGATCTGCTGAACTCAGTAGGTATGGTTTGTATTAAAAGTTTTTAGTGTTCCCAGAATAACTGTAAAAAATGTTGGACTCTCTCTTCTGTAAAGGCATTTGTGTTGGGATTATTGTGAGGAAATCTGTATCAAGTATGCATGTAGGTGGTAAAGAACTCATGGTGAACAATTCATTACTTTTATGTTTGAGAATTGTCAAATGAATTTGACACCTTTGCTCATCATTCACAAGCATTTGACAAATTTAAGTTTGTGGATTACTCAGATGACTAATGATTATTTGTCCTGGATGACTGGTCACTTTAGGTGGCAGAATAGTGTTTTTATTCCTGTTCAGCTAGCCTAGGCTTTAATTAGCTCTGTGATTCTGCTTACCTTATATTTGTCTATTTAATTGTAAATTCCTTTGGGCAAAAGCTGTCTCTTCATATGTGTTGTATATTATCTAGTAAAATATGGCCAAGACCTCAGCAGCAGTCTCTAGGCACTAACATAGTGTACTTGAGATGAAGAAGAATACAAAGGGTATGGTTAGTGTTGTCTGCCTTTGATCATTTCAAGGGCAAAGAATAGAAAGCTCCAGAAAGGAACTGAGAGAGAAGTGGCTAGGGAATTTTAGGACATTTAAACTTTTCCTTTTTGTACATGGACAAATGTTGTATTTGGCTATATATGTAGATTGCGGTAGGAAACATACTCGGATCTTTTTTTACCAAGGATATATGCCTTAAATGCCTTAAGTATGCCTTAAATATTGAGTCTGTTCTGGTATGGCTATGGTCTGAAGAAGTGGGTCTGTCCCACACAAGCTCACCTAATAAATTATTTTGTTAGTCTTTAAAATGCTACTTTACTGCTTTTTTGTTTTTAACCAATGGTGTGAGACATGAGAGAGAGAGAGATGGCATATATATTGACTCTTCTGCAGATTTACATTCTCATTTTCTCTTGCCACATCGATGCAAAATAATTTCAGGTGGCAGATGTGTCCTGCTTGTGAAAGATACACACCAATATGTGTTTCCTATCTGGGTAATTTACCCAGTGCCCTGCTTTTGGAGAACTGTATTAAATATCTCATCTATGTGTCCTTTTCAAGAATATTTCCTCTATCTAGAACATGTTAAATGAATTTCTTCTTCTTCTTCTTTTTCTATCACTCATCACCACTCTCCACTGCCATTTTCAAAAGAAATATAGTAAGAATAACTGGTAGGACATGCATGATCTGTTAGCATACTGTTATCTTATTTAATAGCCTCACCACGAAGCTTCAGGTCAGGGTAATTTGGGTAACTGTTGTGTTTTTGGTCCATCTGATAAACAACATTTCATAACCAATTATGTTGAATATATTTACTCATACCTGTTTTCTGGTACTTCAGTCACGTTTTACATATTTATAATGTATACAGGTTGTAATAAATGTATTCTTGCTTGGTTCTAACAAGGAAGGATGCGATCAGATCTTTGTAATAGCGTGGGAGTCCCCTGCTGTGTTAATATTAAATGGTGTCTTATTAATAACTGTATTTCCATCTTACCAATGCACACAATGAATAAGAGAGGTTATCATTGCTCTGAAGTAAGAAGTGCTTTGCACAAGGAAAGAATTTATGGAAGTAGACCTAAGAAGGACAACACTAACATGGATCATCACGCCTCTCTGGTAGAGACAAATCATACTGCTGTACAGAAATAGCAGTATCACTAATATATTTTGACTGGAAAAAGCAGGATTGAAAGGGAGCCATTTTGAATAGAACAGATGAAGAGAATAATCTTGACAGAATGATGGAGGGAGGGTGCATATGTGTGTAATGCTTGTATGAGTGTCATATTGCTGCTACGGCCCCGTTGCTGTAGGCAGGTGACTTGTCTTGACTCCTCTCATATGCTAATTGCAGAATATGAGATTCATCTTGTAGCAACTTCAGCGAGTGAACGATTTGGCCTTGTTGTTGTGTGGTATGATGTGATGCAGCAACTAAGAACACTGCTTCTCAATCTGTTACATAACTGGCCCTCCATATTCACCACTTTCCAGTTAGTACCTGTGTGCAGAGGTTTGACTATATTTTGCTTTGGTGTACTTGTTGTAGCCAATGATTTTAGTTTATTCTTCATTTACTTTATGATTAACCAACATTACACCATATATAAACATTGTATATTAAATAGAGTTATCATAGAATCACAGAATCATATAATCTTAGGGATGGAAGGGACCTTAGGAGGTCATCTAGTCCAGCCCCCTGCCTAACGCAGGATCAACCCCCACTAAATCCTCTCAGATAAAATTTTGTGAAACCAGAACTTAAAAATCTCTCTCGGTAATGCGTTCCAGTGCTTCACCACTTTCGTGGTGAAATAATTTACCCTAATATCCAACCTACACCCGCTACTCTGTAATTTCAGGCAATTGCTCCTTGTTCTGCCATCCTTCACTACTGAGAACAGCCTCTCTCCATCCTCTTTGGAGCACCCCATCAGGAAGTTGAAGGCTCCTATCAAATCACCCCTCACCCTTTTCTTCTGCAAACTCAATAAGCCCAGATCCACCAGCCTCTCCTCATAGGTTATTCTGTAGGATTATAGAAGTATAACATTGGCCAGTAGTTGCAAGGGATAAGTAATTATCAGATATTCAGGTAAGGAGGGCTGAAGCAGGATACCTGTACTTGTGGCCTGTTAAGATATTAGAGTAGCTATTTTAGGCTGCAGAAGCAACAAATGAGCAAAGAATGAGCTGATGCTGAAAGATTATGGTAGAACAGTTACCAAGACTTAATATTGACAAAAATGAACAATAAGAGTTTTTGGGTTTGGAGGGGTAGGGCTTGTTGTTGTTTTGTTTTGTGTTGTATTTCTTTGTTTTCTTTTATTTTCAAGATACACAGTATTCCCATTTCTCTAACACACATTGTAATATATCACTATGTGCATATATGTAAGGTGTCATGGTCAGAATCACTTAATGAAAAGAAGGTGCCCAAATTAGAAAAAAATGGGCACCTTACGGGATACTCTAGCAGGATCCATCCCTCTACTAAGGATCAATTGGAAATGCACTCATCAAACCTTAAAAATATAATAAGGATGTACACGGGACTTTACAGGATTTCTGTATGCATGAGTAATCAAAACTTTAACAAAACATGTACAACAGACTAGACTTTGTACTCATGAAATATATGTGTGGTCACTATCCTTGGTATTTGTGTTCCCACAGACACTACATCTGAAGCAAGTTACAGATGTGACTTTCACTCTGTTTAGTTTAAAGTGCAACCAAACCCTTGGTGGTATAATACTACATTGCAAAATTACAAAATTAACTTAAAGAAAGGCTATGCTATGAACAGTAGACATTGGTGCATGTGTGCATGCTCGCTCTCGCTCTCTCTCTCTCTCTCTCTCGCTCTCTCTCACACACACACACACAGAAGAACCTGGGAATTTCTGCTGCCCTGGGGATACTGCAGTTGCTGATGGGGATAGACTATATGTATGGTTGCTTATTGCCCCCACAATTACCACCAACTCTTTCACATGCTCATGGATACCCTTGATTTTATTTCATTGTTCTCCCTCCCTCTCTGCCAAAATATCCCTCCTTTCCTATCCAACTCCCAAGCCATAGACAGCTTTTAGGAGATGACCATGGAAACACTTCTGATGTGACTCCTTATGCAAATATACCCTCATACCTGTATTCATAACACGTTTTCTTTCTGTAAGCCTTGTGAACAAGCACTATCCCATCACTATTTAAAATGAGTGGCATAAGAATGGATGCTTGTCCTATGTGCTCAAAAGTAATTGAGACTCCATGAGGTGGATGCAAGTTACTGTGAAATAAAATGCAAGTGTGTTAGGAAGTAATTACAGAAAACTGATGTAAGCTGGTGCAGCACTAAAAATAGATGTGGATTCACAGGTATAAGTCAGGTCAAAATTTTAAGCGAAACAAAAGTATAATGCCCATCTATGTGCATTGTGACCATACATATTAAATATAGGTATCTTTTATGTGCAAATAGGTAGCACAGCCCAGTAGTCCAGTCCCAGCCAATTCCCAATAACACGTTGGTATGGCATAGGCACAATGCACTTATGTAGTTCTATATCATGCTGTGGGACTTATCAGAAATTGAATCCACTGTAGAGGAAAATAAATGCTAATTGTTGTCAATTATCTGATTCTTTGGCAAGAGTACTTACAGTAAGAGTTTCTGAATTAATTTAATTTTTTTTCTAGTAGAACTCGAAGAGTTCTTCGGCCTATATCATTCCATATTAAAGGAAGGCTGGCTAGGAATTCTTGCTGCCCATGGCTACGTCTACACGTGCAGCCAACATCGAAATAGTCTATTTCGATGAATAACGTCTACACGTCCTCCAGGGCCGGCAACGTCGATGTTCAACTTCGACGTTGCTCAGCCCAACATCGAAATAGGCGCAGCGAGGGAACGTCTACACATCAAAGTAGCACACATCAAAATAGGGATGCCAGGCACAGCTGCAGACAGGGTCACAGGGCGGACTCAACAGCCAGCCGCTCCCTTAAAGGGCCCCTCCCAGACACAGTTGCACTAAACAACACAAGATACACAGAGCTGACAACTGGTTGCAGACCCTGTGCCTGCAGCATAGATCCCCAGCTGCCGCTGAAGCAGCCAGAAGCCCTGGGCTAAGGGCTGCTGCCCACGGTGACCATAGAGCCCCGCAGGGGCTGGAGAGAGAGCATCTCTCAACCCCCCAGCTGATGGCCGCCACGGAGGACCCAGCAATTTCGACGTTGCGGGACGCGGATCGTCTACACGGTCCCTACTTCGACGTTGAACGTCGAAGTAGGGCGCTATTCCTATCTCCTCATGAGGTTAGCGACTTCGACGTCTTGCCGCCTAACGTCGAAGTTAACTTCGAAATAGCGCCTGACGCGTGTAGACGCGACGGGTGCTATTTCGAAGTTGCAGCCGCTACTTCAAAGTAGCGTGCACGTGTAGACGCAGCTCATTAGTGTCCATGAGTCTGAATAAAGTTATTCTCTCCTGATATATAATACACTTTGACACTTGACACCAGATTCAGTTATATAATACTTTTGTGAGACTTAGGTTTTTCTCAAACCAGACATTGCTAGAAGAGTTTAAAAATCATTTAGCTAACTTTCATGTTTGTCACACTTTGGGCCTGCTCCACCTTTCACATCATTGTAAATAAAACATAACTGACTAAAGCTGTGTCTACACGTGCACGCTACTTCGAAGTAGAGGCACCAACTTCGAAATAGCGCCCGTCATGGCTACACGCGTCGGGCGCTATTTCGAAGTTAACTTCGACGTTAGGTGGCGAGACGTCGAAGTCGCTAACCTCATGAGGGGATCGGAATAGCGCCCTACTTCAACGTTCAACGTCGAAGTAGGAACCGTGTAGACGATCCGCGTCCCGCAATGTCGAAATTGCTGGGTCCTCCATGGCGGCCATCAGCTGGGGGGTTGAGAGATGCTCTCTCTCCAGCCCCTGCGGGGCTCTATGGTCACCGTGGGCAGCAGCCCTTAGCCCAGGGCTTCTGGCTGCTTCTGCGGCAGCTGGGGATCCATGCTGCAGGCACAGGGTCTGCAACCAGTTGTCAGCTCTGTGTATCTTGTGTTGTTTAGTGCAACTGTGTCTGGGTGGGGCCCTTTAAGGGAGTGGCTTGCTGTTGAGTCCTCCCTGTGACCCTGTCTGCAGCTGTGCCTGGCACCCTTATTTCGATGTGTGCTACTTTGGCGTGTAGACGTACCCTCGCAGCACCTATTTCGATGTGGTGCCGTGCAACGTCGAAGTTGAACATCGACGTTGCCAGCCCTGGAGGACGTGTAGATGTTATTCATCGAAATAGCCTATTTCGATGTTGCTACATCCAAATAAGCTATTTCGATGTTGGCTTCACGTGTAGACGTAGCCTGAAATGGAATTAGTTCTGTTTTACACTGGTTGAACTGAAGGCAGAATCATGGACTTTATGCACATTGTCAGATCATGAAAAATCTCAGGTCTTAAGGCTAACACGTGGTATGGGGCATCTTTATGAGTCTAATACAGCATTTCTGACTGTTAGTGGGACTTTTAGGCAGTGCAAAAATTCACAACAGAGCATGGTAGAAATGCCATGCTCTGTGCTGTAAATTTCTCAGAGATGTCCCTTCCTTCATAGATACATATTATTTTTTCTTTTTCTTTTAAAAGAGAGAGAGATCCACATTCTGATCTCAGATGTATAAGGCTATTAAATCAATCAATTGGCTCCACACCTGTGTAACTGCCATCAGAAGTAGCTGCAGTTTCCTCTGTACTGGTTTTCTAAATAATTTTTCAAGACAGAGATTTCTGGTTTTGTGAAGGCCTTGCCAGAAAACAGGGAACAGCAGAGGACCTGGTAAAGTACAGCTGAGGCTGCAAATCTGAAATTCCTTGGTGTGAGGGTCATCAGGAAAGGCAAGAGGCCAACCTGGAGTCACAAAGATGTAGGTGGAATTCAGGGATGCGTTTGTAGCTAACAGCTGGAAGAGAGCTCACTTTTAAATAAGAACTCACACCATTAAATAAGAATTTGAATTTGTTTTCTGGAAAAAGACTAAAGTGCTTTTTATCTTTTTCCCCTCAGCCACCATTTTTAATAATATGGTGTATCTGCTGTGTATGGTATAATTTTCATTTTTAATTAATGGCATTTTATGTGCATCTTCTGGACAATACATCTCTGTGTAACTCCACAAAAAGTTGGGTGTCTCTCAGAAGCCTGTATTTCAATTATTTCCTGTGATATTTATCCTTGACAACTAAGCACAGACTTGAAATAACACGGAGATTAAAACACTCTCACAAATGTGTGTTTATGTAACCAGGGATTAGTGCTGTTTAGGCTGAAGTGTCCTCATTTCATCATGACACTACTTCATTTCCGCCTCCCAGTTCCTAACCCTTTCAAACTAAAGTACACTGTGTTTGTTTTGCTTGAATGCTAAAGAGAAAATAAGACATATTTTATGTAGGAAATCAAGTAAAAAGAATTGTGAAAAATGCCACTTGTCAGATTTGTGAATCCTATGTGGCTTTCTCATACAAAGCTTACCTTGCCCACGTACTGAGTGTCCGGACCTGTGTACTCCTCCAGCAAGAAAAACTGGTTCCACATCCAGCCACGTTTGGTGCGGTGGAAAGCTTTCCCGTCACCCTGTGCCAACCCCAGTATCCTTCCATTTTGTAAATACTTGTTAGTTCTTTTGGGGAATGCTGTCATGTGAACCATTTGAAGAAAACCAGTCCAGAACAGAAATGGCAAGCAGTAGCAAGTCCTCATTTTCAGTGAATTTAGCAAGGATGCTGCTGGGCCCGATGTTTCTCCTGTTTCACCAGGAAAAAAAAAAAACTCTTCAAAAGTTGTGTTTCACTTTTAAAAAGACCTGTGAAATGGACAAAAGTTCAGCATAAACTGTAATGATCTCTAGTTCAATATACTCTGTTAGGGTACATTTACAGACTCATTGTTAAAACTGCATTCTTGACTTAAACTTGAGGTTGCCACAATTGTACTTGCAAATCAGAAAACTGCACACACAAAAGGCCACACAGCGAACAGTCTGATCTATTGTAAAACCATGGCATTTTAGTTAGTTACTGAGGTAATTGCCCATACAAATTAATTCAATTTTAATACCAAGCTGTTAAATATTCTCCCTCCTCCTCTCCCTCCCTCATTTCCCACATGTATGATTTCATGGACAAATAATTTAATCAGATGATAGATTTCTTGATCTTGAAAGTTAATCAGGCTCTAGTAATTTAGAGACAATATTAAGCAAGGTACTAGAGGCAGTTCCTAGCTGCCACTGTGATGCTGAGGGAGGATCCACAGAATGAAAATTTCAGTTCACTCAGTCACATGGCTTTGCCCTAACCTATTTCTATCCCCACCTTCACTCTCTGAAAAGTGATTCCAGAGACACTGAGATCAGTCGTACACAGCAATTCATGCTTCCTCTCCACCCACTACCTAAATGTTCCCTTTGCTTACTCAGTGAAATGGTATTAGTTCCTCTCCCAAGGAACCTGTATACAGCTGCATGTAGGATTTATTCATAGGAGCCTAAACGTTCTATTTGCCCCAGTCTCTAAATGGCTGCCTCAGGGATTGAGCTTACAACCCTGGGTTTAGCAGGCCAATGCTCAAACCACTGAACTCTCCCACCTTCCCTAATGTAGTTGGAGAGGCACATCTCCTAGAACTGGAAGGGACCTTGGGAGGTCATCTAATCCAGTCTCCTGCTCTCTTGGCAGGACCAAGCCCCATCCCTGACATCTTATGAAGCAAAGGGGCTCCTGAAGGTCCCCTGAACTGGGATGAATTATATTTATTACACAAATTCTGTAAGATCTCTATGCCCAGAAATCCCACTGGCACCATTTTACATCTGGAGTCAAGCTGATCCGCAAATGTCTCTTCAAACACCCTTCCCACTCATCACACAAAAAATAAATCAAAAGAGAAAAAACATCATTTTTGTTTAATTTTTCCACATAACATTTCAGTTTTTCAGTGAAAAATAAAAAGCCCCCAAAACTGGGCAAAAGTGAAAAACTTTCAGGTTGAAAACCAAATGTTTAAATTGGAAGTGCCATGGAGATGTTTCTGGGAGTTCTCCTTTGGATGCCTCTTGACCTCATCCTCTTCTATAGTCTGAGCTCCCTGACTCTATTACAGCTCCCATGTAACTACATGGATTTTTTCTTGAACTACAGGAGTTCCATTGCAATAATTCATCAGTGGAGAGGTGGTCGGGCTTGGGACCCTGCCCCAGTAAGGAAATTGAGGTATCTGAACTGCTGTGAGGCATAGTGGCAGCATATCTGAATCAAACTTCTAGTTATCAAGTGCTTTTAAGAACATAAGAATGGCCATACTGTTAAAGGGTCCATCTAGCTCAGTTTCCTGTCATCTGACAGTGCTAATGCCAAATTTCCCAGAAGGAATGAACAGAGCAAGTTACCCTCAAGTGATCCCTCCTCTGCCACCCATTTCCAATTTTTAACAAACATAGGCTAGTGACACCATTCCTATCACCCTCCTTGAATTTATCTAGTTCGTTTCTGAATCCTGTAAAAATCCTGGTTTTCACAAATCGTCTGGCAGGGAGTTCCACAGGTTGACTCTGTGTTTCATGAAAAATACTTCCTTTTGTTTGTTCAAAACCTGCTACCTATTAATTTCATGTAGGCCATGTCTACACGTGCCCCAAACTTCGAAATGGCCACGCAAATGGCCATTTCGAAGTTTACTAATGAAGCGTGGAAATGCATATTCAGCGCTTCATTAGCATGCGGACGGCAGCGGCGCTTCAAAATTGACTATCCTTGCCACCGGGCGGTGCACCCAGACGGGGCTCCTTTTCCAAAGGACCCTGCCTACTTCGAAGTCCCCTTATTCCCATGAGCTGATGGGAATAAGGGGACTTCGAAGTAGGCAACGTCCTTTCGAAAAGGAGCCCCGTCTGGACGCGCCGCGCGGTGGCAAGGAGCATCAATTTCGAAGCACCGCTGCCGCCCTCATGCTAATGAAGTGCTGAATATGCATTTCCACGCTTCATTAGTAAACTTCGAAATGGCCATTTGCGTGGCCATTTCAAAGTTTGGGGCACTTGTAGACGTAGCCTTAGAGAGACTTAGTTTTTGTGTTATGGGAACAAGTGCATAATTGTTTGTTTTGTTTTGTTTTGTTCTATTTTTGGGGTGCCTTTTTTTGGGGTGGAGAAATGAAATGTTCTACAGAAAACAGTTTTCACAGAAGAATGGTTTTAGTTGAAAAACAAACTTTCTGTCAACAAACATTTTCGGTGGAAAATTTAGAGAGCTTAATGATTAGACAGTTAGACCTGATTCTTCACCACACTTGTCTAGTACAGTTCCTTGCATCTGTGGGGAGTCCAATTTAAGTCAACAAGCCTCTGCATTGGCATGGGGATCCTCCAGCAGGATCAAAGCTTAGATGTATTTCAGTAACTTCAGTCAGAGTTTTATCTGAGAAGGAAGTGAAGGTGTGGAATATTTATCTCTCTGTAACATCATGTTTTAAAAACAAAAAGAAAACATTTTAATAGGTGTCTAATTTATGCAGAAAATTATAGTTATAGTGCAGGAAAATTCTAATTTTCTTCACTTCTTTTTTATTGAAGAATCAAAGCACACAGTAAATGAACTCTAATTTGCATGAAATCATGCATGTACCTAGATCTCGGCATAAATTAGAGAACATAGTTTGTTTGAATTTTGTAGGTATATTCAATATCTCATATTCCCTGTTAATCCTAGTATGTTCCTGTTGAGCTCAGAGAACTATGGAAGAGTTCTACTGTGGCTAATTTAGTACCTGTAAATTCCCAACTTTAAGTGGAAAAGTTTCTCATAATAAATAGTGTGGTACTATAATTCAGGGTCAATTCGTTCAAATCTAACAGAGTGTTTATTCGTAAAATAAATCATTTATTTTGTTTGATGTGACAAACACATTTCAGTTTAGTTTTAGTTATCAGCGACTCAAGCTTGCCTGAATTGTTTTAATGGTACAATTTCTCATCAGAAAATCCTAGTTTGTTGGAAACACAAAACTTTGAGAGAAATGTTTAGTTTTGATGAAACTTTAATTGGTATTGGAGTGTATTGGAAGAGGGAAGGTCAAAATAACAGAAAATGAACCCAGAATAATCAATAGGCCAGGGAATGCAGCACTTCCCATCCCAGGATTTTAGCCTGAGTCGCCCATACAGACCTGGAGGGCAGCAGGGACAATCACAAGGAGCCAGGGCCTGCTTCCTCTGTCTGCTCAACAGGGCAAGAGGCAACCCCACAGGGCCAGAACCAGCTTCCCCAGCAGACTCCCACCCGATAGCCAGGTCAGAGCCAGCTTCTCCTGGCAGCTCTAGGGGCTGGAGCCACGTCCTAACATGAGTCAGAACCAGCAGCCCCCAGCAGCCCCATGGGACTGGCTTTCCCCTGCAGCCACCCAAGGCTGCGTGGAGGGCAGCATGGGCATTATCCCACCAGCACCACTGGATAGGGCCACTGGTCTAGGATCAGGTGGGGGGAGCAGCCCAGTGGGGAGAGGGTGGCAGCTTGTGGCCAGTGGCAAAGAACCTTCCCTGGTGCATTACATCTCTTTTTCGGGACCAGTCAGGTTCCAGCCATGCTGGACAAGGAAGATGCAACCTCCACATAGCTGCATGAACATCTCCAAATATTTTGCAGTGAAAAGATATATTTAAATGTATCTTAATTAAGCCACAAGAACAATACACAGCATTAAATAAGTTTCTGTTTAAATTTTGGACAAAAGTGTCTTGACAAAAACTAGGAAATACATTTTACTTTAAGCTATGTCTTATTTACAAGACATTCCCCCCCCACTCCATTTGACTGCAGTGTTGTTGTTGAAGTATTCAGAATATTAAGAAGACAAGATGGGTGATGAAATAAATTTTACTTTTGAGCTATATGAAGCTCTAAATTTAGCTTTTCCAGACCTGCAGAAGAGCTCTGTGTAGCTTGAAAGATGGCCAAGAAAGTATCCAATAAAAATCCATCTTGTCTTTTTTTTCATGTCTCTCTCTCAATATACTTTACTTATATGCATGGAATAGAGGGGCCTCTGGTTTTTAACAGAACCCCTATACATCAACATATCTGTAAACAGAGAAAGTGTCTTCTGTTTACGTAGCGTGCTTCTCGTATTGTATTCTTGTTAAACTTTCCTTCCAAATCCACCTACTATATGATCAAAAAATATTAGAAACTGGGCATCAGACAACACGTTTTCGCCAAGGCAGAACCTTTGCCTAAGGGACAAGTCTTATGCCTCAACTATCTAGTAGGGAGTTATCCGTATGCTCTCACCAACAGCCAGGTTAAAGATAGCTGCTCTAGGAAGTACTGGAATGGGGAATTCAATTCTGCAAACTGTAATTATTTTACAGGATATTCTGGAAAGACTGTCTGCTCCCACATTTTAGTCCTGTCAAGGCCAGCATTAATAAAGCTGTTGTGAACTTTTTTCAATGTGGTGCTGCCCTCTAGTAAGTGAATCACTGGGTTTGGTAACTGGGCAATAGGGCTTACTTGTAGTGTCATCAAAGGCACAGGAATCTAACTCTTTTTGCATAATGTGTAACGATATAGTAAATGTATGCGTTGTCTGCAGAGTTAAATTTGTTATAACAATGTGATCATCCTGTCCCTCCTGAGCTCAATGGCTAAATTTTTTTTGGGCTTTTACTAAAAGCAACAAGCCATGAAACTAGGAGGGTGGTGAAGCATTGGAATGGTCTACCCAGGGAAGTAGTGGAGTCTCCATCCCTGGAGGTGTTTAAGTCTCACCTTGACAAAGCCCTGGCTGGGCTGATCTGATGGGTTTGATCCTGCTTCAGGCATGGTGCTGGACTCAATGGCTCTTTTAGGTCTCTTCCAGCTCTATGCTTCTATGATTTATGAAGTCTGAGACTGAAAAGAAGTTGTGTTTGTTTTTCTTCTACCTTGCGACAGGTGCTGAGTCAGAGTTTATATTACAGCACATATGCAGGATCTATTGCTTGATTTCTCCCCCCTCACCCCCCGCCCTGCCCATCTCTTAGTCTATCATTCGTTTCACACAATGGTAAACACTTCCTCTCTTTCCTTACATAGGAGTTAAAAAGATCATGTATGACACTATTCGTATATTAGACACTGGAATGCACATACTGTGACCGGTGGCCTTTCCTCAGGTTGCAAACTAGTGACATCTGATATTTTCAAGGGTAAAAAATGCTTTTTACAATTTGAGAAGTCTGTGAAAGTAATATGCAATCATGAAAATCTTCCTTTGCAGTGAGTGAGTCCGATATCAGAATCCTAAGGGAGTTCCAGGTAAGTGAATTACCATCATATGAAAGACATAATTCTCCCTATTACATTAGCAATTGAAAAAATGGTATTTTTAGAGCCTTTTGAATGTAAAACATTCTATTTAGATTCTTGAGCTGTAGTATGAAATAAGGCCTGCTGGGATCAATAGCAGGGGTTTGTTAGCAATGATGCCAATTTAAATGTTACTATAGCAATCACCATGGTAATGTATTTAATTAGTGCTGCACAGTCACTCGCAAGCAAGATAGGCATCTATTCTAACCTTCGGCAACTTTACAATGCAGCACGCAGAATAGTTTATTTCATTTGTTAACACTGAAATGAAGCTCCTTTCCAAATCAAAGGATAAAAATAATGGAATATAGTTACATAAGCATAGTCCATCATATTTCATTTGGCATAAAGTGTATATTTATCTGCAGCAGAAGCACCAGATATTTTTCTCAAGTGTCTAAATAAAAACAATGCACTTCCTGTTATTAAAGATCAAAGAACCTACAAAAATGGGACACGTTTTATAAAGGCTACCCTGCAGTATGGGCCTGTTTTTGTAGACTTCACTCATATGAGTAGTACCTCTGGCTTTGACTTCAATGAAACCACTAACATGAGGAAATGGGATCTGAGAAAGGTATGACTTTTAAGAGCAAGATCTTTTTAAAACTTCATCTGGAGTGTACGTCGTATATTTTCCCCCCTCCAAAATATAGAGTTGGGAAAATACTGAAGTGAACAAAAAAGGGAAAAATTAAATCAACGAAACAGTGTGCACTAATAAATCTAGCTGATGTCTGCCAAATCTAATGGCATTAGCAGAATACTTTGGGGGATTTAGGGAGATACAAAAGTAGAATTCAAATAGATTTACTGGAAGTTATCATTGATGGTGAGCATTAATGATCTAGTGTTATACCCAGTGGGATTAGATGAATATTGCTATTCTGCAGCAAAAGGATTAATGGATGAATGATTCCAAATAATTAAGGACCTGATTTTGAAGAGCTCAGCACCTAAACTTAAGGTCAGATTTCCAGAAGAGCTCTGATCTATTTAGCTACTTCAAGCAGGGCCAGATTTAAAACAAAACAAAACAAAACAAAACAAAACAAAATAAAACACTCAGCAGAACAAGCTCCTTTTTAGATCAGAACTGGTCAGTAATTTTCTGACTACACAAGCTTTTTCTTTTTTCTCTTCTTCAGAAAATGACAACTGACTGAAAATAAGATATTTTGCAAAACAGAATGGCTATGTCTACACTTCTTCGAAGGGGGCATGGTAATCAGGGTGATGGGAGATTACTAATGAAGTGCTGCAATCAACATGTTGATTGCAGCACTTCATTAGGCAAATTCTCCCCCGTGGCAACTGTGAAGTGTCAAACTTCGAAGTGCCGACATGCCATGTAGCCAAGGGCACTTTGAAATGCCCATGCCACTTCAAAGTGCCTTTGTTCCTCAGCATTTTGCTGGAGTAAAGACACTTTGAAGTAACACAGGCACTTCCAAGTGCCTGCCGCTACACGGCACGCAGGCACTTCGAAGTTCGATACTTCGAAGTTGCTGCAGGGGAGAATTTGCCTAATGAAATGCTGCATATTGAATAATGAATATGAAGCACTTCATCAGTAATCCCCCATCACCCTGATTACCATGCCCCCTTCAAAGAAGGAGGCAACTATAGACAGAGCCAATGAGATCTTCCTTGACAGTTAAGTACTCTGCTGGGAGATGCAGGGACTTGAACTTGGGTTATAGACTTAATTGTTCTCTCTGACCCAATGGCTATTTATTTTTACAAAATGTAACAGCTTTAACAGGAAAGACTAAGAATATGTCTATGCTTACCAGAAGATCGACTTGTTCAGAGTCAATATTTCCGAGTTCAATTTAGCATGCCTAGTGGGGATGCACAAAATTGAACCATCAGAGCTCTACAGTCAGCCCTGATATTACTCATTGTCTCAGGAAGTAAGGGAGGTCGATGGGGTAGTTTCTCCCATAAACCTCCGGCTGTGGGGGAAGTCAGAAAAATTGATTGTAGGGTTCCTCTATTCCAACTATGCATTTTTTATGGCTAGAATTGTTTATCTTAGATTGACTTTTCACTCTCGTGTAGACCTGGTCTGAGATAGTGCTGCTTAGGACACATGATTGGTATGTGACAGATTTTGGACTCCTGGCCCAAATCAGACAAATGGGTCTTATGCATTCTATGCCATCTGGAGGTGAGAAGAATGCCTCATTCTTTAATTATCAGAGGTAGCCGAGTTAGTCTGTATCTTCAAAAACAACAAGAAGTCCTGTGGCACCTCGTAGACTAAGATACTTTGGAGCATAAGCTTCTGTGGACAAAGACCCCCTTTGTCAGATGCATGAGTGGAAACCCCTGTGAAACACTGCCACTCATGCATCTGACGAAATGGGTCTTTATTAACGAAAGCTTATGCGACAGAATAGTTGTCAGTCTATAAGGTGCCACAGGACTTCTTGTCATTCTTTAATTGTGAAACTTTTTCACCATGCTTTTGAAAGCGTTAACTACTCAATGTGCCACTAATCTGTTTTAAGTAGATGCCTCCTTACTTTATCACTTAATGAGCGATGAACTGATTTTGAAAAACCTGCCACCTATTGTGAATTCTATGCTGTGTTGAAATAGTGTAATGTCTGTTGAATTCATGTCTGTGTCCACATCTCTAAGCTATTAAATCTATGATGAATGCAGTCATTAAAATAAATATTTATGTTATTATTTAAATTAGAGAGAGTTACAGCTATATCTAAAAATATCACAAAACGCATGGGCACTTTGGGTGGATATACGGGTTAAGTTCAGGCATGGAATATGCTCACTTCTTTGCTTATCCAATGATTCAGACCCATGGTACTAGAAAATCCACCTGGATGGAATGTGTAGAAGTGTAAACCCTGTTCCACTGAGCCACTATAGCCCCATATATGTGTAAAGGTGGCAGGAGGACATGGTGATGCATGTCTGATAAAACCTCATAGAAAGGGCTCTTGTGGAATTACAGCTGTGATTTGAACCTGCTGTCCACGGGAGTAATTCCTAGAGGAACGTGGCAGTGAAATCACCATTCCTGGCCCCCTCCAAATCCCTTATGAGGAGTGGAAGGGTAAATGAAGTACATAGTAGTTACTGGCATAGACTTGACAGAGCTCCGCCTTCTGAGAGCTGGGGTTATATTAAGTTTTTAAAAAAATTGTTTAACATAAATATTCCTGAGGCAGTAGACTGGTGAGTCACAAAAGGGAAGCCCCTTTTTTCTCTTTTTTTAAGGACCCTTAACTGCCATTAACAATCCCTGTGAGAAGGTCATTTTTTCATATTAGGCATGAGGAAAATAATGATTGTGTGACTTTTAATCTCTTAAAGCAAGGCCCTTTGAACATGCTCCTTTGATCTTTTAGTGTTGATTTTACTCCAAAGGGAACATATTTCACTCTTATCCCATAATTAAGCAAACCTATATCAGTATGCCATATTTTTTATTTACAAATACCAAAAATTTTATGGAGTTTGCAGAGTAGTCTTCAAAACCAAGGGAAAAAAAGTTTTTTGTTTTTTTTTTTCATTAAGGCTGTTGATTGATCATATTTAATTCATGTGATTAACTCAAAAACTAATCATGGTTAAAATTAACTTAAACAATAGAACACCAATAGAGATTTATTAAATATTTTGAATGCTTTCTACATTTGCAAATCTATCGGTTTCAATTATTCTGATTATTGTACGCACTTTATGTCTATTTAGGTTACAAATATTTGCACTTTAAAAATGGTATTTTTTTCAATTCACTTCATACATGTCCTGTAGTGAAATCTTTTTGTTGTGAAAGTGCAACTTACAAACATAATTTATTTTTGTTTCAAAACTCCACTGAAAAACAAAACAATGTAAAATTTAGAACCTACAAGTCTACTCATTGCCTTTTCTTGTTCAGTCAATCACAAAGAAAAGAAAATGTGTTTACATTTACAGGAGATAATGTTACCTGCTTCTCTTTTACCTGAAAATGAGAACAGGCATTCATGTAACATATTTGTTGCCAGCCTTGCAAGGTATTTACATGCCAGATGGGCTAAATGTTGGCATGCACGTTCATAATTCACCTATCTTTCCAGAAGACATGCTTTTGTACTGATGATGGTCATTAAAAATAATATATTGCCTCCTTGGAAGAGAACTGTGTGTCTCCCTTTCTGTTTTACCTGCATTCTGCCAAATATTTCATGTTTCATAGTCTTGTATTATGATCCCACATACGTTCATTTTAAAAACACTTTCACTGCCAATTTGAGACAACACAAAGACCAAAATGAGATTTCTAAAAATAGCAATGACACTCAGCTCACAAGAATCTGCAGTGGTGTTCAGAATCTCAGAGGGATAAGGAGTGGAGCGTGGATTCAGATGTCTTAAAAGAGGAACACTAGGTTAGACTTCAAACTGGGTGTGCTGGGGGAAGGTGACCTAAGCTGTGAGGTAGGAGAAGTGGGATACTGGGAAGAACCACAATAAGGAAGGTGCAACAGAGTAGGATTTCTGATTGCTACTGAGACAGTAGAGCAGTCAGCTAGTTATCTAAGGTATCCATACACAAACACAAGAAGCCAGGAAAACAAGCAGGAAGAATTGGAACTGCTGAAACTTTCAAACAACTATGATTTCTTTGGCATAAAGGAGACTTGGTGGGATGATTCACATGACTGGATCACTGTCATGAAAGGGTATAAAGAGTTCAGGAGGGACAGGTGGGAGTGAAAAGGAGGAGGAGTTGCAAAGTATGCAAGGGAACGTGTACACAGCAGCCTTTTTTCGAAATAAGCTATTCTGGAAGAACTATTCTGGAAGGTTGCATCTACACTACAGTCCCCTTTCAAAAGGGAAGTGGAAATGAGGCAAATTGGAAATGCCAATGAAGCACTGATTTACATATCTCATGCTTCATTTGCATAATCACATTTTTGGAAGGACAGTCAAAAGATAAACAGCAGTGTAGATGGGGTTTATTTGAAATAAAACCCTGTTTTTGAAAGCACCCTTCATCCTAATTTTTTTCAGGAAGAAGGGTGCTTTTGAAGGGGTGCGCTATTTCAAATGAATCCCATCCACATGGCTGCCGTTGGCTTTCAGATATGCCTTTTTCAGAAGCCAGATCATGTGGGAATATGCAAATGAGGTGCAACATATTTAAGTACATGCCTCATTTGCATTTCCAATCTCCTTTATTTGCATGCCCCTTCTGAAAGTGAGGGGCCATGCAGATGCACCATGTCTAAACAGTGCCTATTTCAAAATACGAACCATTCCTCACGCAATGAGATTTACCAATTTCAAAATAAGCCAACCACTATTTCAAAATTACTTTGAAATGACGTTTGCATTGTGTAGATGTGATGATAGCTATTTTGAAATAATGGCTGTTGTTTCGAAATAGCTGTGCTGCGTAGACCTAGTCTAAGAGAGCAGTATGATTGCTTAGAGCTCCAGGATAAGATGGGAGAAGAGCAGTTGCAGATTCCTTCCATCTCCCACCTTTGGGTAATGGATTTAGCAAAGCTGACACTGTGACACCGTAACACTGTCTTTACTGTCATATAGTATAATGAGAGAATGTTGGGTAATTACAGACCTGTGAGCCTCTCATTGATCCCAAGCAAAATAATAGAACACACAGAGGATTCAGTCAATAAAGCATTAAAGGAGGATAATATAATTAATGCTATCAGCATGCTTTTGGGGAAAATAGATTTTTGTCAAATGCACTTTGTATATATCTTTTTTAGGGTTACAAGTTTAATAATAAAAATAACAGTGCTGCTATAACATACACTTTTTAAGGCATTTAGACTTGGGACCACATGAAATTTTAATTAGGAAAGCAAATTAATATAAAAGCAATGTGGTAAATATCACATGAACTAAGAGTCATCTAAAAGGCAGGTCTCAAAATGTAATTGTTAAAGGCAATGTCTACATTTGCCCCCTTCTTTGAAGGGAGCCTGGTAATCAGAGTGATGGGAGACTACTGATGAAGTGCTGCAATGAATATGCAGTGTTTCATTAGTCAAATTCCCCTCTTCCGCAACTCTGGAGTAAGGCACTTCGAAGTAGCATGGGCACTTCTAAGTGCCCATGGTTACATGGCATTCCAGAACTTCGAAGTTTGTCACTATGAAATTGCTGCAGGGGGGAATTTACCCAATGAAGTTCTGCATATTCATTGCAGCACTTCATTCGTAAACTCCCATCACCCTGATTACCATGGGCCCTTTGAAGAAAGGGGCAAGTATAGACATAACCAATAAAGAACCACTGAGTAGGTATGTTACTTGTGGGATGGCATGAGCTCCTGGTCCTCACTATTTAATATTTTTGTGCATGTCTTTGAAAAAAATCATTAAACCTTTACTGATAAATTTTTCAGAGTGCATGAATATTGAGGCAGTAGAAAATAATGAGGAGAACAGAGTGAGCAATTTGGGCTGCTTGATATTTCTTCTGTAGGGCCAGCTTCAGTGGGTGTATGGATGGTGGACTCCACTTTGGGAAGAAGAGGCACTGAAAAAAACAGGGGAATCATGGATGATATGCCGAGCATGAGATCATAATGCAGTGCTATAAGCTAAAGGACTAATATGGTTATTGGAACTACAAACAGAGGAATCTTGAGCAGAAATGGGGAGATTATATTACCTAGGTAATTGACATTGTTCTCACCATTAGTGGCATAGTGTATCCAGTTCTGACATCCATAATTCAAGAACTTTTTCCTATTAATTAGAGGAAGTCCAGAGAAGAGCCAGGAGAAAGATTAAAGTAGAAAACTTTCCTTATGGTGAAAGACAAAAGGAGCTGAATATATTTAGCTTAACAAAGGGATAGCCAAGCAGTGACTTGTTCAGTTTGTAAGCTCCTAGATGAGGTTGCTCTAAGCTGTCCCTGGAACTGACTTGGCTCCTTGACGTCCCAGGGTTTGGAACAGTGCAAAGTGTTTAATGCTACATTTGTCCCGAGTTGTCTCATCCACTGTGACAGACATCTGACACAGTTGAATATTTGGGTGTATGTCTGCCAAAGAACTCAGCATATTTATTAAAATAGCAGTAATGTAGGCAGTATTCAAAAGAGGCTAAGCTATTGTGTACCATTTTCTCTCTCTGGAATCTTGATAGTAATGTCATTCCATATTAAAATTTGAGTTAAATCATCTACCAAATCATTGCATGTTGAATAGTAACAGAGAGGAAGCCGTGCTAGTCTATACACTATCAAAAGCAGTCAAGCAGCACTTTAAAGACGAGCAAAATGGTTTATTAGGTGAGCTTTTGTGGGACAGACCCACTTCTTCAGACCATTCTGGTCTGGCTATGGTCTGAAGAAGTGGGTCTGTCCCACGAAAGCTCACCTAATAAACCATTTTGCTAGTCTTTAAAGTGCTACTTGACTGCTTTTTGTTTTCACCAAATCATTGTTTTGATTACTTGAGTATTTGCTTTGCTTTGTTACAAATAAGTAACAATGAGGAAAACTTGTAATAGCTCACAAAGGTCACCAACAATAATTCATAAAGGAAAATTACAGTATCTCAGCAAATTCCTATGTCAGACAGTGTTAATAGCAGTGCTGCTTGTACTCCTGTGGCACAGGTTTTTTCAGCTTTTCTCACACTCCTTGCTGCCAGCTTTTCTATTTCAACTGCACAAGTTCAGATGTTTGTTTAAGCTCATTCCTGCTAAAAGTGCCCCATTGATAACTCTCAGCAAAGAAGAACTGTATTTAGCCACAGGCTTAGCACTCATCCTACTAGAGCAAGCTTCTTACACTCCCAATCAATGTCCCACTTGCCACAGTGATGAAAGAACTTATAAAAACCTGTATAGAGAGTTATGCTCCAATTCTGGCCAGGTGGGACTAATTCTAGGGATGAGGTAATATGTCAGTCTTCTTATCCATTTAATCCTTGGCCTCTCTGCTGAGACTGCATTTAATTGTACTGATATATTTTTTATGACTTGGATACCTGCTCACTACCACTACCTCTTTCAGCTAGCCTGCCAAATAGGCTTTCAATGACAGCTGAAAACAAATTTTGGCTATTGACATCCTGAGCCAGCTTTGAACTAGTGGCGTACAGGACGAAGGTTCTGTATGTCATGTTGAACTCCTAGCTCAGGTTCTGAGTGCCATTACATTATTACACACCTTCCCATCTGTTTAACCAGTATGAACCCCCAGAACACCTTTACTTGGTAGTGTCACTCAAGATTTATGTGGCACCTTGGAGCTAATAGTCAAATACAACAAAAAGCAAAGGAAATGACTGCATTAGATCCAGTTTGCTGTCTCTGACACCTAATACACTTTGGAATACTCAGGTTCACATCCCCCAAAGCAGTGTAGTTGCTTTGCTACAGCTCACCAGCATAATTGAGCCCCAGAGACATCTTAATTCGCCAAGAGAGGATCAAAATAAAGGTGATACCCCAGAGATGCTGAGCATTTGCACAGCTCAGCCTTCCCTAAGTTACATGCATTCGCACATTCATTTGCTATAGAAAGACTCTGCAAATAGGATAGATGCAGAAGGTCACCAATGAGGAATTATATAGGAAGATACAGCCAAAAGAGAACCTGCTGCAGAAGGTTATGAAATGGAAGCTACAACTATTTGGACATATGTGCAGAATGAAGGGTGAACGAAAAATCAAGACCCTGGTATTCGGCATAATAGATGGTTTGAATAGGAGAGGCAGACCCCACAGAAAATGATGTAGTAGATTGGTGCAGAGCTAGTCTACAGAAACTAAGCTACTGTGCACTGTATAGGGAAAGATGTGAGGAAATAGTGAGAGAGGCATCAGACACCAATGGGCACTGAGCCCATGGTTATTGATGATGATGATGACACATTCATTGATCACCAGCCATACCAGGTTAGACACAGCATGGCAGAATCCTACTCCATCACTCTAATCCTTACCTGTGATTATGGGGCCTTGGCTACACCCAGGGTATATCTATGCATAGCTGCTACAGTGACACAGCTGTGATGCTGACACTGTGGCACCATACTGCAGAGTCTTTGGATATCTACTGAAAGATTTTTCCATCAATCTAGTTAAGTTACCTCTCTGAGATGAACTAGGCAGGTAAGCCTAGTGGTAGCGCAACCTGAGTGTGAACTATTTTACCACCCTGAACAATATGTCTAGGATGATTGAGCTTTTAAGTGCAGATCAGCCTTAAGACATTATAGGTGGGTTAGCCCTGTAAAAAGAAATAGCAGTATCAAGGGACTGCATAGGTAAATGCTAAAAACAGTCTTTTCCCCACTTTCAATGGGAAAGGTTTCATTTCTGTTAAGTACTCTGGTGATTTCAACATCCTCAGTGAAGTCCTAATTTTTTTTTAAACTACGGCTATTCCTTAAAAGTGGTAAATTTCCTCTGTGTAAGAGTAAGTCAGTTGAGGGCCAAATGGAGGCAGCTGGTCATGAAAAATAAAATATTTTAATCTGCTTGAGCACAATAATAGATAATATGGCATTTTATAATAAATATTACTTTTAGATAATTATTAGTCAATAATAAAGTATATTGAAATGTTATTGCCCTGTTGGCTAATGTTTTGTGAATTACTCACAAGACAGAAGGTAATGATAGAGTGACATAATCATAATGATGTAATGTGCTAAAAGTCACAGTATATATATCTTTAACATTGTTTAATGATGACCTTTAATTGTTCAATGGAGTAGTAGTGTGGGCTCATGTTGGGCTAATAAAGAGTGATGAGCAAACCTTTTAACATGTAGAGAAAATGTGTCTTTATATTTATGCAAACATTCTGCACTATGTCTACACTAGAGAGTTTTGTCAATGTTTTGTTGACAAAACACTTGGAGCGTCCACATTCCCAAGATGTCCTGTTGATGGTAAATCAACAGAATGCAGCACTTCTCTCAACAGCATTCTACTGTTATCCCATTAGGCAGAATGCTCTGTCAACAGAAAGCCAGTCTGGACATTCCAGGGGGTCCTCTGTCAACAGATGGGGCTTCCAGGACACCTTGCAGATCTTTCTGCTGTGCTTCCAGTTGGCCACTTTGTTAAGAAAGCAGCCAGGCAGTCTGGCCACTCTCTGTCGATGGAGCGGATCGCTCTCTCAATTCGTCTGGCAGTCTGGCCGCAATCTGTTGACACAAGTTTTGTCGGAATATCCTTCTAACAAAAGTGTCTGTTGACAATTTGTGCTAGAGTAGACATAGCCTATAAAAATAATCAGAAAGCAGAAAAAGAAAAGTTCACAAGGAAAACAATGTAAATATTTTAGTTGACACTCACATTGGTTGAAACTTTTGAGAAGAAACAAGGTCAATTATTTTTCTAGGGTTTTGTTTTTGTTTTTGTTTTTTGTTTGTTTTTTGGGTTTTTGATTTTTTTTTTTTGCAATACAATGTCACGCTCCAGTTGACACATATTAATAGAAAGTAGGAAATTAGTGAGCCATTTTAAATATAGAGCTGTGTTGATATTTATTGCAGCAGTCTCATATTGTACTGCAAAACCTCAGAAACTAAAATGCAAGTTAAATATCAAATATAGGTATTTTTATATCCATGCTTTGTTAATTCATACCACTGTATGGGGGTGGGGAGACTTGAAAAAATGTGAGCGGAGGTTCTTACTTCACTAAGAAACTGTCCCTTAGTTTAAATGATTAAGCTCTGATTTAATTTTGAATTTTTTCTCTTTAATGACCTTTTTTTTTCAACAATATTCTTGCTTAGTTGCAAGCAGTCTATTAATGTAATTTTTCAAGGGACTCTTCCAAAACTGTTTGAATCCTGCTAATCTTTCAATCTGGCCATATTCTATCACTCTGTATTAGCCTGCTTCCCTCCCCTCTATTTATGTTTTAATTATGTAGCTGAAGACAAAGTATTAAGAAATAGAGAATATTTGCCTTTTAAAAAGATTTGGCCTGAAAGATAAATCATTTTAAAATGTCTCTCGATATATATTCCCTTGATACTGTTATTTTGGAATATTACACATACCTTGCTGAAAAAATAAAGAGTTGTTCATGAAGATCTGTTACTATACAATTTTACCATACCCAAATATTTTAAAACATTTAATGGAAAATGTAGTCAAAATACTAAGTGGCAAAAGCATGTCTATTTTTATTCAGTGAATAAATTATGTGTGCATTATGATTACATTTTAAAAGAAAATTTTATGAAAACACGTGTTTTATTCACTGTGTTTTCCACTGTCACTAAATAGTATCTCAGGAAAAATTAGATGCATGTATAATTGTTGATGCAGAGAATATATGGAGCTTTCTTACAATTAAACACTAGATATGTGCAATCCAAAAGAGGGAGCCATAGTATTATGCTTTATTTTTCAATTTTACATGCTTGTCAACTTGCATATGTTTTTTGTTGAATTTTCAATGTAAACATGTATTGTGCTTTTGACATTTTTATTTTAATGTATTTATATACACAAATAACACAATACTGATAATTTAAGAATTAATAGATATAATAGTTTTAACTAAAATTCTGTGGAAAAAGTCCCATTGAATGTCAAACATATTTGAGTGAGAGAGAAAAATATTACCATATTATAAGAGAAAGGACTAATTGGTTCTGGTTTCTTGATTCCACTGGACTCTTCTTAGGTGTCTTTGAACAGTTCACTTTTCCTTTTCCTGTCCCAGTTTCCCTTTTATGAAGAGGAGAAGTATCATGCTAAGCTACTAAACACTGGGCAGTGTGTGTGGCCAAAAATATTTTGTAGAGAACTGTTAGATTTTTTTTTTATGGAAGACACAACTCAACCATAAGTATTTGTAATTGTAAAACAAGCCTACAGTGGTGGACAACCTGTCTTCCAAGGGCTGCATGCAGTCCATTAGGTTCTATGTGTGGCCCATGAGACATTTTTTTTTCCATTGCTCAAGCACACCATTTTGTCCACATAGTTATTTTGTTTTATTTTGTTTTGTTTTCCTACTAGAATTACAAACATGACATGCATGTAAATCAAGGGCATGTGAACTGAGGTGCTTACTGATGGCACACACCCTTGTGAGAACCACATGGTCCCTCCGCCTACACTCAAAGTGCTGTTATGGTTCAATCGGTACACCCTGAAAATTCTATGTTTGCAAGCATCATTACAAAACTATCTTATCCTTGGAAACTGTCTTGATTATGACAATTTTGAGGCATACAGAGGGGAAGGAGGACCACTCATGCAGCTCACTCAGTAGCTTAGGCTTCCCCTCACTATTTTACTTCAGGGCAAAGTGTATTCACAAACCTCTAACCATGCTCGTGCAAATTTATTAAACATAAGCTGAGATTGTTCTCTGACCTGGGCTGCCTGCAACATGCCTGCCTTGTAGGAATAAAATAGGGAAGTAATAGATAAATAGTACTTCTTCAGGAGACTGTTGTTGTTCATGTCCAAATGCTTCTCCTATTTTCACAGACAGAGATGCTGGAACTGTTTGTATAGTGGAAGAGCTGAAGCAAACTTTAAACTCTCTATATAATGGAAATTACTTCTAACCAGGGTGTGTTGCAGTCCTATGTCCAGCACCTGTATTCACTGAGCTCCAGAGTACCTCTGTAGATAAGAAGAGGCATCCTGTAACTTTAGGTGGAGGAAAGAAAGGGATCATGGAGAAGCTGATAGGATGAGATCTTGGGTCATGAAACTGAACAGTCATGTGAATGTAGAGTTTAGTTGCCCCCTTTAGACATTGTCGTGTGTAAAACATCAGTACAGACATTATCGCCCCCGTGAGTCAGGGACAGCATGATTTTGGCAAGAAGGGGCTCTGTGAGAAAAATCCCCTTAGACACATGAAGCTTCAAATTGTCACAGCTTGCCAGTTAGCAGCATTCCAATGGTCACTGTTTGACCAGTAGCTCCCCCAGCAATTTGAAAAAGGTTCCATGAGCTCATCCATAATCATGAGGAAAGGTGTCTAAATTTACATGGAAAGCTCTGATTGGGTGAGCCTGGAGAAGTACCAGAACCTTCCACTAGGGTCTGGACCTAGTTGAGAACTGTACCAAAATGGTAATAGACTCATGAATAATGCATGAGCATGCTCTATAAAAGCAGGGCATGCAGCCCTTTCTGCGGCCCTTTATGGGAAGGCGTTGTTCTGTAGAACGTCTTCCAGTCCCCAGGCTAGCTCTTTGGGGCGAAGAGAGAAGAACCGAAGACTGCCACCTGCTCTGAGGTGCAAGATTTCCCACCACCTGCGCTCCAGTGGCAGTAGCGGCGGCAGTGTTAACAGCAAGCAGTGTCCCTGTGAGGAAGCGGGTCGACTGTCGAACTGGCCTGCACCAGTGCAGGTACTGCGCGACCGGCTTAGCAGAACCCAGGGCCCTCCACCACGCCAACCAGAGTCTGCTTCACCGGACTCAACACACCCACCAGACCTGACACACCCACCGGACCAGACGTATCCTCACTGGCAGGCCTGCACCTCTTCGCAGAGCCACAGCTAAAGCACCACAGTCCAATCAGTGGCCAAGGAACCCCTAGTAGGGGAGTAGGGCTGATCCCCCTACTGTGCACTTGCCTGGCAAGGCAGGTGTAGCACCCAGAGGCCTAACTTCGGGCCAGGCCTTCCTGGCCTCTGACTGGATTTCAATCTAAAAAAGACACATCATAATTATTTATAATCTTAATTGTTATTGTTATAACTTGTTATCTTAAACAAAGTTGTTAGTATTAGTTAATTAGTTATATTTTTAAGTCGGTTTAGTTATTATAGAAGGACTGTTTATTAATTCATCTTATTAGTAGTGTTAGTTATTAATTTTCTGTTGCGGGGGGAAATTGTTAGCACCATGTTAATTCACCTAGAGTAACATATTACAAAGGTGAGGGCGTGGTCTCTCTTTTCCCTGTCTTTCTCTTGCCAGGCTAGATGAAGGGGCAAATCCCCCTTCGGCCTTTTTATATACCTTTTTGGATCGGAGTAGCGACCTAGTCCCGGTAGGGTGGGGGGAGTAGCACCCTCTCATCCTCCCATTAATATAATTTACATAAACACAAATTTATATTTATATTTTATAATTGTTTTAAACTTACCTTTATACCTACCGGAGGTCACAATTCACCCGAGTATTGTCATGAATATCCGCTTCTGTGTAAGTATACATTGTTGTTAATATGAGAACTTAACACAATATTCCTTTCCCTCTCCTAGGGGTTAATAAAATAATTGTTTCTGTCTTTCAAAAGTTCTGTTGCCTCTCTCGTTGCTCCTCCTACCCCTTGCCTGCCCAAGGGGGTTCAGTGAAGGCCCATGCCAACTGAGTGCGCACCCCAACATAGCCCACGGAGGTGGGTTCTGGGATCTAAAAGGTGGTGTGGGGTCGTTCAATTGCGCCCTCTCACCACCTGGCGGAGGCCCAGCTCAGCTGACAACTTGCAGCGGCGTTGGAGAGTCTCCCCAGCATAAACCTGACAAACTAAAATAGAAGTTTAAGTTGCAAATTCCTACAAGAAGCAAACTCTGGATGGTGCGTAAATTACTCATACTACTTAAACATTTGTACCCCAAGTGGAGCGTAAATCATCTACAAGTCCCTTCTACTTCACTCTGTCTTGGGACAAAACCTCCAGCTGACTCCAGGAGTACCCCAGTTGTTGTCTTTCATCTCAGCAGATCTTCTCCACATTGTCTAGGTTCTTCCTCTTTTGCCTTTTACTTGTGGGCTCCATTTGAGAGCTTGACTGACTATGCTGGATGATGGTCTTCTGAGAGTGGGGCCTATCCATCCCCACTTTCTTCTCCTGATTTGAACATCAAGTGGTTCTTATCCTGCTCTGTTCCAAAGCTCCTTATTTGTTCCAAAATCTTGCCATTTGATGTGAAGGATGTACCTCAGGCATCTGTTCATGAATGTCTGTAGTTTGTTATTTGAAGATTTTTTAGTACACCAGGTCTCACAGACATACAAGAGCACTGATGTCCTTTACTCGTCCTCAGTCTGTGCCCATAATACTGCCCAAGTAGTTGAACTGCTCCATATGTTCCAGGTCATCCCTTCCCAGTGTGGTGGTGTTGCTGGACTGGTTGATCCTCATTGTCTTGGTCTTTCCATTGTTAATGCTCAGTCCAGTCGCTGAGGCAGTTTTTTTCTAGTTTTGTGACCTTTTTTCCACGCTTTCCTGTCTGTGTGGAAGAAGGATGACACCGTCAGCAAAATCAATGTTCTCTAGCTGTTTGAAAAGTATCTACTGAATGCCTAGTTGATGGCCATCTATTTTCCTGTTCATAATCCAATCCACTGTGACAAAAGAACAGGAAAGGTGACAATAGGCACCCTTGTTACATTCCTGAGAGCATGCTGAAGGATTCTGTCAAGATCCATTTGTAAACACCTTGGCATATTGAGGGTTCATATGTTGAACAGATCAGCTTAATAATTTTGGATGAGATGCCATGTTGTTTCAACAGTTTCCACCAAATTTCTCTATCAATGCTGTCAAAGTCTTTTTCAAAGTCCATGAAGTTTTTGTACAGTGGGAGTTCCACTCAAGTGACTATTCTGTGATCACTTTGAGAGTTGCTATTTGGTCAGTATAAGATCTCTGTCTTCAGAAGTTGACCTGCTCTTCCCTGAGCTGTCTATTGATTTCTGTCGTCATTTTCTCCAAGAGAATACTATTGAACACTTTTCCTTCAGTATACAGTAAGGTGATGACCCTCTAGTTCTATTCCTTCAGGCTGCCTTTCTTAGATTGATAAGGCAGCCATGCTTCCAATCTTGTGAGATCTCTTCAGTGTCCCAGATGTTCCCAAATAGATTATACGTCATGATGACTGATGTGCCACTACCTGTCTTGATTGCATCTGCAGGGATGTTGTCTATACCAGTTGTTTTTCCACTTTTCAGATGGGCAATGGACTTTTTAGATTTCTTCCTTTGTGGGTCTGTTGCTGTTAATTTGCAGAGGTGTGTTTGCAGATGTTAACTTGTGAGGTTCAATGTGGGCAGGATGGTTCAGTAGCTCTTCAAAGTGTTCCTCCCATCTACTGAGCTGCTGACTTGGGTTTCTTAGCACACACCCCTCCTTATCCTTTACTGGCTGATCTACTGATCACTCATGCTCTTACATTATTTGTGCTTGTTATTTCAAAGGTCTGCCTTGGTGTAGCACTGTGTATTTGGAAGAAATAACAGTACACAAACAGGGTAATTGTATAACCATGTTATTATATAGTGGCCATGCTAATGGGAAAAATTGGCCCAAATGCAAACTTGTGTTTATAAATCCTTAACTAAAAGTAGTAATTTCATACAGACATGGATCTAGATCTGGGTATAAATCCAAATTCTGCTCCTAAAGCCATATACTCTATAGTTTAAAAATATTCTTAAAAGCTCACTTCATAATTTTGTGATGTATAAGTTTACTGTCCCTGCTTATTGACTAGCAATACATGTAGAAGTAAGAAAGTATGATGAGACAACAATACATAATATAAATCCTGTACTTTTTTCACTAAGTAATCCAGGATAGATAAGAGCAGTGCTTTGGGGTTTGCACCAATACCAGGCCTGCCTTAAAGTATTTTCTGTTTACTTCGTGGATATACCCTAGAATCTGTAGTCCTATTGGGTCCTTTATTCTGAAATATAACAAGTAGCATTCTGCATGGCAGAAAATCTAGTATTAATGAATTCAATGCCCTCGTAAAATCAGAACAGAAAGCTAATCACATCCAGCAGTGTAATTTGCCTCTATGATCTGAATCATACACAATGAGACCCTCAAGAAAAGGGGAAGTGGAAGCTAAGTGGAAAGCAGTGACACTCTTAATGAATGGTTTGGATCTCCACTGCCAGAAACGGAGGTGGGATGAGGCTTAGCGTGGTGACATATTGTCAGCATTTAACCATGTGTGTACCTCACTTAGAAAAGATCTTAGACCCTCTGGTTTTATTATCTTTCATATGGGGGAAGATGCTGCAACCTGGGAAGAGTCTCTGAAGATGGAATCGCATGGTCAGGGAGGTGACAGATCCCTGCCAAGATCCAAAACCAGTGAAGAAACATACGGCCTTTACAATAATTGGCTTCCCACAAATGCCCAAGGTTTGGGCTGGGGTCTCCCTTCCTTTTCTGAGGTGAAGGCTGAAGCTTTACCCCCTTCCCAACAGTACAAAGTGAGGAGTTCTCATGAGGAAATACAAATTTCACTCACCAGCTTACTTCTTCGGCTGTTATCATGGCAGGGGACTATCATGCACCATGTGGAAGGATATTCATTTTACCATGACAGAGTGGCAGGTTCTATCAATGAAATAACTGTTTCAGCATAGTAGAAGGCACTGATTTTTTTTATCACCACTCACCCCATTGTTTCTTCTTTGTTATATGTGGCTCTACATCCCTGTATTCCATTAGATTTGCACATACATGTCTCACATGGGCTACTAAAACAAGCAATTTTTTTCTCCTTGCTTGCTTAACTTTACTTATTTTTGGTGGGTATTTATTAAATTGTATTACCATGGCCCTAAGAATCCTAGTCCTGTACCAGGACCATTATGCTAGGGAATCCACACACAGAGAACAAAACATAGTATTTTCTCAAAGAGCTTATGATCTACTAGTAAAATAAGAGGCAATATATGGGTACAGACAGACAGGACAGAACCAGAGAAGAAGGAGACAATATCCATCATCATGATAAGTTGTGATCAGTCTGCACACAACAGTATAGCATGTGTCAGGGTTTTGTAGGCATCATGGAAAAGGAGAATTTTAAGAGGAGATTTGAAAATTGCTCCAGAGGCAGATTTGTAGATGTTCATGGGAACCACCATCAAAGCTTGAGAGACACAACAGGGAAAAGGACCATGGTACTTATTTCAAAATTTAACAAGTAGGTAATGGAGGCTCACATCTTGGCTGCAATTAGAGGAGACCACTGATAATTCAATAGCAAATAAGAAGTGACAGGTCAATGTGGGTTGACTGAAAAGGAAAACAAGTAGCTTATGTTTCTTTCAGTAGAGAACAAGGAGACTGTGGAAGAACTTAAAGAGAGGAGTAACATGATCAAAATAATTTGCATGTCCCTTAGGTGTCTGTTTTGTCTTGGGGACGTGTATATTGGGAAGGTGGCAGGACAAGCCTCCCCACCAGTCCCAGCACTCAGTTGCCACACCCAGTAGAAAGAACAACAAGAAGTCCTGTGGCACCTTGTAGGCTAACAGATATTTGGAGCATAAGCTTTCGGGGGCAAAGACCCACTTCGTCAGATGCATGAATGTGTGTGTGTGGGGTGTGATTCAGAGGGGTATTTAAAGAGTGGGGTCCAAGTAAAAGGGAGGGCCAGAGTTGACAGGTCTATTCAGTCAAGGTGGAAATGGCCCATTATCAGTAGTATGTACCAAAAGAGGAAAAAAACAAGTCAGATCAGACAGGGGGGATGTGGCCCATTGTCAGACTCTAATGTGGAGATGTTAACACCCAGGGCAGAGAAGCTGCTGTTGTAAGCTGCCAGCCACTCCCAGTCTCTGTTTAATCCTTGGTTGATGGAGTCAAATTTGCAAATAAATTGTAGCTCAGAGGTTTCTCTCTCCATTTGATTTTTGAAATGTCTTTGTTTTAGGACTGGTACTTTTGAATCTGTTATTGAGTGTCCAGGAAGATGGAAGTTTTCTCCTGCAGGTTTTTTTCTTTTTTTTTTTCTTTACATTACTGTTCCTGACGTCTGATTTATGTCCATTTATTCTTTAACATAGAGAATGTCCAGTTTGACCTATGTAAATTTCAGCAGGGCATTGCTGGCACATGATGACATATATTATATTAGTAGATGTGCAGGTAAAGGAGCCCCTGATTGTACGGTTGATATTAAGTCCTGTGGACTTATCATCTCAGGGATTTTCTTTCCGCCTCACCACCCCCACAAACTTGATACAGTTCTGTGGTGATGTGGAAGCCTACTTTTGCCTAATGACTAAAGGGATATTTCCAACATGACATAGAACAGCGCACTGACCCACAGATACCCTCCCACCTACAGGACATCTGCATTTGAAACTTTATCTTGCCAGGTGATATTCATAATTCTGCAGAGGCAGCAAGGATGGAAGCTATTCAATTCTTTTCTCCTGGTTCAAGTCAATGGTCAATGCCTCAGAATCATATGGCAAGATACTCAATACACATGCCTGGTAGATTACTATCTTTGTTTTCACTGTCAGCTTGTAATTATTCCATACTAGTTTCGTAAGTCTGCCAAAAAAAGTAGCTGCCTTCCCAATTCTGATGTTCAGTTCTTTATCCATGGATAGGTCTGTGGTGACAGTAGATCCAAAGTAACAGAATTATTGGACCACATCTAATGAGCTGTTATCCAGAATGACATTGGGTCACTGAGGTACACCTTGAGTGAATACAACAGTTTTCTTCATGCTTATGTCAAGGGAAAACAATTTGAAGGCTCTAGATGGAGAACCCATCAGTGACAGTTGCATGTCTTCATTATGAGCAACAAGAGCTGCATCATCTGTGAAGTCAAGTTCCCTAATGAGGACTTTTTTGACCTTAGTTTTGGCCTTGAGTCTTGCCAAGTTGTAGGGAGAGCCATCTAATCTTGTGTGGAGAAATACATCACTGTGTGAGTTTTGAAATGTGCAATTTAGTACTGAGAAGAATATGCTGAAGAGAGTAGGGACAAGAATACACCCTTGTCTGATTCTGCTGTTCATCGCAAATGATTCTGATGTAGATCCATCATATTGCACTGGTGCTTTCATGTTTTTGTGAAAGGATGTTATGAGCTTGAGTTGGGTCAGCAAGCAGGCAATCTTGGTTAATATTCTGTACAGTCCTGATCTACCAACTGCGTCAAAAGCCTTTGTTAAGTCCACTAATGCTATGAATAAGGGCTTTCCTTGTTCTCTGCATTCTTCCTGTAGTTGTCAAAAAGAAAAAAAAATATGTCCATTTTTGACCTTCCAGCCCTGAAGCCACATTGTGCTCCTGGATAGATTCCATTTGCAAGTTTTTGCAGACGTTTGAGAATGACACGGACAAATGCTTTACCTGTAATTCTCAGTAATGAGATGCTGCTGCAGTTGCTGCAGTCACTCTTGTCACCTTTGTTTTTATAGAGTGATGATGTTTGCGTCCTTCATGTCATGTGGCACATCTCTCACTCTCCAACATTTTAGGAGTACCTTATAGAGGAAGGGGAAGGGCACAGCCTTGTTTGCCTTCAAGACTTCAACAGGGATTCTGTTATTTCCTGGTGCTTTTCCACTGGGGAGAGCTCTAACACTATAATATGCAAATTTAATGGGGGGAGATTCAATTTTCTCAAATTGGAAGTTCCAACCTAAAAGGAAGATTACAGTAGTGTAAGGGGGTAACAGTTATTTTAGAGGAGACTGTGAAATTGCCACTCTTACTTCTCTACTGCCTTCAGAGCTGGGTGGTCAGAAAACGGAAGCTGTAGTCTGGGTGCCAGGCTCTGACGGCAGTGTCCTGCCAGCAGCAGTGAAGAAGTAAGGGTGGCAATATAATACCATCCTAACTTCTCCTCTACTACAAGTGGCAGCTCTGATTCAGAGCTGGGCTCCTGGCTTGTCCTCACTGCTCTTCAGCTGCCCAGTTCTGTAGGCAGCACTGTCACCTGCAGGAGTGCATAAGTAAGTAGCTAATAGTAAAGATAACCATATACATATATGCAATGTCATTCTGGATACATATATGACGTTGGGAAAGTAATGTAATCTCCCTGGATGAAATTCACTTCCTCTGCATAGAGCCTGAGTGATTGTTCTGTGGATAGAATGTGCACGGACTGGAGATATGAGATTAAAACCACTTAAACTGTGCTGAATTCTAACCCTGCTCCTTCTAGGCTTGACAGATCATAGCCACAGAACCCTTGCATGTGATCCTTCTACTATAATGTGAAAAAACAAAACCAAAAACCTGCTTGCATCCTGGCATCTCATTTCTTTAGCCCTAACACTTCTTCCAGGACTTAAAAAAAAATAAGGCCCCTTTGCAAGGCTTCTGTGCTCTGTTCTGCTACAGCTGCTGTTCCATTCTGTGGGGTTTAATGCCAGTCTTGTATCCTCCACCCCATTTGCACATAGTGTTAGGGCTACTTCATCAAAATTAACACCACCCTTTTGTTCCATGGGTAAATTTTTACCCTTTATGGTTAATTTTGGGCTTCATCCAAAGTCCAGGGAAATCAATGGCAATCTTCAACTCATTTCAGTAGGCTTCGAGTCAGGTCCTTTGTCTTCATTAGTAAAAGGGGATGATAATGTGTACCCAATGTGCTCTCAAACTTGTTGGACTCCATGGGAAAAATACTCAGAAATCACTGTGGTTTGTTTACTAGTTGCTTTTAAATGTAATATTGTACCCTGTTACAATTTTTTATACATATCTATCTCAAAGAGATGGAAGAGGCCTTGAAAGGTCATCAGTCAAGTCCAATCCCTTGCACACACAGCAGGATCAGACACCATCCCTGACAGATTTTGTTTCTTTAAATCTAACCTGCCACAGAACCTTGAAAGGCACCCTCAAAGATTGAATTCACAATTCTGGGTTTTCAAGGCCAGTGCTCAAACCACTGAGCTATGTATGAAGTTTCCTGATGGGTTTTGGCATGTACTATCTTTCAAATTTGATCACCATAGGATGAGTCCATACTATTAGAATGATATCCAATACCACGATATGATACTCTTTTTCTTAATTAAATTTTCTACGATTTCTTTCTCCAACAATGATTTCAATTTACTTATTTTGTGCTTATTCAGGCAAACCACCCTCTGAATTAAAATAATACTTTGTCTGGATAAAGCACATTATCTGTGGGACCTGACCTCATTTATATATTTCTGCTTAAGAATTAGTAAGAGTAACGGTAAAAATGTGATAGCAAATTTCTCTATGTCAGTTTCATATATGGGGCCTGATCTTGTGCCAGCTGAAGTCATTGGCTAAACTTAAGTGGTGCAGGATGATGTTACACAGAGCTAATATTGCAGGTAACATTTCATCCTACCATATAAATCCAGGAGTTAACTGTATATGCTATATTTCCGCTTCCATTCTGACAGCTATAGATATCAAAAACAGTTTTGAAAATTTCTACTTTGAACAGTAGCCCCCACCCACAGGACCACTTCACAACCCCACCCTCATTTGATGTTGCTCATTTTCTTTGTAGACAAATACATGTACAGTTAGATATCTCCATGTGTCAAATGCTAGAAGATGTTACCTCAAGTAAGTGAAAATACTAACAGCCTAACTCTGATCTCACAGGCACCAGTTTTTCTTCCAGTGATGTTTTTTTCTCTTACCTTGGTGGAGTTACACCAGATTTACAATTCTAGTAGAAATGGTCTGTCTGGTTTTATTTCCCAATGTATAAAAATCAGTTGCTTTTGATTTGAAGAAAGAGCAATGCTTTTGATATTAGAGGATTAAAGTAAAATCATTTTTCATCAGCCAGTTATTCTCAGTGGGGATAAATACCACATGATAGAAACTTGCTAAGCTACACTTTGAGAAACAGAGTTCTTTATAACCAACACAAAAAACCTAATCCTCCTCTCCACCTTGATTCCTCCCAACATACCTTCATCTCTCACCAGATGATGTAATAGCAAATGTTTCATATTGATAAGACTTCACTATATTTTACAAACCAGGCTTCATAACCCATAGGTGATCATTGCTAAACAGTACAGTCTATGTCTACATTACAGCAAACTTTCTAAAGATTTTCCAGAAAATTGCATCCACACACAATATGCCAAGCAAAATATTGAGCTGTTCTTTTGAAAGAGAGCAACCACTGTTTCAAAAGAATGGGTCAGGAAATGCTGTGGATGGGTCCAATGGCTGGCAACCCCTTCTGGGAGCTGCAGCCATGCACTCCCTTAAAGGGACCTCTTCCTACACACGCTGAGGCTTGCCTTGTTGCACACAGCTTAGAAGAGTCCATGCATGGCCCTGAAGCTCACAGTCAACAGCCAGGGACTGACAGCAGATCCAGACCTTTATACTCATCCTTGCTGGGCTGCTGGCCACCATGATGAGATTTTCCTCCACGGCTGGATGACTGAAGACAGCCCTAGGTATGAGCAGCTTGCCATGGCCCTGCCCACCAAACCCTCAGTGAGTAGCTCCAGATCTGGGAGACCATCCAGGAGAGTTTTGCTGTGGGCCCCAATGACCCTCCCCTAAGCAATCCCCAGGGTCCTCCAGACTGCAGCCTCACCCTGTGCACCCATGACCCCTCTGGCCCATGCACCTCTTACCCCATCAACCTCATGACCCCTCCTGTTCACCCCCTGCCAATAATGAGGGACACAGAGGTGAAGAAAAACAAAATTATTTACTGGAACAAACAAAACTTTTTGAAAACATTAAACAATGCAAACAACTATTTAAAGGATGAATAGGGGAATTATATATATATTGGGCTGCCTGAGACAGTGGGTGGGGGCACCAAATCCTCCAAGGAAGCTCCTCCTGCCCTGAAGCTGGGGTCCCCTTTGGGGCTGGGAAGGGACCAAGACCATGGGAGGGGCATGGGAGGAGTGCAGTGGGCTCTGGATCAACTGGGGGGGGCAAGGTGGGGGCAGGCATGGTGGGGCCCACCATGGCTAGTTATCCATTGAATTAGGCTCACAGTGCGACCACCACCTTGTCCCAGGCCTCCTACTGCCAGAATAGGTCAGCCCTATCCTGTGTCAGCCACTCCGTGGCCAGTTCATTCTGGAGGCAAAGAGCAGCCATGTACACAGTGGCCTCATCATCCCGGCCAGAATATCTATTAGTGTATAATGTGCCACAGCACTTTTCATTGTTTGTTCGAGATGATTTCCCTACTTATAGCAATTTCTGCAGCATGGCTGGCCGTTCCAACCAGAATCTATCCTTACAGCATCGAAGTGATGGTTTCTTTGTTACTTCAAGACTATATCTTCTTCAAAGTTGGCATGGTAATCTGGCTGATGGGAGGTTACTAATGAAGTGCTGTGATGCATATGCAGCACTTCATTAGGCTAATTCTCGCCCATGGAAATTTCGAAGTGTCAATCTTCTAAATGCAAGCATGCATGTATTGGATGCATGGGCACTTCAAAGTGCCCCTGCTTCTTCTAAGTGCCTTTACTCCCCAAAATTTTGCACTACAACTACAAACAATATTTAGCTTAACAGCAGTACTGTCATACTTTCAACAGTGGCTCATTTAACTCCTGGGATAGTGCAGCATTCTACAATATTGCACCTAATCAATGCTGGATTAAGATTATCCAGAACCATAAACACATGACAATTTGAGGCCTCCTTCGGTTTCACTCGTGCAGATCCACTCTCACTCCCTTTGAGTGGCAATGTACCCAATTTCCTTCCCAGGAGAAAATGGCTTTGTACTCCCCTGTTTCTTTAAGAGTGGAACATGAGCAGCTTTCTCTCTTTGTGAATGGAAGAGGTGGGTGACTTTTACTGAAGTAGCCTCGATGCATATGTTTGAGTGGATGATGAGGAAGTGCTCAATGTGCTTTTTTCCTCCTGCCTCATGTAGAGTTCCCTGCAGGGATATTGATTATCCCTGATAAGACCAAGGCACAAATAATGGTGGAGCTTTGTGACTTTGTCCTCACCCACAACTATTTCAGATTTTAGGACAATTTATACCCTCAAATCAGTGGCATGGCTGTGGGCACCCTCATGGCCCCACAGTATACCAACATTTTTATGGCTGACCTGGGACAACACTTCCTCAGCTCTCATCCCATTGTGCCCCTCCTCTAACTGCAGTACGTTGATGATATCTTCATCATCTGGACCCATGGGAAAAAGGCTCTTGAGAGTTTCACTGTTATATCAACAGTTTCCACCCCACCACCAACTTCAGCCTGGACCAGTCCAAACAAGAGTTCTACTTTCTGGACACTACTGTGCAAACAAGTGATGGTCACATAAATACCACCCTACACAGGAAAGCTATGCACCACTTATCTGCATGCCTCCAGCTTCCATTCACGGTACACTACACAATCCATTGTATACAGCCAGGCACTAAAGTACAATCGCATTTGCTCCAATTCCTCAGACAAAGACAACCATCTACAAGACCTTTAACAAGCTTTCCTGAAACTACAATGCCCACTTAATGAATCATAGAATCATAGAAGAGTAGGACTGGAAGGGACCTCGAGAGGCCATCGAGTCCAGCCCCCTGCCCTCATAGCAGGACAAAGCATTTTCTAGACCATCCCTGAAGTTAAGGAACAGACTGACAGAGCCAGACACATACCCAGCAGCCACCTGCTACAAGACAGACCCAAGAAGGAAAGCAAGAGAACACCACTGGCCATCACATATTGCCCCCATCTAAAGCCTCTCCAGTGCACCTTCAGTGATCTACAACCCATCCTGGACAACAATCCTTCACTCTCACAGACCTTGCGAGGCAGACCAACCTACAGACAGCCTGCCAACCTAAAACAAATTCTCACCAGCAACTATGGACCACACCACACTAGCTCTAAAACTGTAACAATCCTTGGTGCCAACTCTGCTCACTTGTCTACATCAGCGATATCATCACAGGGCCTAACCACATCAATCACACCCTCAGGGGCTCTTTCACCTGCACATCTACTAACATAACATATGCCATCATGTGCCAGCAATGCCCCACTGCAATTTAAATTGGCCACACTGGACAGTCTCTATGTAAAAGAATAAATGGACATAAATCAGACATCAGGGATAGTAACATACAAAAACCTGTAGGACAACACTACAGTCTCCCTGCACACTCAGTAACAGATTTAAAAGTAGCGGTCGTACAACAAAAACTTCAAAAATAAACTCCAAAGAGAAAATGCTGAACTGCAATTCATTTGCAAATTTGACACCCTCATCCAAGGATTGAACAGAGACTGGGAGTGGCTGGCCAATTACAAAAGCAGTTATTCTGCTCTTGATGTTCACACCCCCACATTAGCTACTGATAATGGGTCGCATCCTCCCTGACTGAATTGACCTGGTTTCTCCTCTCTTGATGGTCACAACTCCACATTAATTGATGATAATGGGCCTCTAGTCCTGATTTTCATCTGCTAGGAAATGTGAAAGCTCATTACAGTCTTTATAGCATGAGAACCTCAATAACATAACTTTATCATCCATCTCTGTGCAGCTTCCCAATAAGTTAAGATACCCAATAATCTGTGAAGGAGTACAATGGAATATCTGGAGATCTACTGTGTAAATTTCATCCTTAAGTAATTTACAAACACATTGTTTAAAAATCATTTGGTTTCAGGGAAAACTATTGTTAACTGGACCTTATGCATCTATCTAGCAACAAAAAGCTTGAATAGTATATATTGTATGGAACTGCTAACTAGTGTGTAGGCTCTTAGTTGGAACATACTTGCATTAAAATTTGGTCATGAATTTGTTTTTTAAAAAAAAGAGTATCAAGGACTACAATGACAATGTTTTTGGCAGGGGTCTGTGTTCATATGCCAATGAGTATAACTCCTGATTTATAGCAACTTTGATAGGACACTGCTGAGCCATCCTTCACCCGGCTTCATCTTTGACTAATTATGTCAGATTGTTTGGTGTTGGTGTGCTAAAGGTCACTAGTTATGTGAATGTGAAACAACTTGGGATCAGTCAGTGACCTCCAGATAGAAAAGACCAACATGTTTGTGTGATGACTATGTGATGAGGGCTTATGGTGAGGCAAGACAAAATGTAGGGTTGGTTTGTTTTGCTTTTTTTTTTAAAGTTTTGAAATGTTTTGTGAGTGGTGTATTTGAATTAATGTTAACTAATATTTGCATTGATGACAAAGGGTGCCTAGAAACCAGGACAATTCCCTTTCAACCCCCGGGCTCCTTTTACCATTACTGAACTAATTCACATTAAAGCAGAAATTATCAAACTGTGGTCTCTTGGCCATAGTGGGCAATGGGCTACTTGCAGGTGCTTTGCAAAAAGCCTCCTGCTCACATTGTGGCTGGCGTTCCCCCGCCTTAGTCCCAGATTCTAAATTACATTGAAAGCCAGCTAAAAGTACATTGAATACTTCCATTAATATTCCTTTGCCATGTTGGCAGTTGTGTAGTTGCTGCAAGGATGTTATGACTCCATACATAGGAAGTAGGTACCTGGGGGATTGTGAATGGAGGGGAAGGTGGTGCCTGAGGCAATCTCTGTATTAAAATGTGATCCATGCTACCAAATGTTTGAGAATCGCTGTTTTAAAGTGATGTGTGTTCATTGTCCTGTTAGTAATAATAATAGATATATAGATCTTTTGTAGCATGCTATGCCCCTAGAGCTCAAATTGTTTTACAAAAGAATTCAGTATCATTATCTCAATTTTACAGATGAGGATATTCAGCTGCAGGGATGAGGAATAATTTGCTCATTGTCACACACAGTAAGACAGTGAAAAGGCTGGAAATCCACTGGGCCATACTGCCTTCTGTAGGAAAGATACCAATATCATCCAAAATGAGTCTTAGCCATGAAAGATGAAGTGTGCTACAATGCACACTTTGGGGCAGAGGAACATCTTTTGTTGTGATTAGCACAATATTGTTTTGCTCCAAGAGTTGGGGGTCCTATGCTGTACCACAATATAATTATAATAATAAAGGATTTAACATTTATAACGTCCATATATTTTGGATATTTTATTTTACTTCATGATGCATAGGGAAATAAAAGTTAAACATATTTCAGACGTTGAAAGAAAAGTGGGTGGAGTAATATCTACCAAAATGTGATATTTATTATAACTCCAAGTGACAGATTGTATTGTCACACAGAGGACATCATAAATAGCCAGATTGCTCAACCCTTTCTTACAGTGACTACTGTGTACTCACAAAGGTAATTCTGCCGTCTTCAATGGGATTACAGAATACTACTCAAAGTGAGAACATGCTGCAGAATTTAGTAGAATGTCGATACTGGCTTCTGATAATAAGATTATAAAAACCTGCTTTTGAAACAACATATTTTACAAGAGGCATTGTGGAGGATAGGTCCATTGATGTGTATTAGCAAGGAAGGGCAGGGATGGTGTCCTTAGCCTCTCTCTGCCACCAGCTGGGATTTGGCAAGAGGGTATGGGCCACTTGATGATCACCTGTTTGGTTCATTCTCCTGGGTGCACCTCTCATTGGCCACAGTTGAAAGACAGGATACTGGCTAAATGGACTTGGTTTGACCCAATATGGATGTTCTTATATAATCCAAGGTCAGATTGATCTCCATTGGTTTCAAACCATCCATATTAAAACAAACAGGAAAAAAAAACAGATATATGAAAAAGCAAGCAATCAAGAAATCATGGGTTGATTCCCAACTATATTGAATGGGGTAGTCCAATTATCCCATTATGATGAACAACTAAATAGATTCGATGTATGACAGAAGTAGCGTTCTAGAATACAAAGGAAACTCATTTAATAGAGTGTTTGCTTTCACCTTTATTTGATTTGTTTAATCATTCCTTTCATGATGTTTCCTGAACTCTGCTTGGCTCAATAAAAATGACAAATTCCACACATGAGGTGGGATTACATTGATTCATTAAATTTATATGTAACCAGTTTACTTGAATCTTCTAATCATTTCATAACAGGAAAATGCTGTGTTTTAAAATAACCCAATTTTCTTTAGTACTATTTAGGCACTATGTCTTTTTTCTCTCAGAGGAGATGTCATGAATGAATTTTTTTACCTCCTCTTCAAGAGGCGAATAACATATTGAACATTGGTGGAAGGGAAAAAATGGAAGATATTAACCATGCTGATAATTTGATATTAAGATTTTAAATCTTGATACAAGGCATGACTTTTTAATTTGCATTTATGAACACTTATTCTCTCACATTCACTGATTTTTTATTGTTAAGGCATGCCAAAAAGTATATTATTCATCAGTAGAAAATGTGGGGGTTTGGAGCTTTTATTACCTGTGAAATTGATTTTCAATTTCCAAAACTAATGGCATAAAGGAAATATGCCCGTATAGGCTGTCAGAGGGCATGGATACTAAGAGGCATATTCTCAGCTCGTGAAAATTGATATCAATTGGCTTCAGTGTACTTATGATGATTTGTATCTGCTGAGTATTTGGCTCTAGGAATAATATCGAGAAGTTCTATTGGCAAAGTAAATGTGACTTCATTTTCCCTTAACAAACAGCGGTACATTATCCATACCTTTTTTCTCTTTCACTGTTGTTTTCAGTGATGTTAGACTATCATGCAGACATCAGGAGCTTGTCTTCCATGTCCTTAAATGATCCAGGGAAAATATTTTCTGTGTCTGAGAGAAAATTTGGTTCTCAGTATTTTTTTTTCTTCCCTTGAGTAACGTCTGTAGGATCAGAGACATTTGTGGATAACATTTATAGCCAACAAATGTAAACTCAAACCTTTGAGTCTTCTATATTTGGCATTTCTGTAGTCAGTAATTTCAACAATAAAACCATAAGGATGACATATTTGAGACAGGGAAATATAACTTTCAAAAGTCGGTTGTCTCTTATATTCTAGGTACACTGTTAGCAACATGTATGAAATGTAAATAGAATCATAGAGTCATAGAATCATAGAAGAGTAGGACTGGAAGTGACCTCGAGAGGCCATCGAGTCCAGCCCCCTGACCTCATGGCAGGACCATGGGTGTTATTCCATTGTATTCCATTGGTTTCAGAATACATACTGTCATACATGTGGAAGTTGCTGTGCATTCCCATATTGCTTCTGTAGAAACACTGTTTTAAATAATAATAGATTTCATATGAGACTATTTCATGTTTCAAGAGCTGCGGTTTATCATGGAAAGGCAGTGCTGAAATGGATAAGATATTGAACTGGAAACAATGCTTTCATTCCTAACTGCCGGTGAATTGCTGCATGATATTGAGCAAGTCACTTCAGCTTCTGGAATGTGAGTTCTCCATCTGTAACATGGTGGGGGAAAGTGGTATGGGGACAGGATAGTGCTATTTATCTTATTTTGTCAAGTCCCTTGATATGCATGGATGAAAATTGCCATGTGAGAGCTAAGTGGTTAAAATAACAGTATGCTGCTTTTCATCAATAGCTCTTAATTCTCTTCACAATTTGTAAGATATTTATTCATTGAATATCTCTGTGAGTAGGAAAGTGCTATTATCCCCATTAAACAGGTTGGTAATTGAGGCACAGAAATGTGCCCAAATTGTCACAGGAAGTCTGTGCCAGAGCAGAGACCTGAGCCTAGATTTTCCAAATCCTAGCCTAGTGGATAATCTAGATAGACTAGATAATATTTCCTATTATTATTAGCAAATGAAACATATCACTTTTTTCCACACACACATTGGGCCAAGAAGAGTTCCTGAATTGAAATATTATTTGATGCTCAGTCTAGTATTTTCTCAGTCTAGAATTTTCTCTTAATCTGTGCTATCGATGCACGAAATTTAATACAAGCCTTATGTTCCCTGTTGATAGATGTGAAGATAGATAATATTTTCACTCATGGGATTCCAAGGAGCAGAGCCTAGGTCCGCTAGTAATGACATGAACAGTCATTTGATGAAAATGGTATTGTCTTGTTTAGTCAGGTGAGAAAAAAATCTAGTGGGCTTCTAATGTGGGAGGACTTTAAGACATGAAGTCTTTTTACCATGATCAGTCCCTGAAACCCAACACAATAATGAATTTTACCCTACAGCAAAATTTGCTATCAATTTGATATTTGTTTAAAAAGTAAAAGGAGCACGTTATTACAATGCTGCTATACTGCTTCTTCTTGTATTCTGTTTGCTTAGATGTCTGAGTCATTTCCTTTCACTTTATTCCTTGCTTTTCAGGGAATCTGGATTTTAGTCTCACAAAATTACTTTTTTAAACTCTCTCTCACAAGCATATTGCAGTTGGCTTCCACTCAGACATCCCTATTCATGCTCAAATATTCGTGCTTCTCCAAATACTATTTGTATGTATCTCCTGCTGCAATCTCTAGAAATTCTGAAGGCATTCTGATAAGAGTAGACATATCTTTGTGTAGGTTTTTCTTTTAGCAGCAGAAGCAGCACCCTACCGTTAAATAGTATGTACTACGGAAGTAGGGAATTAATACAAATGATATATTTGATGCTATCCTAATTCCTGTCTTGTTCATCTGGCCTTCCATGAGCACAAGATTTCTTCATGAAGTGTAAGAATTTGTACGCAATGAACATAAGAGAGTTTTTCTTTCCCATAAAGACCTGCCACGTCACTGAGCACTTGGTAGAAGCTTGACTCGGAAGAACTAAAGAGAGGATAGCATTTCTGAATTTGAAAACAGCTGTTACATCTTTTGTATCCTCCTTAAATCAAACCAAAATACCGAAATAATGTGACATTAGGGGCAATATCATGCTGGGTTGTTGGCTGGATTCCTCAGATAGAACAGAAATTAGTCTACCACATTCCATCTCCTAAACCAACTGATTTTCAGAGGATATTTTGAACCATATCACATACCAAACCCACACATTGTGTCATTTCTGCCAGCTGAATACATGTAACCTGTGAATGGCTAGACTTTCTGAAACCTTTTCAATTTTCGAAGATTTCCTGACACAATCAGGAAGTTATTTGATAAGTTATTTAGTCCTATTCAGAGTCTTATGAATAAGATCCTCATTAAGTACTTGCTTTCCATTTGCCCCCTAAATGGGTGAACTAAATTATTCTCGTTGGTTGATCTAATTATCACGGAGCATTTCTGCCAATCCCCACATAGCTAGCATGCTGTACAATAGTGTCCTTGTGGACAAACATTCAGATAAAAAGAATGCCCACACCTCTGTAAACTGTAAGCTGTTATCCTGAAGTCTGCATAACTGGAATTTCAGTCCTTATTCACAATGGCCAAGTTACTAGGCAAGTGAAAAAACTTCTATACTGAAAACAGGAAAGAATCTTAAGGTAAATAGATAAGATATGATTTTGTCACATTGTATTTTGTCTTTCAACTAATTTTTACATATATAATACTCATCACATTTGATTAATATTCTCATGTCTTTATCAAAATAATGAATGCTCCCTTTATGCACCCAAATGCATAACAGCTGATTGTGAAGACTGAGACAATACTTGTATAGTTTAAACATATTAAAGACTTATGCCAGATACATTAGGTACACAGTACTAAAAGAGCACACTTTCCTCTTTTACAATTAACATTGTTCATCTTTTATCTGTTATGATTATCTGAGTGAACAACATGCCTGTTGATATAAAAGTGTCATGGTTTTGGTAATAAAATGTTGTATGAGGTGACAATATATTATGTGATACCACCTACAATCCATATTACTAGATTGTAAATCTACATGGTATTATCATATATTGTAATGCCATATCTACATGCATAGCAGCAAATACACATTTACTGATTTTACTATATTACCTCCTAGGTGTCCAGATAGACACAACAAACTGTAAGACACAAGGTCTAAATGTTTACTTGTTATATCATCACATTTAAAATTCAAATAGTATCCTATGGTATAGAGAAAGTGAAGCAAAGATTGACCCCACAATCTAAGGTACTGTAATTATTATACCTGAAGAATAGTCATTGTTTTTTAACTCCGGTGCACAGCTTTCCTGTGTCATGAGAAACTTGAATGACAGTACATTGCTCTGGGGCATGATCCTGCCTCAGGATGATTAAAGTCAGTTGGAGTTTTGCTCCTGACTTCCTTAGTGGCAGAATCGTATTACTGGTTGTAAACTTGTCTTCTGAAAAAGGAAATTACCCTAAATGACCTACTATTCTATTATCCTGACTCATTATTTTAAACTGTCTGCAAGAGGATAAACTGCTACAGTATGCATACAGCCATACAATTGCAAAGAATATTGATTTCCTTAATGTTGGTATTCATCATTCTTTGTTTGAGACTTGTATGCTCTCTGAAATTGAATTGATGTGCTTACATGCTTTTTCTGTGTGTAAAAAAACACTATTTATCAAATAATTACATTCTGCAGGTTACTTTGAAAGCCAAATATCAATTTTGCCTTTCATTCCATCTGGCTCCTTTTCCATCCAGTTTACTGTTTCTCAGTAGGTTGGCTAGGTAGTTAGCTAGCACTTCTGGAAAGTAGCCTTATACTTTAAGCTTACTGCATTTGACTTGCTGCTCAGAATATCTTAAGGAGTATCCCCTTCACATTCCCATGTCACTGAACTATATGCTGTCATTTTAACTGATCTTCATTTTCTCCTGTACCAACTATGTATAAAATACAGATTACATTCCTTCTGTCAGACAGAGATAGGGATTTGTTTTCATTCAAATTAATGGCTAAAACGTGCTTCCTGTTTATCCCTTCATCTAGGGTGAATTAGGAGTAGGTGCTTTCAATAAAAATAGAATTCAAAGATGGGAGCTAGGGGGCTTGCATCAAACACTCAGAAAAAGAGAGAGATATCCCACATAAAATGTTAGGATATATTGTTAAAGTAAGAGAGAACTTATTTTATGTTGACACTGTCTAACAGCATACAAGCTTCCTAATACACAAAAAAGCTGACACTATGTACATATTGCAATATTGAAGGAAATTAAGCAAACATTTCAAGTTATGCACTTTAAACTTTCAATAATCTATTACAATTGTTTTTATAACAACTGCTTAAAATTTATCTCTGTCCCTCTCCACCCTCATTAATTCTAAAAAGAAAATAAACCAAAATGAAAAGAAAAGGTAATAATCAAGGACCACTGCTGCTTGGAACAACTTCTTTTAAAGGAAAGTTTCCACTTTTTGCTGTCAGTAAGTCCAAGGCTAAAATAAGATAATCCTCTTACCTTATTCACCAGTGTAAAGTGAATCTAGCTTTGCTCAGTGATGCACTGTTCACTGCTGCTTCTCTGCCTGCTTTTTCTCTGCTGCCTGTTACAGTATCTCCATTGCTGGATGTACGTGCATCTAACTGGGGCTCCCTCTCTCCCAGCATCACTTTTAACTCAGGCAGGCAGGGAGCTGAAGCCAAAGGGACTCTCTATCTGATTGGTTTCCATTCAGTGCCCATGATTAATAAGAAACGTCCCTCACAGAGAGAGATATTGCTGCTGATGGAGCCGCAGTGCTCAACGTGAGAAGGTTTGGGGCTGTTGGCGAGGGCGGGGGGGGGGACTGCAGGCTTTGCCAGGCATACAGTGATTTGCAAGTGAATGCAGTGGGAGGGTACCAAGAGGAGGGATTTGTCAAGGACCCCCTTATGACAGAAAGAGCCTCTGGGTTTGAAGTAGCAGTTAATCAACTCTGTTTAATCTGTTTTCAATGTTAATAATAAAGGTGAAGGCATGTCCATAACTTGTAAATCATCTGGAGACAAGATTTACCCTCATTATCTATAGCTGTGACTCAATGTCATTTGTGTGCATGCAATCACTGTAGAATATGTTACTACCCAGGGCTAGTGAAGTGACAAAAGAAGGAGAAACTGAAAAAAATAAGATCGAGCCCCACACATGCCCCAATTTATGGATTAGATTGATTCAGTAAACGATGGGGGTGTTATTGTACCTCAAACTCATAAAATGACACATTATTAAGAACATTTCATTTGACATGGCTAACAGTTGTAATACAAGTAGCGATAAGTAATCCTGCCAGCTAAGGATAACCAAATTCCCTGCTTCCTTAGCGCAGTCTGATTATCTGCAGAGGATAGGAAGGAATTTGTTCTCAACTTCCTACCTCCACCAATGAACAGCAGGACATATTTTAACTAGATATGTTCTGATAGTTTGTACCTACATCTGAATCATCAGATAATGGCTTTGATGGACCACAAATCTGATTTCATTCAGCCAGGAACCTCTGGGGGTTATTTCAGTCTCTTGCAAATGATATGGTGACCATAAACTTGTATTGCATCTTCAGGACTGTTACTGGTTAGGATCATTGGTGCAAAGCATGCTCCATCCATGCTGAAAAAATATTCTGTACTGGGTATGAAGGGGTAGTGTAGGGCAACAGAATCATATACAACTGTCTATGTAGGGCACCACTGAAAAGGCACAAAGGACCTATGCTTCAACTCTTTGGCTAAATTAGTATTTGTGTTTCAAATGCAGTGATGCAAAAGTACTTCAAATATAAATTGTGATACCAGTTCATACTTGTGAAAAAAAGTATTAAGGTTAGCATGACTAAGCTTTTGCCTTGTTGAAGACAAAGCCGACAACTACACCAATATTAGGTTATGCTGGTTACAGCTTACCATTCATGCTCCAGACAGATGCATCTATGGAGGGGCTAGGAACTGTACTGGCACAGGTTCAGTTAACAAAGCAGGAGGTCATCGCTTATGCCAGCAGGCACTTAACCCCCTCAGGAAAAAAAATCCTGCCCATAAATGGGAATTTTTGGCATTAAAATGGATGGCCACAGATGAATTTAGAGACTTCTTCTAGGACATCAATTCACAGTGCTAACTGACAACAATCCATTCACCTATGTTACTACTACTGTTAAACTGGATGCAACCAGTCAAAGGTGGATGGCAAAGCTAGCAGAGTTCAACTTTGACATGAAATAACAGCCTGGGAGAAGTAATGCCAACACTGATGGTTTATCTTGGCTACATAGGGAGGAAGTGGTGACCATTTTGAATGCTGGATGCAATGTGTCCTCCACAGTCACCCAGGGTGAAAGCCCAAGAACTGCAATGCAGTAGTCTCTCAAGTGAGGTTCTACCTGCCCAGACAATGGGCATCTAGTGCCCAGGAAAGGGAGAAGGAAGTAACACCAGTGAAGGTGTTACAAACCAATAGAAACAATTGTCGTTGGTAGAAGGGATCCTTTACAGGAGAACAACAGAACCAGGAGAAGGAAATACACAACAGGCTGTGCTGCCAGAGAAATTCCAGAGAGGAGTGTTTGGAGATCTGCACACAGACATGGGAAAAATGGGGATTCACCATACCATAAATCTCATCTGTGCACATTGTTACTAGCTAGGCATGCAGTCCACCATCCAGAAGTGGTGTCTTGTCTGCAAAAGGTGCTGCCTCAGAGTGAGAAGCAACCCAGAAAGAAGAGCTCAACTCATATCAGTAGACCCCTGGAGCTAGTATGTTTGGACTTCCTCTCCCTGGAACCATCCGGGGACGGGGTGTCTTTGAGAATATCCTGGTAGTAGAGAGTTGAAAGAGCATGTCTCCCAGATCAGAGAATTCCTACAGACAGCATGCCATCAGGCTGCACAGGCATCTGAAACTGCCAGACATCACCAGAAAAATTACCATGACTGCCAGGCACAAGAAGCCATTGATTTCTGGAGGCAGGGTGCGAGTAGCCAGGGAAAGGAAAGGGAGACAGAAACTGGGAGATAGATGGGAACCAATTCCCTATGTCATCATTAGAAGCCAAGGGGACTTGCCTGACTATGTGGTACAGCCAGAGTCAGGAGTGGGGAAAAGGGTGATATGATACACTGTAATTGAATTACCCCATTCATGTTTTTACCTGTTAGTGGAGTCCATCAACCAAAGGCAGGGAAATAACTTATTTGAGGCCCTTATAGATACACCAGATTGCTCAAGGAGAGTGACAGACACAGGGAATACCTGGGACATGGGGCAGGAGCAGTGTAATGAAGAGGAGCCAGGGTTACTGTGCAGTCCCTAGACCCAGACCAAGACCATTCTGACTCAGACTCCCAGTACTCCGACCTGGATGAACCTGACCAGTCTATGGAGGCAGCACAGGAGGCTGACCAAATTGAGGAGAGTCTAAATGAACCTGATAGGACTGGAGAAGAGCAGACAGAGTGGGATCAGACCACAGAGGTGTCTAGAGATAACCCACCAGGCCTGTGGTGCTCGACAGCAAAGCTCAGGGCACTTGTCAGGCTCATTTTGGCACATAGGGCTGCCTGATGGAAGTAGAGTTAAAGAGAAAAAAAGAGGATAGGCTTTTGACTGAGGAAAGGAGTGAGAACGCCCTTTCAACAGTGGGGAAAGGGTGTGGCTGAAGGACCAGTGCACTTCAGTAGCAGACCAGGGAACAAGTTGTGGATTACAAAGTGCAGAATGCTGGTAGAACTGCCTAGTTCTTGCCAGGATGTGCCCTCTACTCCCACCAGAGTCTCAGCAGAGTCTGGAAGCAGCATGCGGGCTGCAGGCAGAGAAGAGGGGCTGCTGAACTGTGATCCTGTTTTGTTTTGTTTTGTCTTTGTTTTTTTAATGGAACAAAGCATTTTCTTGGGTCTGGTGTGAGGTACACACATAGTAATACACAACGCAGAGCACACCAAAGATCCTCAGACCTAGTTTCCTGCAGAAATCACAAGGTTTCCCCCATGCTGAGGAACCTCACTCTGGGCTAGTGAACAGGAGGGGTTACATTAGGATGGATTTTTTCAGGGAGAAAAAAAAATCTGCTCATCCCTACACAGAAACTTTACTAAAACAAAAAGCAGTGTTAAGATGACAACATAGAGAAGAGCAGAATATAATAGAGGGTGAATTTGATTACTGGGGGAACTAGAATAATGGAAATTAAATTAAATATAAAAGTCCAAATTGCAAGGTTATGCACTAAGGGACTAACAATAATAACTTCTGCTGTAAGGCAGGGGCTTGCTGGAGTTCAACAGAATGATGCTCACTTGTACAGCTGGGAAGGCAAAAGACTTGTGTGTATATGACTTTGAGGCAACAGCCTTCTGCAGCTATTTAAAAATAAATAAAACAACTACGTCAATTTAGAGTCCTGAGATGCATCAGGGGAGGTACTTCCTGGAGATACAGGGAGATACTAATGTACAAGGAACTGGTAAGGCCTCATCTGGAGTTCTTAGAGTTCTGGTCATCCATGTTAGGGAAAGATGAATTCTGACTAGATTAGGTTCAGAGAAGGCCTACTAAAATAAACAGACAAATGAAGATTCTATCTTACAAGAGAACAGTGGAAGGATTTGGCTTATTTAACCTAGAAAAATGAAGGCTGTCAGAAGATACAATAACTATAAATAGATCGGGGCTAAATACTGAGGAGAGGGCTGTGCTGTTGGAGCTAAAAGACAGTGTTGGAACAAGAAGAGGTGTATGTCGACAGGGTATAGAAACATCTAGGCTGGGAATGAGAAGGTTTCAAACCACCAGAGTAGTGAGACTCTGGAACAGACACCCAGTACGGGGCAAACAACCTAACTAGTCTGAAAATAAACTTAAGTCTATGAATGAGATTGTATGATTGGGTTGCTGTGATACCCAGGGGCTGAATTTAGTGACCAAAGAGATTCTTTCCAGTCTTGTATTATGTTCCTGTGCAGATCAGCCAACCAAACTGAGTACTTTAAGGATCAAAGAATAATTTTCTTACAAACAGATTATCTTCCTTATTGCCCCTCTCCCAATGGATAGAGCATCGTCAATCTTATGTTCACAACAGGCTGTTTCTAAGGCCCCATTTCACTGTCTGACATCCTATTTGAAATTCTTAAGGACCTGATCCAATATTTATCAAAATTAGTGACAGTGTTTCCACTGACTTCAGTGGTAATTGGAGTGGGCTCTAAATTAGCTTATTTCTGCTCTTGGCTACTATGCATGTATACAACTATCCCTGAATTAAGTGCCTGCATGTGTGTTGCAGAAGGCAGTTTTTCGCCTGTTATTGCAAAAGCAAAGGTGGAAATAAAGTCATTTAATGTATCTTGACTAAACATGTAGAAAACAAGGCACGTTTTAATGAACACTTTTTTCTCATGCTGTGTCTGTGTTAATTCACAGAAGAAATCCCAGAAAAAGTTAGTTGATGTGATTCTTGTTTTTACCAGTTACCCAGAATTGTACAGCAGCTTGTAGACTAACAGATATTTTGCAGCATAAACTTTGTATGTTCAATCAACAGTAAAGCAGAATAGGACATCTTGGCCCCAGGCTGGGACAATATGCCAAATACTTTTAATGATCCACTGACACACACATCCTTAAACTTGATGGATTAATATGTGTACTTTCCTGAGTGGAATGATGTTTGGACATACAGAACCCTAACATTGGCTCCTCTGTGACCCCTCTGTGGGTTGACAACATAAGGGGTCATGCCTGGAAAAGGTAGACAGGCTTCCTTTTGCTTCAGAATTCTTCATACCTTTTGGGGTATTCTAATCTATTCCAGGGGGATAGAATTTTACTGAGAAGTCCCAAGGACATGTCTGCACCCTCCTCCCATGCAGCTCCACAAAGTGCTTTTCAGACTTAACCAAGGATCTAGCTAGCAAATTATCTAAAGGCATCCATAGTCCATCTCAGTGTCAGGCATGTAGTGCTCAGGTGGGAACAGGGGGATCGTCAGTGATGCCATCTGTAAGCTCTGAATAAAACAAACACCATTTGAATTAGCTTGTTCCTTTTCATATATTTTTATGGTATTTGAAAATACAGCACAATAAGTAAAACAGAAAAATTCTGTGTATACACAAAAGCTGAAAATTCTAATGCAAACATCATACTATGGCAATACACATGCTAAATGAAATATAAATATACTATAAAATATACCATAAATGGGATAAGCATGAGTCAGGAAGACAAGAAGGAAGAGGTCTTGGGAGACTTCCCTATTGGTATGAAAGAAGATGTAGCATCAGCACAATGTATGTGAGTACTATAACTTGTGGAAGGATACCCAAGGGGGCAGAAAAAAGCAGGTTCTCCCTCAGAAGAGTAGTGAGCAGCAGTTGATATGTGAAAGTAAAATGTGTACCACAGGGTGCAGCAGGATTTGCTTTGATTTCAGGGCTGGCTATATTTCACAGAAGTTGCTTTGTGAAGACTTTCTGGAATCGAGCCCTTTTTTTTCTTCTTTTTAAGAAGAAAGCATACTGAGCTTGGTTTGTTGCAGTCCATAGCAAATACAAGCCCAGTCCTGTGAGGCTCTGCGTACCTTTTGTCTTCAGTGGGAGTGGGCACCACAAATCACTGTGCAGAATCAGGCTGTCTGCTATGCTAAATAGGTTTGTGTTCAAACATTTTTTGCTCTTAATTTATTACTCTCTTGCCATGTTATTTCTGTTTACTTGTTTAGGTAAATCTGAATTTGAACTAATGCACCAATTTTACATTCACCACCAACACGCAGGATACCAGAATGACCTTTTCATAGTTTCATTAGCTATTTTAATCTCAGAAGCAGAGAACATCTTTGTTGTTTCAGCTACAAGGAGATCACATCCCTTTGGGATTTGCCGTGATCATATGCAAAGCAAGTCTAAGGGGAAAAACAGTTGAAGAGAGTTGGCAGTTTTTCAAAGGGACATTATTAAGGACTCAAAAGCAAACTGTCCTGCTGCCTAGGAAAGTAGGATGCCTGGCAAGAGACCACTCTGATTTAATCAGGAGATCTTCAATGGTACAAAAAGTCAAAAGTGAAAAATACAAAAACTGCAAACTAGGTCAAATGACAGAGGACGCATGTAAGTAAATAACACACATATATGGACAAAATTAAAAGGCAAGGTACAAAATGAGATTAAAGTAGTATAAGGGGCTGGTGACAGAGAGAAGTTTAACTGGCAGAGGCACATCCACATGGCTTGTTTACTGCCGGCAGCACGCTCTGCTGACAGCGAGATCTCACGTGCCTACACTAATTAGGTCCATGATTATGATATTGAGTAGCCATTTGCAATTGTGAGACTGCTCGTTAGCATGGAGCTGCTGGCAGTACAGCTCCATTTAGAAATGCCCTGGGAGTAATAATAGATCATAGGCCAAATAAGAGTCAATAGAGTTACCCTGTTGTAAAAAAATCGGGAATATTAGCAGGAGTCTTGTAAGTAAGACTGAGAAGGGGCAATAACAACATTTTTAAAGTACATAAAAAGTTGCTACATGGAGGAGGGTGAAAAATTGTTCTTATTAACCTCTGAGAACAAGATAATAAACCATGGCTTTAAATTCAGCAAGAGCAATTTTGGTTGTACCATTTGGGTGGGGAAACAGCCTTCCTGTCATAGAATCAGAGAACTGGAAGGGACCTTGAGAGATCATTGAGTCCAATCCTGTGCCCTCACAACAGGGCCAAGCACCCTTTAGATCAAGCACTGCCAGGATAGTTGATCACTAGAACACATCACCTATGAAAGTTGTGGAACCTCCAACACTGGAGAATTATTTTTTAAGAGCAGGTTAAACAAACACATGTAAAGGATGGTCCATAAAGATGATGCATCCTCCTTACCTGGGTTTAGGGAGCTGGATTAGATGACCTCTTGAGGTCCCTTCCAGTTCTCTGATTCTATGATGATGATTTGCAAAAGCTTTATAAAGGGGAAACATGTATTTTAATCCATAAAGTTTCCAACACTTGTCAGATCATTCCTTCCTGTGTAGAAAGTCATAGAGGAGCACAGGGGGGCACATGACCTGATACCCCAAGTATTTATTCCAGCATTCCTTGTGGCATGCTAAATGAGAGAAGATGGGGGAGGCAATATCCACAGGTTCTTCTTTCCCCCAGGTATTCTGAGATTTGTTGGGAAACTCAGATCAGGTGTAGCCAGTAAGAAGTTGTCATATACAGGGTGCAGTTCGTGAATTTTTAAATAGGTTCAGCATAATATAGTAGTCCATCGATCCGATGAGAAATCTGTGCAGATCATCTGTTATTGGTCTTATGGTGTGCCCTCTGGTGACTGTATAAGCCAATTCTAGAGGCACACATTTTGCCACAGATGGTACATGGGAAGTTTGCAATCTGTGGGTTGTGCATTGCTGATGCTCTTTGACGTCGTTCGCATGCCTCTTGTAGATGCCGGCAGAGGTCTTCCTCAAAGGCAATGTGTTCTGTCACTGGTGGCATCCTCAAGGTCCCTAGGTTTGATACTGCTTTACTGCAGATTGGCTTTGATGGTATCCTTGTAGCATTTCTGTGAATGACCTATACGCCAGATGCCCTGGGAGAGTTCATCATACAGAAGCTGGTGAGGGATTCGGTTGGCATCCATGCGCCTGACATGACTGGTCCAACGTAGTTGTGACTTCATAATCATCATTTCGATGCTTGTCATCTGGGCTCTCTTAAGGAGCTCAGAATTGGGCACTTTGTCTTGCCAGCGACTCTTCATGATGTTACAGAGGAAGCACGTGTGGAATGCTTCGAGCTGCTTGTGGTGACACCTATAAAGTGTCCATGTTTCACACCCCTACAAAAGAGATGAGAGAACAACAGCTCTGTACACAAGCAGTTTTGTTGACATCCGGATGTTATGGTGGTTTAGAACTTTGACACGCAGGCAGCCAAGTGCCTGGCTCGCTTTGGATATTTGTGCGTTGATCTTATTATCCAGTGATCCATCACTGATATGACACTACACAGGTATTTAAAGTTCTCCACTACTTTAAGCTGAGTGCCATCAATGGAGATACTCGGGACAGGAACATTTGATCCAGGTGCAGGTTGGTGGAGAACTTCTGTCTTTCTGAGGCTGATAGTTGGTCCAAAAAGTTGCGAGGCCTCAGCAAACTTGTTGACAATGTGCTGAAGCGTGAGCCATAAGGGCACAGTCGTCGGCAAAGAGTGACTCAGAAAGGAGTTTCTGCACTATCTTAGTCTTTGCATTCAGGCAATGGAGGTCAAAAAGTGAACCACCATGCTGGTATTTCAAGTATATACCTCGGTCCAGATCCTTCATTGCATGGTTAAGGATGCGTGCAAAGAACAGGTTAAATAAGACAGGAGTAAGAACACATCCTTGTTTCACGCTGTTGGTGATATTGAAGGGGGCTGATGTGGCTCCATCAGACAGTACTTCGCCTGTCATGTTGTCATGGAAAAGGCATATAATCTGGACAAATTTTCTTGGGCAGCCAAGTCATATTAGAATGGCCCAAAGGGCTTCCCTGTTGTCAGAATCAAACACCTTTGTCAGATCTATGAAGACAGCATACAGGTTCATGGTCTGGTCAATGCACTCCTTTTGTATTTGTCTGACAGCAAACACCATATCGGCTGTGCTCCGGCCAGGTCAAAAACCGCATTGACTTTTAGGTAGATTTGCCACAGAAATACTGGCTGTTAGGAGGTTCAAGATGATGCAGGAGATGATCTTCCCTCCAACGGAGAGGAGGGATATGCTTCTGTAGATTCCACTTTCTGCTTTGCTGCCTTTATTCTTGAAAAGGGAGACAATAATAGCATGGCAGAGGTCCTGTGGTATGTTTTCATCCTCCCAGATGCTGCCGATCATGCTAAGGAACTCTGCTAGTGCTGCTGGACTTGCCGCTTTATATGTCTCTGCTGGTATCCCATCTTTTCCAGGAGCTTTTCCTGAACTCATCTGTCTAACAACTCTCTTAATCTCATCTATAGTGGGTGGAAAGTCAAGATCTGTCAGGATGGGTTGTTGTGGAATTTCATTGAGGACGTTATTATTCATGGTCAATGGTCTGTTAAGGAGGTTGCTAAAGTGTTCTCGCCATCTTTCGTTGATGCCCTCTTTGTCTTTGACAAGTGTTGTGTTGTCTGATGAAAGCAATGGGGTAGTCCTTTGTTTAGAAGGTCCATAGACAGTCTTAATAGAACTAAAGAACATTTTTGAGTTGTGGGTCTCAGCACAGTGTTCAATTTCTTTGGCTTTGCTCTCCCACCAGCTGTCTTGTATCTGATGGAGGTCTTTCTGTGTTTCACTCTGCAGGTGCTTGAAATGGTCCCATTTGGAGGCTGAGGAGGGGTCATTCTGCCATTCAATAAAGGCTTTTCTCTTTACTTCCAGTGCTGAACATCTTTCTTCTTGGTTCTTTTCTTTGGTCCAAGCGATGTTATTGCCATGTCAGTCACTATCGCGTGTAGACGCGACGGGCGCTATTTCGAAGTTGGTGCCGCTACTTCGAAGTAGCGTGCACGTGTAGACACAGCTTTAGATCCTTAAGACTGATCTCTCTCCTGCTTGGTTGGGGTAAACTGGTGTTTACACAGCAGCACTCTCATTAATGCTGCTGTGGGTAACCTAGTTTTCCAATTATTTCACATCATTTTGTAAACTTGTAGAGTTCATTCTCCATGGTTTGCACAGGACAAGCCCAGTTTTACTGCCTTTAATCCAGCAAACTCCAACTGGCCCTAATGGGTGTTTTCCTGAATGAGGTATCAAGCAATATGTTATTAATTTTTGGAACATTAGACATTTTGAAAGCAATAAATCAAACCCCAGCAGGATAACTTAAGAAGGACAGTACCATACCGGCATCTATTTAATGATATCAATAATCCTTTATGAATATCAGACTAGCAAATTTATAAATATAATATAATATAATATTGAACTCCAACATATTTGAGAGCTGGACATTTTCCAGAAGGCTAATGGAAAATCCAAAGCCATTCTGAGTGTGTGAGTGCAAGCCAGAGAAGCTGACAGCAATGCTGGGCCCCTGGGCAAAGTGTGGAGGGCAGCTCCACACTCCTGGAAGGGGTGAGGCTGAGAGCAGGAGGGGTGGGACCAAGGGCATCTGGCCCTCAGCACCTGTTGGACTGCAGCACCCACCACAGCCCTGCCTGGAGTATGCCTCACAGTGTCCCCGCCTCCCTAGCTGCCCTAAGAAAGGGGCAAATTGCCGCAGAAGTACTGTAGTACTCCTGTGGCCATTTACAGAGGGCAATTTCTCCCTTTATCTCCACCCTGTCAGTGGGCCTGGTGCAGGCAAACACATGTCAAGACTTTTTAAAGCAAGATTAATTTACACAGCAACATATTTACTAAAGTGCAGTTAAAAGCAGTGGTCATATTTTGTCCTCATGCTCTGGCAAAAGGTAGGAAACAGATTTCAGAAGAACAATTTAGCATTGTGGTAAAAATAAAAAGGTAAAGGAAAAACTATGCATTAGGCAATCTAAATCTGAGACCAGATCATTCTGGTCCCTGTGTGAGGTATAGCAGTTTTATGGTATGTAAAGTGCACACAGTGTAGTGGAAGCAATATAAACTTACACCAACTGATGCCAAATACCGAGAGCTACTGAGCACACACAATTTTGAAGAGTGTAATAGGAACAGAGAGTTGCTTTGCATCTGCACATGGAAAGAGAAGGGACAAATACTGTAGTGCAGTACAGTGTTCGTGTGCACCCGAAGATGGCTGACAGGGGCAGCAAAGCACTATGGTTGCTTAGCCTACGGGTTTGGACAATTCCAGTCATGCACTTTATGTTCCCAAGTCTGCAGTGCTGATCTTTATTATGTTTATTTGTTTACACTGCGGCACCACAGAGAGGCCTCCTCTGAACTGGGGTCATACTGTACTGGATGCTCCAAAATCACAAAGTAGAAGACAGTTCCCACCCTCATCACCTTACAGTTTAAATCCACAAGGGAGACAAAATGCATGGGGTGGGGGCGGGGCAGGGCAGTGGGACAGAGATGCTCAAACTTCACGCAGGAAGTCCTCAGGCTGACAGCCGAGTTCTTCAGTCCAAATGACCATGCTGCTGGTCTGAGCTCAACCATTGAAAGCTGTCAGAAGCTAATTGTAGCCACATTGCCTCTGGCACTGGAAGAAAAGAAGCCATTGAGAGCTGATATGTGCCTTCTGGCCTCTCACACGAGTCAGTGCTGCAGCACTGCACAGCTTGCCAGGTTAATAGCAATTCTTTTTTCCACTGGTAGGATCCAATCAACATCTATGCTTACATACACAAATTCTCTTTAGGTGACCACAGAGTTAAGAAAACCCCATTTTGTTGCTGATGTCGGCCACACATGTGAGATCTCTAGACATGCCACAGTGTTGTCCTCCAGCACAATTTAGAGATTCTCTGCTCTCCCCAGCTTTATTTGCACAGGCCAAATTGCCTTGTCTCATTTTTGAAGCTGCTACAGCAATGATAATACACCCCATCTGTTTGCATTTTGAAGCACAAATTTGGGCAAACCATGGTGGCTACAGAGAGATGCACAAAGCCTAATAGTTTCTGATTTCCCACCATTTCTTTCTTTGATAGATAGATAGATAGATAGATATACACACAAACAAAATGCAAAGAGATGGGGTATATTATATCTTTTAAATATATATATTTGTCCTGACTATTTATTGTTACTTATGTTACCCCATGTTCCTTCACATTTTACAAATATATAGAAAAAAACAACTCAAGCTCAAAGGAATAGCAACCTAAATAGGCAAGCCCGTCAAAGCAAGTAATAGTATTACTGAGCTTATCCATTCTTCACATCACTTGTAAAAGCCATAGAAATGCTTGGGTCCAAAATAAAGAAGAAAACTGGACATTTTAAGTACATCTGCTAAAGCAATGGGCTGAATTAAAACAAAATCACCTTCCTCGAAAGCCTGGACTAGCATATAAGGAAAGGTGATAGCTAACCCAAAATAATGTGCTACAAGAGTAAAACTATCAGCAAATTTTTCCTTCAATTTTTCCACATTTTGTCAGCAATTATTCTCAGTACTCAACAAGTAATGAAAGAAAAACAAAACAAAAAAAACTGTTTTCATAATTTCCTGTAGTCTAGATCATTTCTGGGTAGGGAACCTGTAATATCTAAGCAAAAAAATATTAATGTTAATTCAATTAAGTGAGGATATTTGTTCCAAAATATTGAATGAGGTCTTTTGGTACCAAGTGTAAGTGACAATTTTATCCAATTCGCTACCAAGAAACCATCTTTATTTTTTTATATATATATATATATATATATATAATTGCTGCATTGCCTCAGCTATAAACTTACCCACTTACTACATGTTTTTTTTAATACAGTGAATTCTTTTCAATTCTTTTAAGCTAGGTCAAGCATAAAGCAAAGGTGGCTGCAGAAAATAAGTCTCCACGCTAAATTCCCTTCCAGCTTAGAGTCCAGGAAAGAAAGAATAACTTGTGAGAGATATAATGATTCCATGGGCACTACTATGGGCTATGGAAGTCTTCTCACAATTTTCATTAAAAGCCCTACTTTTGAGAGTTTGCACTTGTAATTTGAATAATAAAAATAGTGTGTCTGGTAAACTTGGCTTGCAGCAGGCTCTGAGTCCACAAACAAAACATGTACATATGTGCTCTTTTTGCAGGTTTAAAATCAAATATGTAACATTGTTTTAATTTCTGTCTTTAAACAGAAAACAACACACCACACGTCCAATCATTAATCCACTTTCACCCTAATTTCCTCTCATAAATCTTCCTCTCCTCTCATTGCTTTGTTCTCTGCAGCATGCAGCTGGGCCCTTGAAGCACTTCCCAAGCAGCTGGGTCCAAAGTACCACTTTGTCGGCCTTTAGTGTGTCATTGGAGGTTTTATATAAGAAAAGCTGTTTGTGGATATTTAAGGAGGGCACCATAGGAATTAAAGGAATTTCCTGCATAGTCCACAGTAGGTTATACTACCCTAAAGTGTATGTAGTGCAAAGGTGACACATGGTAAGCCATAACAGTTATACAGCTAAAGGTCATTCATTCCTGGAATGATTTGTTGAGCATTTGTTTGGTAGACATGTTGTTAGAATCCAGTTTGGAATACAAATACAGGAAATATAGTTCAAACTATTAATGACTTCCCCAACAGAAAAAAATTTCAAAACCCTGCCAGAAAATATAACATCACTTAAATACATTGGCGAAAAAACATTACTGATTGGTTTAATTATATTTGTTAATATTTTGGGAGTACAGTGAGTACAGTAGATTATACTTTTTATAAAATATGCATCATTATGATTGTAGAATGTAGCTTTGTTATGGTACTTTAAAAAATCATTTTGACAGTTCTCATATTGCCTCCTTCTCTTCTGTGTTCTTCTGAACTCTCCCTTTGTCCTACTTTGTGTCTATGCTCCAAAAATACCTTCAAAGTTGTTTACTTTGAAATACAACTTCAAAGTAAGCCACTTCGAAGTTAAGCATCTACACACACCCTACTTCGAAGTTAAACTTCAAAATAAGGAACGACTCCATTCCTGGGAATTGAGTAAGGACTTCAAAGTGGGGCTCCCTACTTCAAATTTAACTTCAAGGTAAAGGAAACTGTGTGTAGACTCTCTGCTGGCTACTTTGATGTAGTGTCTAACTTAGAAGTTAACTTTGACGTTCGTTCCCAGTGTAGACACACCCTTTGTCTATCTCAAACCAAGGTAACTTCAGCCAAATCCTTTACTTGATCTGATAGCACTCCATAGTCACCTATGGTCTATCTAGATTGAATCTCAACCAACTGATATGCATCCCTGTCCCTTTTCCATGTTACATTTGAGATGTGCTCATCTGCACACTCCAGGCTGGAAAACTTATCAACCGTTTCTTACCAGACTGAAGATCACATGAAGGGCTAAGTACAGGCCATCTATATTATTTATATCTATATCTATGTCTATATCTACATTTATATCTATCTCTTGGAATCAAGATTTTGTTAACTGGGCATTACTGTTTCAAGTAATAGATACTCTTCTCATAGATGACTAATATCTCAGTCTCTTTTTAACCCAGGATCAAAAAATTTGGATCCCCCGGGGTCCAAAATTGAAAGTGTTCGCTCTACTTTTTTATTAGATAGGTATCTGGTTGTACAGTCAGTAAAGAATTTTATTATAATTTCTGTTACTGATTTTCTTTGACCTATGGATTACCATATTCTTAAACCACAATAGCTGCGTCTACATGTGCACGCTACTTCGAAGTAGCGGCACCAACTTCGAAATAGTGCCTGTCGCGTCTACACGCGTCGGGCGCTATTTCGAAGTTAACTTCGACGTTAGGCGGCGAGACGTCGAAGTCGCTAACCTCATGAGGAGATAGGAATAGCGCCCTACTTCGACGTTCAACGTCGAAGTAGGAACCGTGTAGACGATCCGCGTCCCGCAACGTCGAAATTGCTGGGTCCTCCATGGCGGCCATCAGCTGGGGGGTTGAGAGATGCTCTCTCTCCAGCCCCTGCGGGGCTCTATGGTCACCGTGGGCAGCAGCCCTTAGCCCAGGGCTTCTGGCTGCTTCTGCGGCAGCTGGGGATCTATGCTGCAGGCACAGGGTCTGCAACCAGTTGTCAGCTCTGTGTATCTTGTGTTGTTTAGTGCAACTGTGTCTGGGAGGGGCCCTTTAAGGGAGTGGCTTGCTGTTGAGTCCGCCCTGTGACCCTGTCTGCAGCTGTGCCTGGCATCCCTATTTCGATGTGTGCTACTTTGACGTGTAGACGTTCCCTCGCTGCGCCTATTTCGATGTTGGGCTGAGCAACGTCAAAGTTGAACATCGACGTTGCCGGCCCTGGAGGACGTGTAGACGTTATTCATCGAAATAGACTATTTCGATGTCGCAACATCGAAATAAGCTCTTTCGATGTTGGCTGCACGTGTAGACGTAGCCAATGTCATTCATAATCCTAATAAAAGTAATGTTTTTAAACTATTTTTCTTAAAATAGACAATAGGAAAATGTGTAAAGGGAACATTAATCCTTGCAGCTCTCTTTGTGTCCAGTTATTTGTTGTGCTACCACCCAAATCAAGATATCCTGGGAAATCCCTTGATACCTCAAGAGAGTCATGCATGTTTTGTATGTAACCAGTCTACCAACATTAAAGAACTGTTTGATAATTTAATGCAGCTCAGGCCATAATAACTCTGACACATTTCCCTTTGTCATAGAAAGAGTCATAATCAGCTACTGAAATACACTGCTTTTTGTAATTTACTTTCTTTTGTATTTGAAGAGTAGAAATACACAAAATGTATAGTATGTCAACTGTTGCCATCTTTGCACTTGTGTGTGTGATGTGGGGGATGGGCAGGTTCATCCTGAGATCTCTAAAAGTGGGGAGGATTTTTAGAAACTACTGAACACTCAACCTAAGGTGTTTTGGGTCACGCACCAAAGTCACCTGCCACTGTTGAAAATGTAAACCATATCCTTGTATATAATGTGTAAATTCACATTCTCTCACTCTCATCATTGCAAATCCTACATGATCAAGTTAGACTCCAAAAGTCATGATTGTCTTAAAATCACAAGGTTTTACTAATCTCCATCACATCATTTCTTACCTGTCTTCTGATTCTTATGCACCTTTAAGGGCAAGCCACCTACCCCCAGTATCTGTGTGATCATCTTATATTCAAAATTCAAACTTAAATACACACAAGAATGCAGGCCTTCCTCTTAACTACACAGAGGACTTTCCATTTACCCTCACCTATCCCCTATAAAATTGAGATCTCTTGTTCTATTAGCCACATTCTGTTTCCCTCCCTTCCAAGACAGAATGGCTACCTGCCCACTCACTTTTCCTTCATTCTTCCTGCCTCTGTAAAATCCTCTGGATACACTGGTAAAACACCATCAACAACAAAGGCCTGTGACAACTGACTCACCAACTTCCTGCCAAAGGTGAAATCAGGAAGGAAGATGGCGTTGGATTGGACATACCTTCAGAAAACCAACCACCAACCTCACAAAACAATCCTTAAGTTGGAACCCACAAGAAAAAAAGGAGAATAGGGCACCCCAGCACCACTTATAGTAAAGAACTGAAGGAAGACACTAAAAATATGGGATACACCTGATCAGAACTAGAAAAGATCGCCCAGGATGGTGACACTTGCAAGTGGTTTCTATGGCCTATGCTCCAAGGTATAGGAGTGGAAGAAGCTTACAACTAGAATTAGCCTACCGCATTTCCTTCTTCTATATTTCCCTCCCTTTCCTTTCAGTCTCCTGCCTGTGACATTCTCCCTTTCTTTTATTCCACAGCTTGCTGTTTTGCCTGAAGAGCAACTTTTCAAAAGATTTAACTGAGAAGCTTTGGACATAAATATTCTCTACACATCAGATTGATTATTCACCCAACACACAAAATGATCTGTCTTAACCATGCTTAACTTGGAAATCTGATGAGCTCAAGTTTATGTAGCTTCAGGCTATACTTTAAAAAACAAAAAAACAAAAAACAACCTTGCCTACTGTTTGCAGCATCAGCATGGAAGAGAGTAATATTTTATAAAATAGGATGGGAAAAAAATCAAAGTTGGAACACAGCCCATTACTTTTTGTTTTTTTAATAAAAGCTATGTTCAAAATTAAAAATAGCTGGCTTGTGAAGTTCACTTTGTAATAGTTTCACTTATTATTCAAACCTATTGGTTATGGCAAAGTAATTACAAGCATTTTCTGTACCCCTGAAAGACTATCTCATTTTCCTTATTTTTATACTGCTGTTGTCAATGTGTCATTATCATCACTTTCAATCTAATTACTTGTTCAAGGTAATATGAAATTGCACTCTTCTCACTCAGGAATATCTTGTGAATTATTAGCTTTTACCACAGAAAGCAGAATTTTAACAGAGTATGAACTTCAAAAGAAGAAATAATATATGCTATTGAGAGACATTGAAGAATGTTGTATGCAATGAGATACCACATTGTTAGATCTCTCAGTGAAAAGTATTCAAGGCTTTTATTTATTTATTTTTAATTTAATGAAAAAGATGTCTTTCTATCTTCCCTTAGCAAATCAGGTGACATATTTCAAGCTGCAGCTGGGTAAGTGTCTCAAGATGACATGGTATGATGTAAGTTACATGATTTAGCTTTCAGATAGAGACTCTCTCTTAACAATGACAAGCTTGTGTGAAGGAAATGAAACAAGTCAGGAGAAATATCACACTACGGCCGTGTCTACACGTGCCCCAAACTTCGAAATGGCCATGCAAATGGCCATTTCGAAGTTTACTAATGAAACGCTGAACTGCATATTCAGCGCTTCATTAGCATGCGGGCGGCAGCCGCGCTTCGAAATTGATGCGCCTTGCCGCCGCGCGGCGCGTCCAGACGGGGCTCCTTTTCGAAAGGACGCCACCTTCTTCGAAGTCCCATGAGCTCATGGGAATAAGGGGACTTCGAAGTAGGCGGGGACCTTTCGAAAAGGAGCCCCATCTGGACGCGCCGCGCGGCGGCAAGGCGCATCAATTTCGAAGCGCCGCTGCCGCCCGCATGCTAATGAAGCACTGAATATGCATTTCAGCACTTCATTAGTAAACTTCGAAATGGCCATTTGCATGGCCATTTCGAAGTTTGGGGCATGTGTAGACGTAGCCTACAGGTACAACAAATAAATTGAAGAGAAGGGCAGAAGAAGAGACAACTCTTTCACATGGGTCAAAACAGTGGGTCATGAGTTTTGGGAAAGTTTTAATTTATTCAAGAACCTGTTCAAAATTTTATATTTGCTCTCTTAGTTTTGTCAAGGAAAATCAGCACTTGCTTCCAGGCATGTGTATGCTGCAGTCCTGGACACGAAGGCTACGTCTACACTTGCAGCCAACATCGAAAGAGCTTATTTCGATGTTGCGACATCGAAATAGTCTATTTCGATGAATAACGTCTACACGTCCTCCAGGGCCGGCAACGTCGATGTTCAACTTCGACGTTGCTCAGCCCAACATCGAAATAGGCGCAGCGAGGGAACGTCTACACGTCAAAGTAGCACACATCGAAATAGGGATGCCAGGCACAGCTGCAGACAGGGTCACAGGGCGGACTCAACAGCAAGCCGCTCCCTTAAAGGGCCCCTCCCAGACACAGTTGCACTAAACAACACAAGATACACAGAGCTGACAACTGGTTGCAGACCCTGTGCCTGCAGTATAGATCCCCAGCTGCCGCAGAAGCAGCCAGAAGCCCTGGGCTAAGGGCTGCTGCCCATGGTGACCACAGAGCCCCGCAGGGGCTGGAGAGAGAGCATCTCTCAACCCCCCAGCTGATGGCCGCCATGGAGGACCCAGCAATTTCGACGTTGCGGGACGTGGATCGTCTACACGGTCCCTACTTCGACGTTCAACGTCGAAGTAGGGCGCTATTCCTATCTCCTCATGAGGTTAGCGACTTCTACGTCTCGCCGCCTAACGTCGAAGTTAACTTCGAAATAGCTCCCGACGCGTGTAGACGCGACGGGCGCTATTTCGAAGTTGGTGCCGCTACTTCGAAGTAGCGTGCACGTGTAGACGCAGCTGAAGTGACTGCAGATTGAGTAGATATACACAAGTGAGTTTTGATCTAGCTTCTTTGATAAGATAGCAGCGAAGCTGCAGAAGTATGCCTTTCCACAGAGGCCGTGGGAGTCCACCTGCAACTTGGTGTAATTGCTTACACAGTTAGCCCATGCTGAAGCATCTGCTGCAACAGCTAAACTACGACCTGTTCCACAAGGTATCTTGGGCATGTCAGCATGAGCTACAATTGACCATTTCCACCTTCTGGCAAATGAATGTGGAACAACACTGACCCAAGAGGGGGACAAGGAGTATTCTCCCACAAGAAGTTTTGTCAACAGAGTGCACTTCCACACAGCAGATCTGTTCGCAAAGATCTACCAGTCAGGTATGTTCTGTCAAAATCCCTGTACACCTCATTTCACAAGGAAGAAAGGATGACTCAAGAGAGGTGTTTTGTTTTTTTGTTTTGGTTTTCTGTTTTTTTTTTTCTTCTCTGACATTTAGACCTGTGCCGATGGGCCAAATGTCAGAAAAGCCTCCCCCAACAGAACTGTTGGGAAAAGATACACAAATTATGCTAGCAATGAGCATATCTCTTGCCAACAGTTCTCCACAGTCTAGACGCAGCCTCTGGGAATAGTTATCTTAATAGTGAGGCAGTTTAATTTTATGAGCATGTTATTCTTTCATGTCATTGTGTGGTATTCAAAATAACAGTATATTATTAAGGAACTGATTATATAGACATTTTTAAATGTTCTTATTTTCTGGTTAAACAGGAGGATAATGCAGGAATTATGTATTGTAGGGAAATAAAAATATTGGGCTCTAATTACAATATTCTTGCAAGTTTTAAATTTTATTTTAAACTCCTTTATTTCTTTGTGTTTGGTTTTTGCCTTACCTTTACTCACATGGCATGGTGATTGGTATTATTAATCTTAACACTATTTTAACACAGTTCTTGGATCTAAGGCTTTGTCTACACTAAGACAAAACTTCAAAATGGCCATGTTAATAGTCATATTGAAGAATACTAATAAGGAACTAAACTGAATATTCAGCACCTCATTAGCATTAGAATGCTTCTGGCCATGGCTCTTCGAAAGCACCACTTTTGAAAGTGTGTTGCTCAGTGAGGCTACATGGGGGTCCTCTTCAAAAGGACCCCACACATTTTGAAATCCCCTTATTCCCCTCAGCTGAAAGGAATAAGGGGATTTGAAATGTGCAGGATCCTTTTGAAAAGGACCCCCATGTAGCCACGCCAAGCTGCGCGCGTTTGAAAGCAGCACTTTCAAAGCACCACGGCTGTAAGTGTCCTAATGCTAATGAGTTGCTGAATATTCAGTTCAGTGCCTCATTAGTATTCTTCCATATGGCCATTAGCATGGCCATTTTGAAGTTTTGTCTTAGTGTAGACACAGCCTAAATGATATATTACTGCAGGGGATGTCCATGAAGACAGTAATATTAGTGTTACAAGCTTTTATCTGATGAGGACTCTTTATCTTTCTTTCTTTCTTTCTTTTTAATAATTGGTGCTGCAGGGATTTGCTCTAGAGTCAACTTTCCTGTGAGGCCAATAAATTTTACTGTGAAGGAAGTAGGTACTCAGGAGGCCATGCCAATGAAATATGATGATTGAATTATACCATCAGAAATTAGGGAAAGCAGCGAAAAGACTACAGGTTGGACTTCTGTCATCTAGTACCCTTATGACCTAACCAGTGCCAAACAAGAGAATTTGTCACTCTGTGGGAGGTTGATATTGTCTAGCAGAATTACCAACTTCCACTGCTTACTGGGCTCTTAGAAGACATTTTGGGAGTAAATTACAGCTAAATAGCAGCACACAACGCAGATCCAGAACTTGTGGCTGTAAACAAACTTTATGGGATCATGATGAAACTTGGACACACCCATGATAAGTAGTCATCTGAGTAATTAAAGTCATGCTGGACCACAGATGTTTCTGGAAGAGAGAGTTCTGGGTTAGAGAGTTTCATCCTGTACTGAATTTGATATGGACCTAACTGTAAAATGAATATTTAGGCGTCAGTTCTGCAATTACTTATTCACATTCTCCCTATTACATAAAAAAGTAGTTCCCGTGACTTCAATGACACTACTCTTCTGTGTGTAGTGGGGTAAGTTGTTGTCATATTGGAGATCTCTCTCTTGAAATTCTGAAATGGAAAAGAATACAACATGAAAGAACTTCACTAATCATATTTCCAAAATTGCAGCAGTGCTTGTTAGAATTGAGGTGTATTGACAAGAATTATTTGTTGACATTTGAACACTCACTGGGACTATATCAGGTGTTTCACAGTTCTACCATCTGTCACAAGATTGTGCCTGTTCTCAACTTTTGTTGACCTGACAGTTACATCTCCACTCCAATAATCCCAGGTTTTGTATCAGAGGATGTTCATTCAACAGAGTGAACACCTGAGGCCAATGTGTGGCTTTTCACTGACAATGTAAATCTTTAAAAAAAATGGGGACAAGATTTGTACACCAGCAAAAAGAAATTGACACAAGTCCAATAGCATTTATATTATTACATTTCTCAATGAAAGTGCAGTTTCACAGGCTACCGTGCTTTTTGCCCACTTTACCTTTTGAAAGTAAAATCCTCCTCTTTTTTGCAACTAGAGATAGCTGCTTAAACACCTGCTTTAAGGTTTGTTTGTTTGTGTGTTTGTTAGTTTTAAAAAGCCACAATATGTTTTTGCCAAACACTGGTGCATTAGGAATGTGGCACTGAATACAACACGTTATTTTTTTATTGTGAGAAGGATTTTTAAATGATAATTTACTCACTCGGGTGAGAGTAATCCCATACTAGAAAGTAATTAGGGGGTTTATGGCTATTAGTTGTCTCTGGTCAGGAAGTTTAGATGATGAATCCCATTCATTTAAATAATTATTGGATGTTATTAATATAAGCACACCTGGGCCTTTGGACTTCACTGTCATATAATAAACTGATCTTACAAAAATATTTTTATAGCTCAAATAATTTTTCATATGCTAAAAAGGTTGCTTTACGTAAACACATGATACATTTTTTTTTCAAGACTATAGCTATAAGGATTAAATACTAGAAGCCTCATTTCTGGTCCTCCTGCTCAAATGCTGTCAAGCTGCTAAACAAAAATTTTGAGGAGTAAAGGGACTTCAAAGTTGCCCCAGCACTTCAAAGTACCGGCAGGAGAGCCGCAGCTAGACCCGAGCCGGTACTTCGAAGTTTAAAACTTCGAAGTTGCTGTAGGGGGGCGGAATTTGCTTAATGAAGTGCTGCCCATGCAGTGCAGCACTATATTGGTAAACTCCCAACACCCTACTTACCATCCTTTCTTCGAAGGAGGGTGATAGTGTAGACACGGACTAAGGGAGCAAGTTCTGGTTGCTTGTTTCAAAACCATGAATTGGCTGGGTGGTAAGTAAATAAAAAGCAGCCAATCAATATGAGTGTGTTTCCCCCAGAAAGGGGTGAAATATGTACCCCTCAGTGATGCTGATTATCTCTTAGAAATGCTATTTCTTAGGTCATCACCTTCTAAGCTTTAGTTAGTAGACTTTGTTTCCTTCCCACTTTACCAGGTTACAAATCTGCACCCTTAGAAATAAAGATGCAGAGGAAACTGACCAAAGAGGATTTCCAACTTTTTTCTCACACCCTTGGGAGCTTTTTTTTTTTTTGCTTTTTTTTAATCAGAAGGAAAGGCTGGACTGTGAGGCACTTAATAAATATGCTAAGAAACTCAAAGAAGTAAATATCCTGTCCTGAAATATTCCTATAATTTGTGTGTTAATTGTTGTATATAACCACAGGCACCTTCATTTTAAATTCACTCTGAATATTTTTATAGGCTTTTCTGAATCCTCTCTTCATTAGCTTATCAGAAATCCTTAATATTTTGCTGTGCAAGGCAGTCTGAGCAACTAAGGAGGGCTCAAACCAAGTTAATATCATACATATTTGGTCATAAAAAGTCTGGGCTTTTTTATCTTTATAGTTCTGGTCAAATAGCTCATGTCATTTGGAAACCTGGAGCGAGATATCCAGTTGTGCTGCCTTTGCTTGTCTTTGTTATCTTCTGGGAGGAAATGCTGTCAAAAAAGGCTCTTGGCTTTTAGTTTGGGTTTGTCAATGATTCTGGCACCATCATGTTTCTATGGTTGATAAATGATGGCAGTCTGAATTTTGAACGTGTAACTGAAACATATCTGGTTGATGCTACAGGATTTGATTTAGGGGTAATTCATTTCAGGTGGAGTTTGGTGGAACATGTACCAAAGGTGATTGGACTTAAGTATACATTTTTACAGGTGATCATTTTTCTAATTACGTTCAGGATTTTGTGTCCCTGTTATATCAAGATGTTTTATCTCATATGGCTTAGCTGCTACTGCTGGACAAGGAAAAACTCCTTTAAAATGACGAAAATGACCATTTTGCCTTTTCATCTCAATTCTTCAGATGTTTGTTCAGAATCTGAACTCCCTCAATCTCCACACCTTCCTGGTTTTGCTTTTTAGTTGCTGAACCAAGACAATTTGTTTTCTATATCAAGTCAGTGCAGAAACTACCTTTTTGGTAACACCTTTTTGGTGGTGGTGGGGTGGGGTTGTAGTTTGAGTGCCTGATTCTCCCTTTTACCTTTCCCACTTCCCAGTGTGTACCAGGCAGTTCAGTCTGAGATGATTCTGATTGGCATCATGAAAGATGTAGCTTAGCCAGGGAGCCTTTGCCCATAGGAAAGAATGGGTTATGAGGCACCAGAGCAACAGCCCACAGAAGGCAACCATTTCAATATGCAGTATACTACTGAACTGACTTCAGTCAAAACATGTCTGGGTAGTTCAGTAAACTGAAATATTTTAATTCCAGTCAAATGGACCTGAAGCAAAATATTTTTTCAACTTCCTTTCAGAAACCAAATTTCAGCTGTATTGAAACTTTCTCAAAGAAAATTGTGATTTTACAGAAGCTGCATTTTTTCTCAGACATCATTTTGATTTCTGACCAGCTGTAATAACTAAATATTACTGAAAAATTTGGGAAATACAAGGCAGTCTCACCTATCCTGTGCCAGGATGTTTGTTTTCTTCTTTTAATTAAAAAGTATCATATGCAACTTCAGGTGAATAAATTCTCTGTTGTCCTGCAGCTTATGCTGTCCTTTTCATCAGTTCCACATGAGTGCAGGGCATCTGGTACAGCTGTGAGGATGGCAGCACCTACGGAGGCTGCTTGCAGTGTGCTGGCCCAGATTGCATGGCCTCCAGGCCCAGTCCTGTGCTCCCTGCATGCACGCACCTCACCAGATCTGTGGGGTTCCAGGGACAGCTGTAGCCAGATGAAGAGTTGGTAGCTTTGGCTGGGACCCAGGGTGTGGCTGGGCTGCGAGATTGGCCCCTTCCTGGAGGATGTGGGGCTGCAGCAGTGTGTGGCCAGGTGTGGAGAGGCCAGGGGAAAGGGGACCTGGGGGCAACAAAAACTGATAGGGGACAGTGTGGTGCAGTTGGGAGACATGGGAGTGGATGGGGGAAAAGGGGACAGGGAGGGAGGATCTTGGGGGGTGATGGTAGCCGATGAGAGGCAGAGCAGTGGGGAGGAGGGTCCCGGGGAGGTGAGGTGGTCGTCACGGGGAGCTTTGGGGACATGTGGTGCCAGGGAGGTGCAAGAGGTAATGGGACCATACCAACGTTCTCCATGCCCCACTGCCTTGTGGGTTATCCTGGAAAGGAGCAAGGCTAAGGGAGTAAACCCTGACAGAAAATCTGCAGGGGAGTCCTAAGGTGGTTCCGTGCCAACTTCTGGCACTGACCCGGCAACTCCTGCAGTTGAGCTGGTACCAGACGTAGAGGTTATCCTCTCCTTTGGATTATATCAGTAAAGCCAAGAGGGGAACACTGGCGTCTGGGCAGCCCAGGGTCCCAATAATCGCGCAGGCTCGTGCCTGGAGAGGTACTCCAGCATCGCTAACAGCGTTGAACTAACACAGGAGGTAACAGATACCGGTTATAAGCTCGTGCTCAACTGGCGTAGAGAAAGAGAGCCAGGGGTTGCCTCCAAAGGTGGGAGAGATCGTCACATCTCACTGGACAGTCACCACCTGCCTCAAGCTGGGCAGCCCCCAGCCAATAGGGTACTGTCCCGCCACAGTTCACCTGCCTCACTGGGTGCGTGAGGCTTAAGGTTCCCAAACCTGACAAGTGAGCTGAAAGCTGAGCACCAGGCAAACCAATAAGAAAATCAACAAGAAAAGGAAACCATCAAAGTTTTAAACTTGCTTGCTGGAATGTGCGGACCATGCTGACAGGTCTGACTGAAGATCTTCAGGACATCAGCGACACCCGAAAGACCGCTGTCATCAATGAGGAACTGAAGAGGCTTCAAGTTGACATTGATGCTCTGCAAGAGACACGTCTCGCAGATTCGGAATCTCTAAAGGAAAAGGACTACACCTTTTTCTGGCAGGGTAAAGCCCGAGAAGAACCCAGGGAGCATGGTGTTGGCTTCGCCATCAGAAACACCCTTCTACAAATGGTGGAATTAGTCATGGGTGGATCAGAAAGACTCCTTCAGGTCATACTTCAAACTCACACCAGTCCTGTCCACCTGATCAGCGCTTACGCCCCAACCCTGTACGCTGCACCGGAAGTAAATGACAAGTTTTATGACAAGCTTAATACTGCCATAGTGCAAATACCTGCTCGCAAACAACTGTACATTCTGGGTGACTTCAATGTGAGAGTTGGAGCCGATCGTGACTCATGGCCTTCCTGCTTAGGCCACTTCGGTGTGGGAAAAATGAATTAAAATGGTCAGCGTCTTCTCGAACTTTGCACGTACCACAATCTGTGCATCACAAACACAGTTTTCCAAACCAAGCCACAGCACAGAGTGTCATGGAGACACCCACGCTCAAAACACTGGCATCAACTAGACGTGGTCATCGCTAGATGTGATAACCTCAAAACAGTCCTTCTGACACACAGCTATCATAGTGCTCACTGCGATACAGATCACTTGTTAGTTTGCTCCAAACTCAAGGTGATTCCCAAGAAGCTGCACCGCTCTAAACCAACTGGAAGGCCCCACATCGATGCCAGAAAGATGGCTAACTCAGAGAGAGCTGAAAAGCTCAGAGCAACCCTCAAGGAGAATCTGCGCAGCAACCCTGGGGGTGCCGATGTGACATCCAGATGGTAGCATCTGAGGGATACAATGTACAACACAGCCTTGTCGGTGTTTGGAAGAAGAGCTAGAAACACAAATGACTGGTTCGAAGCTAACTCCAATGAGATGATTCCAGCCATCGAAAAAAAGTGTGCTGCGCTCCTGGAGTACAAACATGTGCCAAGCCAGAATACCCTGCAAGCGCTCAGAGCAGCCAGAAAAACAGTACAGCAGATGGCCAGGCGCTATGCTAACAACTACTGGCTCGAGCTATGCAGCAACATCCAGACCCGTGCTGACTTTGGTAACTTCAGGGGAATGTACGAGGGCATCAAGAAGGCATTAGGACCCACCCAGAACAAGATGGCACCTCGGAAATCCAAATCTGGTGAAGTCATCACTGACAGAGCCAAACAGATGGAGCGCTGGGTCGAGCACTACTCCAAGCTGTACTCACGCGAGAACATTGTGGTCAACTCAGCCCTCGATGCCGTCAAACTCCTACCAGTAATGGACATACTGGACCAGGAACCAACTGTGGATGAACTGAAGAAAGCCATCGACAACATTGCAGTAGGAAAGGCCCTGGGCCAGGATGGTATACCACCAGAGGTAATCAAGTGCGCCACAGACTCTCTCCTGGAACCCTACATGAGCTACTGTGCCTGTGCTGGAGAGAGGGAGAGGTTCCACAGGACATGCACGACGCTAACATCATAACCTTGTATAAGAACAAAGGAGACAGAAGCGACTGCAACAATTACCGTGGAATCTCCCTCCTAAGCATCACTGGTAAACTGTTCACTTGCGTCATCCTCGGCAGACTCCAGAAGATTGCTGAGAGGGTGTCCCCTGAATCATAGTGCGGATTCCGCGCAGAGAGATCTACTGTCGACATGGTCTTCTCTCTGAGGCAGCTGCAGGAGGAATGCAGGGAGCAGAGGAAGCCACTCTATGTTGCCTTCATCGACCTAACCAAGGCCTTCGACTTGGTCAGCAGGGATGGACTGTTCAAACTGCTCCACAAGAGGGGATGTCCACCACGGTTACTCAGGATGATCCAGTCTTTCAAAGTAGACATGAGAGGAACCGTCCAATACGATGGCAAATTATCGGATGCTTTCAACATCAGGAGCAGTGTCAAACAAGGATGTGTCCTTTCTCCGACATTGTTCGGCATCTTCTTCGCACTCCTCCTTAAACACGCCTTTGGATTTTCAACAGAGGGCATCTTTTTGCACACAAGATCTGATGGTAAACTGTTTAATCTTGCAAGGCTGAAAGCTAAATCTAAGGTGCGGGGAGTCCTCATCAGAGATATGTTGTTCGCAGATGATGATGCTGTCGTGTCACACACAGAAGACCAGCTTCAGAAGCTGCTGGATCTGTTCTCCAAAGAATGCAAGGACTTTGGGCTCTCCATCAGACTAGAGAAGACAAATGTACTTGCTCAGGGTGTTGCTGATTCTCCATCAATCAGCACTGACAACTTTACGTTAGAGGTCGTCCAAGAGTTCGTTTACCTCGGGTCCACCATCACTGACACCCTGTCCTTGGAGACTGAGCTAAATAGGAGGATCGGTAAAGCAGCCACAACTCTGTCCAGACTCAGCAAGAGAGTGTGGAATAACAACAAACTGTACACTCACACCAAAATGCAAGTCTACAGAGCCTGCATCCTCAGCACCCTCCTTTACGGCAGCGAGACTTGGACCCTGTCCGCCCGCCAGGAAAAAAGGCTGAACGTCTTCCACTTCTGCTGCCTCAGGTGCATCCTTGGAATATCGTGGAAGGACAGAGTGTCCAACACTACCGTCCTTGAGCAAGCTGGAATCCCAACTATGCACACCCTTCTCAGGCAGCGTCGGCTCTGCTGGCTTGGCCACGTCCACAGGATGAATGATGGAAGGATCCCAAAAGACATCCTGTATGGTGAGCTATCCTCTGGCAAAAGACCTCCCAGACGCCCCCAGTTGCACTACAAAGATGTTTGCAAGAGAGACCTCAGGGAAGTAGACATCAAGCCAGACAGCTGGGAGGAGCTGGCAGATGATCGCAGCAGATGGAGGCAGGAACTATACAAGGCAGAAGGGTGAGTTGAAGATCAGACAGCTAGCAAAGGAGAAGCGAGCCCACAGAAAGCACAGCAAGGACCTGCCAGACACCCATTACATATGCAACAGATGCAGCAAGGACTGTCACTCTCGTGTGGGTCTTCACAGTCACAGCCGACGCTGCAAATGAGGATGCCAAACGGAACTACGAAGAGCGCGTTCCATAGTCTACATAGACTGAAGGATGCTACTACTACTACTACTACTACTACTATTACTACTACATGAGTGCAGAATAAGTTTCACACAGTCCCATTCTAATTTAATAACTGTTCTATCCATTTTACACAGGTGTAAATGAAATAAAACAGCAGTAATGTGCTATATTACTGCTGTTTTGCTGTGCTAGAATGCAGACTAACACAGCTACCTCTCTGTTACTATTCAACAGGTGTAAATGATTATACAAAATGTGGGATAACAGGGAATCAAGGTTTGGTATGATTCTTAGAAGATATGCCATATATAATTTTGAAACAAAAATTTTCATTTTTGCATTTCACATGTATTTCACTTATTGTCCACCCCGGTATAGATTCTGAGCTGCATCCAAGCTCTATGGGAGACAAACCGAGCCATTTGCCAAATGTGTGGTCCTCAAGTTAAGGGGACCATCAGGAATTAGTGCTGTCATGATGGAACTTCGAATAATCAAAGCACTCCTCTGACTTAACCTTTTTACCCACAATCCCAATGGATCATTCTGACAGATAGGAATGGTTATAGAAGGCCTTGCTCACTTTCTCTGAACTTGTGGTGTCTGGAGGTGAGGGGAGAAGAGAAGGGAGGGGAGAGAAGGAGGGAAAGAGTGTTGCATACACCACCCACAAATTCTTTTTCCATAGGTGAAATTTCCAGATACTTAGTTACAGCAACTTTTTGATTTCTAAAGTGAAATTAAAATCATTTGAAAAATTTCCATTGAAATGTGTTTTTATTATGGAAAAGCAAGTTTTATTTTCGTATGGTGTTTAAATGGCAATGTTTGTGGAAAACAATTTTTTCATTTTTTTTGTCACTGATTTCTGTTCCTCCCTCCTGCTCTGTTTCTGATCCTTCCCCCTCCCCCCCGCCTTTAACCTCCGGAAAAGTGGAAACATAGATGTCAGCATTATTTGGTTTTTTGTTTTGTGCTTCATTTTAAAAGTAATCAGGGAAATCTGAAAAGAAATGAAAGCTTTTTTAAGATTTCCCTTCCAGAACAAGTTGTGTTTTCTGAAAAATGTTCTATCAGACAAAGCAGAGGGCAGGGATCCGGCACATTGTCTTTACTTTCCCTTGGTGCTTGATTCAAATCCCCTGAATTCAATGAGAGCAGAATTAATCTTTAGCCCAGGTGCCTAATATTCACAGAAGTTTCACTCTGTTTGGACTCTGTCCAGCTCTAGCTTTGTTTCAATAAAATTGAAATGTTCTCTTTAGATTTTATCGTATGGCTTGATTCAGTTTTGGCTTTCTATTAAAAATTTAATTGTATATAGTTATTTACTATATTTAATTATATGTAGTTTATTATAAAAGTTAAAACTGAATGGGTAAACTTTGCCAGAATCGAAAGATATTGAAACAAAATCTTTTGAGATTATCACAAGAAAATGATAAATTTAAAACAAAATGTTTTCAACAGAATTTTTTCATAATTTTCCTTCAACAGGGTTCTGATCTAGACTATTTGTTTCCTTGAAATGTCAGAATTTCCCAGTGCACTGGAAGTTCCAGGATTCTTATCATCTCTGCAGATAGGTCAGTACTGCAGCTCAGTACATGTTTCAATGAGAAATGGATGATTCAATCCCAGCCTCAGTGATGACTAAAAATTTCAAGAGTCTCATCCAGATTTAGCCCTGTAGGGATGACTGCCAAAACATCCCACAGTTCAAAAATTAAGTATTGCCTGGATAACAATGACATGCCTCTCTCTGCTTGCTCAGGATTTTGGGGAAAATTAATGAGATTTTTGTTTTGGAGAATGGGGCGGAGGTATTTGGTACAGCCCAAAATTAAGACTTTTGTTATATGTTTATTTTGGTATATTTAGGTTCCCCAAATCTCCTGCCATGGGGAAGAAAAGGGGAAAAAACGGTCTGCCTGTTCCTTTCAACTACAACAATTGCTTCATATTGCTTTCACTGACATCAGTTTACATTTAAGTTTCTCTCCTCAAAGAAGCGGCCTAGAAACTTACCTTTTTAATACATGAAAAAAACACAAAAGCTGAGCCTTCATGGGCACATGGTGCACAAACTCTGACTTTTTTTAACAGGGCCTCATAGGAGCCTCCAACAGACCCTCACTAGCTTGTCAGTGGTTCTGTCATCTGCAGGTTCCACCACTGACTTGCACAGAACCATAGGGTTTCCGCTGCTAATGGGAAACTTCCACATATAATTCGCACAGTTCATGTTTTAATTGCTTCCCAGTCTTCCCTTCAGAAGCCTAGATATCAGTGAGAACTCGTTCAACGTAACCTACTAGCTACCTTTAAAAAAGTGTATTTCTCCCTCAGAAACAAATGGAAGCCTGGTAATAGGTGAGGCAGAGGCTTTTGACTTAGGCCTGTTTGTCTCAGGAGGTCCCTTTCCTTCGTGATGGTGTCAGTGAGCAAAAAAACTAACTAACCAACCAAACAAATAAAACCAGTGTCAGAGCAGGAGAACCCCCACAGTCATTCTCAGCACTCTAGGAGTGACATTTTAGTGCTTTTCCTCTTCAGCTGCACTATTTTCCAATGAAGAACAAACATGTCTCTGATTCAGTCACTAATATCAGCAAGACCTCAGATGAAATAAACATAAACCAAATGCTGAGGGCAATTTCAGCCACTCTCACAGTAGCCATCCCATAACAAAAAGAGTTCAGCTTCATTGTTCCTAAGGACAACAATAATGAAGTCCACACAGGGGTTACAGGCTGTAGGAGCATTAAAGGAGAATGGGATGCTAGAACATCTACTCTATCACCTTCCTTCTCCCAACTTTTTCAAATAGATTCCTTGGGCCACATTTTCAAGCACAGGTGCCCAAATTGTACCTATAAAAACATGCACACAACTGTAAAACCTTCATTTGCATATACAAATAAGGAAATTGTACACACGAACAGGAACAGAGACATGTAATCACATACATTTTTTATTCAAATGTTTATTTCTTTGTCGTGACCTTGCCAAACAAAACAGAGTGCAGCTATCGACTTCAAGAAAACAACAATTTGGCCTTCTGCATGCAAGTAGACAAGCTTCACATACTTTTAAATTCCTTAGGTAACTGCATAAGGAAATTGGGAGATAGTTATTGTTTAATTCATTAATCTGCATACTTTCATGATAGATTTGCGTTCATTTACTGTTTCTTTACAGAAGTTTTGTTAATGTAAGTTTTAGTTTTAAGTAAATTTCTCTTCTTTGGGAACATTGGTTGTGCTACTGCGTTAAGAAGACTTAATGTAATTCACTGATTTAGCAGAATGCATGCAAGAGACATCAGTGAATGTTCATATAGATCAAAATTTAAATAGGAAAAACTGTAGTCTGAAGACAATTTATCTGGGTACAGTATTAAGTTTACACAGGAATAAGTTTCCATTAATTTAGGTCCAAGGATGTCATTGCTAAGAGGAAAAAACTACAATCAAAATGACCATTAACACTTGCTTTCAATATGCAGTATTTAAAGCAAAGATCAACATGTCTTACAATTCACATTTGTGTTATGAAGATAAATAAGGGGATTTGTGCTTTTTTATTTAATAAAAGTGTCTCAAAATATTTTAAACTAAATAGACTAACTAGACTAGACTAGATTTTAAAACCCCTTTTCAAAGCTTTGCAATTTATGCAGAGTGTCAATGAGCTCTCTCCTGACATTTACTGATACACTGGAGGAAAAGAATTCAGGAGCAGACATTATTTGCATAGATGCTTCTACTCATATGTTCTGCAGGCAGACATGCTTGGTCAGAGTTTTCAGTTTTGTCTGCCATTGAGTTAAATTCACTTTAACATTAAATTCTGGGTAAGGACCTCTTGTTACTGTACGTATTAAGGGAAGAACTGCTTTTAGCATGCCCTGATTGAGAGGGTCATTGGAATCTGAACTCTCTTGTTAACTACAGGTTCCTAATCCCACTGAAGATGAGGGGAGAAGGAGACAGGTGTTCCTATAGTATGGAGTCTGCCTAGAACCTTACAGACCATTGAACTCCCCTTTCCACTCTCCTCTGGTTAAATATATTGCTGACTGGACTGAACTGAGAGTGCCTGTTTTAGTGTTTACTAGAGCTGAAATCAGTGGTGTCTCCATACAGGAGCTAAGCCATAAACCAGATACGGGGGACAGTGTTATGGTCAGAGACAGTGAAGCAACAGTGGCAGAGTTTTCCTGCTCTCAAGTGAAATTATAAAGAGCTGAAATCATTAAGAGCTTGACAAAGTGGGGTGAACCTTAAAATGTGGCATTATACAGTGACATTGAGCTGCTTGCCTCAGTGATAACACTAAGGATACATCTACACTACAAAGAAACTTCCAAAGGGGGAACATCGAAAAGCAAAATCAAAATAAGGGATTTCAAAATAGCGTGGCTACACACACAAAACAGATCGCTGTACTGAGCTGCTATTTTGAAAGAACCGCCCCCGCATTCTTCAAAAGGGAGTGTCCACACAGGAAAGCGGGCTCTTCCGAAATAAGCAGCTAGAAAACACCTCACATGGGGTCACATGGCCAACAAGCCTTTCCAGGTCCCACAGCCAGCAGCCACCTTAAAAGGCCCCTCCCAAACACTCCCACCCTGCACACACAGAGCACCGCAGAGCAGTACACAGCACTACATTGACCATGCTCCAAGAATGGGAGGAGAATGGAGCAACAGCAGCTGCCCGAGGCCGATGCCCCCACCCACACTGCGACCCAGGTGGTGATTGACATCCTGGGTGTGGTGATGCCCTGGGGCCCACCTCCCCGCCCACAGGGGTCCTGCAGGCCCTGGGAATGGGGCAACCTCTGGAGCCACCCCAGCAGTGGGGACTGGTGGGAGATGCTGGTACTGGGCCAGTGGGACGATGAAAGCTGGCTCAAGAACTTTAGGATGACAAAGCAGACATTCCTGGAGCTGTGTCAATGGCTCACACCCGCCCTGCAGCATGTGGACACCCACATGTGGCCTGCACTCCCAGTAGAGAAGCATGTGGGGATTGCCCTTTGGAAGCTCGACACCCTGGACAGCCACTGGAAAGGGGGAGGCAGCAGAGGACAGGGGGGGTCCCCGGGTGGGGGGACTGCAGGGGAAGGGGTAGGGGGTAGGGGGGTTACTTGATGTGTAGGACCCACATGTCGGCTCCCCTCTTCTACAGGTGATCCAGGCCATCAATCGCATCATCCTGCAGAGGGTCATCTGCCTCAGTGACTTGGATGATGCCATGGTGGGATTCACAGGCCTCGGTTTCCTGAACTCCTTTGGTGCACTCAATGGCACCCACATAGTTATCCGTGCCACGGACCATAGCATGGGATGCTACATAAACAACAAGGGGTACCACTCAGTGGTTCTCCAAGTGCTCGTTGATGCTGGGGCCAGTTCTATGACATTTGTGTCGGCTGGTCCAGGTGAGCCCACAACACTTGGGTTCTACGTAAGTCCTGGCTGGGGCAGTGCATAGCGGAAGGCACCTACATCCTGGCCCAGGAGTTCTCCGTGGGGGATACAATGAAGCCACCACGAAGAGTGGCCGATGGCGCGTACCCTTTGCAGCCGTGGCTGATACATCCCTACACTGGGCACACCACTGCCAGCCAGGACACTTTTAACAACTGCCTGAACCATGCCTGACACACTGTAGAGCAGGCCTTCGGACATCTCAAGGGACGCTTCCAATGCCTGAATGCATGGCTGGACATCAGCCTGCGCAATGTCCCCTGGGTGGTTGTGGCCTGCTGTGCTCTGCACAACATAGTGGAGGGCAAGCACAAGAGCTACATGCTAGAGTGGGCTGCACACTGTGGCCCATGGCCCTGAGCTACCAGGAACCTTAAGAAGGGGTTAGGGTCTGGGAAGTTCTCCAAGAGGCCTTCGAGCGGGAGCCACACTGACCTCCACCTGACACTTGGCTCATACCCACCCTGCAGCATGCCCTCCACACACACACAGGGGACACTGGGGCGCACAAAAAAAGGTTTATAATCTGGGGGCCAACTATATACATGTAAATAAACAGCTGTGGAAAAATGGTGTGGGGTCTTCCTATGGGAGCTAAATATGGGGGGAATGGGGGAGAACTACATACAATGAGGCAAGGGCACGCCCCTGTGGCTGGGGCCACAGGCACGGGTGAGCCTAGTCCCCCATGGAGGTGAGGGGGGCAAGACCCCTGGTGGGTATGGGAGGCTCTGCCTCCCTGGGTGCGGGGTCCCTGTTGGGGCTGGGAGGTGTCTGGCAGGAGGGGGAGGTAGGATCAGGCAGGGGCTAAGGGACGGTGTGGGCTGGATGAGGCGGGGGGCTGGGGCACTGGGGGAGCCAGGGGAGACCCTCCCTCTGGCTCACACTGGTAATCAGCCAGTGGCCCAGAGCGAGCTGGGTGGATGGGGTGAGGGAGGGCGGTGAGTTCGGGGACAGTGAGGGCAGGGGTGGGTTCAGGGGCAGTGGGTGCAGGGGTGGGCTCGGGGGCAGCAGGGGGGGCAAGGGTGTTGGGGGGGCAGAAGGGAGGGCATCAGAGGGTGCCAGCAAGGGGGACAGCTGTCAGAGGGCTGCAGCCGCTTTGGCCCAGACTTCCTTCTGCCAGGCCCTGTCCTCCCACAACATCTGCAGCCTCACCTGGAGCACGGCGGTCTGCTCCCAGATGGATTCAGTGTGAGCATCCACTGCCTCCTGAGGGTCATAATGGCATCATTGTTGGGCTCTCTGGGGCTGGGCATGTGGCAGCCTGGGTGATGGGGAGGAGGGTTCTCTGGCTCCGTCGGAATGTAGTGTGGGTGTGGTCTGGCCCTCAGAGGATGATGTTGTGGAGACACAAGGGGGAGAGAGGCCACCCGTCGGTGCTGTTGCCCGGGCCTGGGGACTCCACCGGGCCACCCCCTCCATCCCCAGACCATTGTCTGAGGTGGTGCCTCCCATGCCGACCCCTCCGATGGGGCTCCCATGTGCCTGCTGGGACCTTATCTGTGGGGCAATTGCTAGCTGTGGCCTGGCCCCACATCCCTTCCCCATCAGGGCCACAGACACTGGTGCTGGATGGCGTCACGCCTGGGTCTGGGATGGGGCAGGGGACCATGGGAAAGGCCCCCCCATCTAGGCTGCCCGATCCACCCATTACCTATCTGGGGCTCTGGAGAACAGGTCTGGGGACATTGACCTCGAGGGGGCCTGGCTGAAGGTACCAAAGCTGACTGTGATCACGAATGGGATCCCCTCCTCTGAGTCGCTCCCTGGCTCCACAGGTGTGGTCTGGTTTCAGGGTCCCGGCTGTTCCTGCAGGTCCATCTCCTGGTCGGTGTCGGGCCCGCCTGTGTTGACCACCACTGATGGCTTGGGAACATCCTTCAGGACGAGGAGCTGTTCCAATGTTTGGTAATGCGGGTGCCTCCGGCTGGCCCCAGGCCCCGATCACCTGCAGGCATCCCTGGCCCAGCTGTAGGCCTGCCTCAGCTCTTTGACCTTTGATATTTCAAAGTTTTGGCCAAGTGTGGCCACAGTCTAACGGTGGTAAATACATGTTGGTTGCTAGTGATTAACCCATTATCTTCCAGGTATTTGAAATTGCATATTGTGTATATTGTAACTACCTCATAGCTTCCCAGGTATTGAAGTCAGGCAGACTAGTCAAGAGTTCCCTGACTCCTGCTTTTTAAACATGGGCACTAAGTTAGCCTTTCTCCTGTCTTCTGTGATGTCATCTGTCATCTGTGAGTTGTTATATATTATTGACAGTGGTGTTGTGATTTCTTCAGCTAATTCTTTCACTACTTTGGGTGAATCAGTGACTCACACCATCCTTGAGCTTTCTTTTTTTGGCTGACATGTTGAAAGAACTTCTTGTTGTCTCTAACTTTCCTTGCCAGCCTCGTTCTGTGCCTTCATTTTCCTGATTTTTCACCCGTTGTCCATGTCTACTCATACCCTCCCTTTTGGAGGGGGTATGTAAATTGACAGGATCAAAATGACAGATGAAGTGGAGATTTAAAACTAATTGGAATAAGGGAATTTCAAAGTCTGGGTTTCCTTTCAAAGTGCCAGCATGTACACAGCACTTTCCCTTTCAAATTACCCCACTTTGAAGACCGCATCTCACAGGACTATGCAAATGAAGTGCAGGTTATTTAAATCCCCACCTCATCTGCAATTTTGATCCCATCGATTTACACACCCCTTCTGAAAGGGAGAGGGTGAGTTGACACATCTTCTGTGTTTGCACTATTTCCGTGTATATTTCCGTGGCAACATACTCCTCCTTCTATTTCTTGTAGGTATCCCTTTTGGTGTATAGGTAAATAAAAAGGCTTTTCTGCAGTCACACTGGCCTCCTATTTCTCTTCTTATCTTTCTTCAGTGTCTTAATAGCTACTATTACATCTCTGATCCTTTGTCTACACTAGAGCACAAAGTTGATTTTAAGGGACTTAGCTCTATTTTACAGTGTTTCTGACTTCACTGTTAATACCATTAGATTGATTTACAGTGCAATTCAGGTTGACTTCCTTATCCTGCCCCTCTAGGGTGGCATAACGCAGAGTTCGAATTTAAAAGGCTGAATTAATGCTAGTGTGGAAACAGTGTTATTTTAAATTGATTTTATTGTCCTCACCAGGTATCCCAGAGGTATCCCACAATGCCCCACATGTGTCCATTCTGGCCACTTTCACCTCTGCTGCTGTTTAGGTGTGCAGGAAGTGGGTAACAGGAACCTAGAAGACGTGAATTCATTTTCTTTCTGGACAGCATGGCTAGCACACCTCAGGAGCACACCTCAGGAGGAAGTGTGTCTACCCATCATGAGTTCTCAGGGTTCTAGGTTTGATCAGAATCCTCACGTTCACAAAAAAGCCCCAGCATGGAGCCACCAGGAGAGCAGGATCTCATTTCTGGCGTGAGGCTGGGAGAGGGAATGACTCTCTGCTGAGTAAACTGAGAACCAGCAAAAGAAATGTGTGCATTTATGAGAAGATTTCCCACAGCATGATGGAGAAAAGGTACAGCGGAGACACTTAGCAATGCTGAGTCAAAATCAAGGAGCTCAAGCAGAATTATCGGAAGGTGAAAGAAGCCAATGAGTGGTCTTGGTCATCTCCAAAAACATGACACTTGTATGAGCAGCTCAATGTGATTCTTGGGAAGGAGCCCACAATGGTCACCAGGAATTGCGTGGACTCCTCAGGAGATAGTGCTTGGCTCTCTGGTGAGGGCAGCAAGGGGGAGGAGATGGAGGCCAATGAAGAGGAAGATGCCATTCAGCAAGTAATTCAGGAGACGGCTGAGGAAGCTGATCCTGCCACTAGCCAAGATCTCTTCATCACCCTGGAAGCAGTCTCCTCAGAACAGGAAGCTCTGGAGTCCAGCAATGCTGGAGAGGGCTCTTCTGGTGAGTACATTTTTAAACTGCTACAAGCAGGATGTGGCTGGGTTGAAGTAGAGGGTTACTTCTGTTGAACATTTTTTTTTAAAACTGCTATGAGTGGGTTGTGGGTGGGATGAGTGTCAGCTGATGGTCGGCTGTGGTTCTTTTGGTAGTGTATGTTCAAGCGTGGTTGCAGGAGGAATCAGGTTTTGCTCAGTGATTACTTGTTTTATTCAAAGGTACTTTACTGAAATCTTATAGGTAACTTAGCATGCATAGACATAGATTATTGAAGTGTGCAAATACATAGAAGGTACAATTATCTTACCCCTGCATCATTCGACTCCGGCGTTGCCAGGGTCTGTCACTCAATCCTTCGGGAAGAAGAGTACGAGGAGGGCAACCCCTTACCCCGGGAGGCAAAGACCCGTCCTGACCAGCAGGTTAGGCAATTGCAGCTCAGCTTGTGTCTGCTGCCAGGCTTTATTTTATACCCCACTGGTCACATACACCCTTTCTTATCTTAAGACACCAGCTGTATTCTGCAGCCTTGAAGGCACCAGTTTCGAAAGGTGGTTTATGGCCAAATTTACTTGGCCAAATTTACATCTGTTTGTTAAGAGACAACCAAATCACTTAGACAGTATATTCCTTTCCTTATGAGCGTAATTCCTCTCCTGGAACGGTATGTGGGCATATCAATAAACTGCAACAGCTCAAGGGCAGCCCAAGGCCCCCGTTCCTGGAACAACATGTTTGTCTCCTCTTTTCTAGTTCTCTCTCTTCCTCTCTCTTCACAATGACCCAGCATCTTTGTGCTGCAAAGGTATGCAGGAAGCGAGGGGAGGGTTTGTCTGGCTACAATGAGGTGAATCTGTGCATCCAAAGCTTGGGTCCTCTAGAACAGCTTATTTATATTTTTGGGGATGGCACCCTTATCCTTTTTGGAGATTTCCATAAAGGTTTCAGCCAAATACTCTAATTTTTCTCACAAGGATTTTGGGAAATCCTGATTTATTCTAGCTTCCACAGTAGCACACCTTGCCATGCCACCAGTAAGTAATCTGACATCATGGCATCACACAACATTCTTGCAAATTTTCCAGCCATGTGCCCAAAAATTATGACCATATTTTCACTTTCTGTTGTTCTTAGGAGGCTGATTTCTCTTTTTTGGAACTTGGAGGAAGCATGGGAAGTTTCATGTACTTTGGGATTATCACACTGCACCCTGGTCATTTAAATTTCCTACTGCCCTACTGCACCAGGTGTCTGGTGGTCTCTCTGTCTCCCTCCTCCTCTATGCAGCTGGCCCCCTCCCCTACCACCATGCTTCTGGTAGGCTCTCCAGTTCCTCCTTGCTACAGCACAGGGGGTATCTTGGCTTCACAGAGGTCCAAATGGGTCAAAAGGCACCTGAATCTGGCTTTGAAATGACCAAAGGCACATTTCACTACCATTCTGCACTTGCTTAGCTTGTAGTTGAAATGCTCCCTTCTGTGGTCCAAAGTTCCTGTGTATGCTTTCAAGAACCAAGGAAGCAGAGGGTAAACAGGGTTACCCAGTATCACTATGGGCCTCTCCATGTCTCCAATCTTGATTTTCAAGTCTGTGAAGAAGGTCCCACCCTGGAGCTTCCTGTGCAGACCTGAATTTCTAAACTTGCATACATCATGCACCTTTCCAGACCATCCCATGTAGAAGTCACTATAATGACCTCTGTCATCGACCAACACCTGCAACATCATGACCAAGAATGCCTTGTGGTTTATGTACTCTGAGGCCAGGTGGTCCAGGGTCATGGTGGGGATGTGCACTCCATCTATCACCCCATTGCAGTTAGGCAAACACATGGCAAACACATGGCAGAAAAGCCATCCACTATAGCATGCTCATTGATTGTGTTTGCTACCTGGATCATCGTGGCCCTCACTGTAGATGTGCCAACACCAAATAGATTTCCCACTGACCAATAGCTGTCAGACATAGCAAATTACCACAGAGCAAATGCCACTCATTTGTGAACTGTCCAAACAGGTCTCATTTTGGTGTCACAGAGCTTCAGGGTGAGGGGCAGCAAATCACAAACTTCCATGAAGTTAGCCTTACACATATGGAAGCTCTGCAGCCACTGCTGTTCATACCAGACCTCCAAAACTGTGCAGTGCCCCCAGTGTGTACTGATTTCATGTCTCCAGAACCAGAACTTCACTGCAAGCAATGCCTCCAGGGCAGCCAGCAGCTGTGCATTCCTGGTCTCCAGTGCGCCAGTGTGATCTGAATCAACTTCTGCATACTCCTTATCTTCCCACTCACTCTTTGTAATAAAATACTGCATGACACTTTGGGAAGTGCCCAAACACACTGTGCAACTGCTCTAATCTGTTCAGGCTACATGCTGGCATCATGCAGTGGTGTGGGCCAGAAGCAGGTTTTGGAAAAATGGTGGGAAATTCATTGGCCATTTGTTTTCCAGTGGCGTGGGGTGGGGCATTGCACTCTTGGATGATGACATCAGACACCAACACCACTTTTTCCCATAACACACTGGTACGAAATTCCAGAATGCAACGGGGATGCACACAGTGTGGGACAGGTACACACAATGCTGACACAATCAAACCTAGCAAAGGCAATGGAGACACACTATGTCAACTTTCTGGACAGGTGTGGACGTTCACCGTAGACTTTATAAAATCTAGTGGTAAAAGTTGATTTCAATATATGCGATTATTTTGGTAATGTAGACAGGGACTACCAGCCACTTCAACTGCTTTTCTTCCTAACTGGTCGTTCCATGGGAGAATGGCTATCATATCTCAGACTTAGATGAAATCCTCCTTTCTGAAGTCTAGTGCCCTTGTTTTACTTTTTCTCATGGCCTCCTTTCCAGAGGACTTTAAATTTTACCAGAGCTTGATCACTTCCTCCTGAGTTCCCAACCATCAACACATTTGCAGTTAATTCATTCCCATTGATCCAAATCAGATCCAAAATGAACAACTCCCTAATTGTTTTCTCAACATTCTGAATCAGAAAGTTGTCCCATACACATGATAAGAATTTGCAGGCGATAAGAAGCTTTCTTGTAGTAGCTGGTTTATCAGAGAAGCTAAAACCTCACATCAATATTAGATCATGTGCATTAGCTGGTCTTATTACTTGCTTATAGAATGTCTCATCAACTGTCTTTTCGTGATTTGCTGGTCTATAATAAACCCCAGCCATAAATTCCCTATTTGTCTTTTCCCTTTTTATTCATACCAGAGGCTGTCAGTCTGTCTGGCATACTTTTCCTCTTGAACCTCGGAGCGAGCATAAACATTCTTGACATACAGCACAATGCCTTCTCTTTTCCTCATATATCTATTATTTTGGAATAAAATTTACCCCTCAAAGCTGGTACTACAGTAATAGAGAAGCTGTCCCATGTCCTATGTCATGCCAAGGAAGTTATAATTTTCTTCATATATCATGATTTCCTGTTTATCTGATTGTTTCCCATACTCTTTCCATTTGTATACAAACAATGAAGATATTTTTGCAGATGGACAGACTCACTCTAGCTGGGTTCATGCCTGTTCAGCCTATAGATTAGAGTGACTAAAAAACAGCTTCTTGAAAACCAAGCATGATTTATTTTTCTCCCAAAAGGTACATAGTGTTTGGAATAGTGGATTTAAAATAACAGTTAGAAACATTCCATGACTTAAACATGTATTTTTTGTACGAGGTTCATGCAGGGCTGGTTTATTTCCCATCTCTGAGTGGGATGAATTAACCTCTAAGGATTGCAGGGTTTTCTGCTTGTCCCAGTGTTTCACTTAGACTTTTAGCCTTCATTAATGTGTCACTTCACCTTGACTGTCTGTAGTTCAACTGGGGCATGGCTCCAGATCTGAGAGCCACAGCACCTCACTATGTCACCCTCAGGTGCTGGTGTCATGAGTACAACTTTCTGATCAGGGCTCACACCACAAATACAGTCAGGTAGCCCAGGCTGTGTGCCTCAGGCCTATGCTCAGGCTAAGTTTTTAAACAGTCAATAAACCCAGGCCCTAAGTCAGGGTTGGACAGAAAACCTGTCCTAACTCTGGCAGAGAACTGACAAGCACAGGCCCAGCCTAGGGCCCTAGCAATGACAATCCAGTCTGCCACTGAGTCAGCAGGGTCTTAATGCAACACATTGACTTATTCACCAGCAATATTTAATCTAGACCACAGTTGGCTATTTGTTGGCTATTTCTAACTCCTCTGGGCTTACTTGGCTGGATAGTGGGTTGTTGGGGAGTGGGGCCTTCATCACGGCTTGCATCTCCTGTGTGTATGTGATCATAAGTGGTCCTGGTGCTACTGGCCAGTCCTCCACTATCTTGAATCTGGAGCAACCTTTCAACTAACAAGCTTGGGCAAGGCATCTGGCTCCTCTGGTAACTGTGCTCCAACTGATCTCCTGGGCCTGCCTTTTGAACTTCCTGTCCTGCCCTCTAACTTCCAGGACCAAGGATCAGGGAGAGGTTCCTACCTCTTCAGGTCCGCGGACAGTCACTCTGCCTCACTACACTGCCCCTTGAAATATGTGTTAACTATGTAGTACTCGGAGGCATTGAGACCTCATACTAGGGTGAGCGAAGTCTCTGATCTACAGCTTTGGCTGAGAGCCAGCTGGCCTTTAGCTTAAGTGGTAAAGCATAGGGCTTTAGCCCCTATAATCACAGGTGCCGGCAATCTGGGTCTGTCGGCGTTACAACTACTTACTCTAAAAAACGTCCATTCCACTTTGTGTTCAGCTATGACACTCTGATTGCATTTCATAGACCTGTATAATCTTGAAAGCTTGTGTGTCTTACCAACAAAAGTTGGTCCACTAAGAGATGTTATCTCACTTTTTCTCTCTAACATCATGACTACGTCTACACGTGCACACTACATCGAAATAGCTTATTTCGATGTAGTGACATCGAAATTAGCTATTTTGATGAATAAAGTCTACACGTCCTCCAGGGCTGGCAACGTCGACTTTCAACTTCGACGTTGGGCAGCACCACATCGAAATAGGCGCTGTGAGGGAACGTCTACACACCAAAGTAGCACACATCGAAATAAGGGTGCCAGGAACAGCTGCAGACAGGGTCACAGGGTGGACTCAACAGCAAGATGCTCCCTTAAAGGGCCTCTCCCAGACACAGTTGCACTAAACAACACAAGATCCACAGAGCCGACAACTAGTTGCAGACCCTGTGGCATGCAGCATGGATCCCCAGCTGCAGCAGCAGCAGCCAGAAGCCCTGGGCTAAGGGCTGCTGCACACAGTGACCATAGAGCCCCGCAGGGGCTGGACAGAGAGTGTCTCTCAACCCCTCAGCTGATGGCTGCCGTGGCGGACCCCTCTATTTCGATGTTGCGGGACGCAGATCGGCTACACCTGCCCTACTTCGACGTTCAACTTCGAAGTAGGGCGCTATTCCCATCCCCTCATGGGGTTAGCGACTTCGACGTCTCGCCGCCTAATGTCGATTTCAACTTCAAAATAGCGCCCAACACGTGTAGCCGTGACGGGAGCCATTTCAAAGTTGGTGCCGCTACTTCGAAGTAGCGTGCACGTGTAGAAGCGGCCCATGGGAGCAATACAGCTACAAGAATGGGGGGGTTATCTTAGACAAGGCCTTAATCCGGACCTAAGCGGGTGAGACTGCAAGGGCTAATGACTGTATCTGATGGAAAAATTGTTCTTTGCAGGCATTTTGAATGAATGCCATACTCCCACTGTGTGTGTTTTGCAATGACAGTAGGGTTCCTTACACTCATATTAAAACATTCAGAGTGAGGTGTGTGTTGGGGAGATTCCTGGATGAATACCTGTCACCATACAAGTAGTAACAGTTTGGAACCACCTGGGAGAGAAGAAAGCCACCTTGCCACAGTCCCCATGTGAATGCGCACACACACACACATCAACAGTTTAATATATAAAAGTGTTTTTGTGTGTAGACAGTAGAGAGACTAAGTTTCTCTGAAAATTTTCAGCCCAAAACAGGCCAGCCATTTCATAGCTAGGAAATAAATTCGTTGTTCTACCCATGCTAAAACTCCCTCTGACTTCTTTTTTGAGAAACTTTGGCAGTCCCTTACTTTGGAGCAGAAACTTGTAATTTGGCTGGGGAATGCTCTTTGTGCCATGGATATACTGTTCTTGTTTACATTGGCTCCAAAGTAGTCAAGTTGTAGGCCTTTGAACAATCAGTTTGTACATGCACAGTGGACTTGTTACAGCTTTGTAATGAATACTTCAGACAATCTGTTCCCAATAAGCATGGTCTATTGAAGTGTTAAGCAGGACTTACAATTCTTGACTGCTGTTGGCCAACTGATAACATGAGAGTCTCTCCTCTGTGCTTTTAATACCCCACTCTTGTTTCCCCCGCAGGGAGGAGGAGAAATCCACTTGAATCAAATTCAGAGGATATAATAGTGGGACCTGAGGAATAGAGGGGGAGTGGATTGGAGAAAGGAGTTTAGGGAGTAAATAGGAAGATTAGGATTGAAGGCTGGCAGATGTCCAGTGGAAAATCAGTATGAGGTAATGTAATTAAAGAATGTTTCATAATGCATACAAATATAGACGCTGAATTCAGTTTGCAAAAGAAACCTTCATTCTGGCATTTTCCCAACTTTTGAGCACTTGACTCTGCAACCATAATAATGTTCTTTTAACATGGGTGTGTGTGTAAATGTGCATCATGTTCTCTGTTATAAGTGTATGCAAGACAGGCTAGAGGTACAGAGTTCTCTGAGCTGGAATGTAACTGCATTGTTTACAGTAAGGTCTAATTTTCAAGCTTTTTTGTTTATTTCCCCGCCCCCCCCCCCCCCCCCCGCAGCCATAACATTTAGAAACTTTGTTCATTTTTTTTTAAGTAAAGCTGATATTCTGGTGTAGTTACACAACTCCAGGATTTGGATCCCAGAACACATGCTTATGGTCTGAAGCCAATAAAGAGATGGGCAGCCCTTATTGGCTGACATGAATCTACAGCACGACCTATCAGAAGAAGCCATACAGTCTGTCCAGAAAGAAGGTCACCCTGACACTGAGCCTTACAACAAAGGGCAAATAAAAAAGAAAAATTGGTGATTGCTCCCTGAAGTCTTCCTTGGTCTTTTTTCCCTGACAAATGAAAATAAGTGGGAACAATAAAATAAAATTTTAATGAAAGAAAAAACTTGTACAGAATTGAAATTGAATTTTATTATGGTATTACTAAATTAGATGTTTTAAATTCATATGCAAATTAAATTAAGATTTAAATCTCTGCAAAAGGGGCAATGGTAACATAAATATCTAGAAATACAATTATGGAAAAATCAATAGAAAATATTAAAAGAGAAACATTTCTGTGTGAAACAGTAAATCTATTTGAGTTCATTGGGGAAAATATCCTTGAAAATGGACATACATAAACTAAATATTTGGTGATTTGTTACACTATTTGGTGCTCTTTGTAGTTGCCTAGGCCCTAAGTTTACAATGAATTCTTCACAAGTGGTGCGTCATGACAAAGTGGAACCACACTGAAGTTAAAAGGTCTGTAGAGCAGTGATACCCCTGCATGGGATTCAGTGGGGGATCAGGATCGAAGATAAAGCAAACAACTGAGTCACCAACTTTCTCCCTAAGCATCCCTTTATAGTTTTGGAAGATAAGGCTGGGAAATTTCTTTCTCCATGGCATCATTCCTTTCTTTGACGATAGCAAATGATCAAGCCCCAAACACCCTCACTATTACCTCCCTCAGAGCAACATCTCTGAAGTGTTCTAAGTAGCACCTACTGCAATATAATGCTTTCTGACTGCCTGGAGGTTTGTGATCGGCAGGGCTGAAAGCATGTGCAGCTACACAAATCTTCATTCTTCAAAGGACTCTTGCCATTCAAAAACTCACAGTATGGAGATTTTTCTTTCATTTGCTGCTTTCTTTACTGTTTTTTTTTCCCCGTATGAGGAACAATTTAGGAAAGTGCCAGAGAGTGGCAACCTAGAACCTTAGGTGGACCACAACCTGGTGCACTCTTTCCTGGAGTGGTGCTTTTGATAAGGTGATCATCCTCTGACAATACATACACATAGACACTTTTCACCCCCACCTTCAGTGAAAGCAGTGAAATGTTCATCTTACAAACAGCAGGAACAGGAATTCCCTTTTCTTCTCTCTCCAAAGAGGCAGGGAAGTCCTCAGTACTTGCCCCACCAGCCAGGCTGTGTCATAGAATCATAGAGCTGGAAGGGAGCTCATCTAGTCCAACCCTCTGCCTAAAGCAGAATCAACCCCAACTAATTCATCCCAGCCAGGCCCTTGTCAACCTGGGACTCAAAAACCTCTGGGGATGGAGAATCCACCACCTCGCTAGGCAACGCATTCCAATGCTTCACCACCCGCCTGTGAAGTAGTTTTTCCTAATATCCAACCTACTCCTCTCTCTCTTCAACTTCAGACCTTTGTTCCTTTTTCTACCATCTGACACCACTGAGAACAGTTTCTCACCCTCCTCTTTAGAGCTCCCCTCAGAAAGTTGATGGCTGCTATTAAATCACCCTTCAGTCTTCTCTTCTGTAAACTAAACAAGCCCAAATCCCTCAGCCTAACCTCATAGGTCTTGTGCTCCAGCCCCTTAATAATTTTGTTGCCCTCTGCTGACCCTGCTCCAGCACATCCACATCCTTTTTATACTGGGGAGCCCAACACTGGACACAATATTCCAGATGTGGCCTCTCGACTGCTGAATAGAGGGGAATCATAGGATCACGGAATCATAGAACACTAGGACTGGAAGGGACCTCAAGAGGCCATCGAGTCCAGCTCCCTGCTCCAATGGCAGGATCAAGTACCATCTAAACCATCCCTGATAGACATCTATCTAATCTGTTCTTAAATATCTCCAGCGATGGAGATTTCACAACCTCCCTTGGCAATTTATTCCACTGTTTGACCACCCTGACAATTAGGAACTTTTTCCTAATGTCCAACCTAAACCTCCCTTGCTGCAGTTTAAGCCCATTGCCTCTTGTTCTATCCTCAGAGGCCAAGAAGAACAAGTTTTCTCCTTCCTCTTTATGACTCCCTTTTAGATACCTGAAAACCACTATCATGTCTCCCCTCAATCTTCTTTTTTCCAAACTAAACAAGCCCAGTTCTTTCAACCTTTTTTCATAGGTCACATTCTCTAGAACTTTAATCAGTCTTGTCGCTCTTTTCTGGACCCTCTCTAGTTTCTCCACATCTTTTTTGAACTGTGGTGCCGAGAACTGGACACAATACTCCAGCTGAGGCCTAACCAGCGCAGAGTAGAGGGGAAGAATGACTTCTCATGTCTTGTTCACAACACACCTGTTAATGCATCCCAGAATCATGTTTGCTTTTTTTGCAACAGCATCAGAATGTTAACTCATATTTAGCTTGTGGTCCACTATAATCCCCAGATCCCTTTCTGCTGTGGTCATTCCTAGACAGTCTCTCCCCATTTTGTATGTGTGAAACTGATTGTTCCTTCCCAAGTGGAGCACTTTGCATTTGTCCTTATTAAACTTCATCCTGTTTACCTCAGACCATTTCTCCAATTTATCCAGAACAACCACTTCTCTAGATCTGCTCGAAATGCTCCTCCTAATGCACCCTAGTATGCCATTCTTTTGACTTCACATATCTTTGGAGGGTGAGTGGGCAGTCTCATTGCCCTCTCATTTTGTCCTGCCTCATACTCAGTTCTGTGCTGTGGTGAGTTTGGCAGAGCCCTCGTGAGCAGTGTGTGTTAAAAGCCCTGTAAGTTTCATTGAACCATTCAGAGCTCTTAGAGCTCATGCTTTAGTCTGTCTAGAGACTCAGGTAATCATCACTGTATCAGTTACATTTGAATCAAGGTTTCAAACTTTCCCTCACAGCTGTAGAAGTGTACTCATGATTTTATGCAGAACCTGACACTATGTCTACACATGCAGACTAAGATGTGATTACCAGCTTGAATAGACAGACACACTCTAACATGTATTGGACTATCACGCTCAAAATGGCGGTGAAGCCACAGGAGTATGGGATAGCGTCCCTGAGTACAGACCCTTTTGGTTTGTACTTGAGGTTGCTAGCCAGGCTGCCACTTGCCTTGACGTGGGATACCATGAATATACTACTACTCTTCTGAGCTAGCTTGATCAGAGTTGGCATGAGCATGTTTACTCAAATGGAAACTCGTAACTCCAGCTCCAAGAATAGAGGTATTTTCGATTATGGCACATCCACATGGATCCACGATTCAGGACCATGGACATGAACCAGTTTTTCAGTGCTTTAATCCAGCTCTGAATCTAAACCATTGTCAGAGCAGAAAACTGATTCAAAAAAAACCTTTAAGGGATTTTTTGTACTGGATTTTACTTGGCCAGCATTAGGGTAAGATTTTGAAAATTAAAATTCCAAAAATATTTATTTAAATTTACGTTTAAAATTATTGATTAAGTTTTACACCATTACAACAAAAATGTTCAAAGTTATTTTGCTACATTATTTCAAAAGCATTCACGGAAAAAAAAACATTGCATGTTGAAAAGGTTCTTAATTTTAGTGGACTTCTCCATGCAATCAAAAGATTCTAATCAGTGCCAAAATATTCTTTTTTTTACTTTTTTTAATGGTAAATCATTATAATAATCATTAAAAACAAAAAACAAAACACTTGTGACATCCTTCTCCTACTTATTAGGTCAAATTAACTAGGTGGTCAATCATTATTATTCCATTTGATATTCATTGTCATCATATTAATCCTAATGCATTCTGTTGGCATTCAGTTGGATGTAGCATGCAATTCCACAGAAATCACTTTATCATTAATATGTCATTGCTTAATGCTATCTTAGTATAAAATGTTTGTAATTTACTTCAAAAAAACTTTTACTGGATGTTTCTTACTTTCAATAGGTCTGACAAACCTTTTCTGCTTTACTGCTGGATTGCAAAATAATCCAAGGAAAACATTATTCACTGTCTAATATAGTATTTTTTTACCATAGTATAAATAGCCTACAAGTATTCTTACAGCAGTTTCAGGAGGTGTAAACCAAGGTGCTGACGACTTGTGGTCATGTATGATCTCAGGCCTCTTTCCCAAGAACAGTTGGTATGTTATATTAGGCCTTTCATCCTTGCAAAATGCCAGATTCATTTTACAAATTCCACATCTCCTCACCACTCGCCTCCAGTATATCAGTAGAAGAAGTAATTTGTTATAATATTAATGTGATGATGTTAAATCAAATAATTACTGAGTTAGTGAAACCTGTAAACAAAGAGCCTGATTGCACCAAACCAAACATGATCATGCAAGAGAGATTAAGGACTTGAGGAGTCTATTCCTCCATTGTGCCTGTAGTGCAAAGTTCAAGCCCAATAGTATCGCAAAGACAGAGCATGGCTAGCAAGACTATCTAACCTGTGAGGTGGGGAAGAGGTGGGACTGTGACAGGACACATAGGGAAGTGTATGGCACACTCTCCCTCTGAGTGGTGTAGCACTGTACTTTTGAACTCTTAGTTTGATGGTGTGACTGTATAATACCCTCAATGACAGAATTGTGACTTAATGAGCCAATTAGCCAGTCGTACTCAAATTACTTTGAGAGCTGTAGGTGAAAGACATGAAATACATGTGGGTTATTAGTATTCGATTAAGATGATTTGTGGTTTCTGAATTTTTGAGTAATCAGACTAAACTTTCCTTTTCTTAATGTCAGCCAATTAAGTCTACTTCTCCAGATTTATTTTGTTTCCTGTTCAAATTTCTGAGCCAGATTATACCATCTTAAAATCTTACAGTGGGAGATAGGGAAAAAATGCACATTTTTATTCTTTGGTAGAAGGATGGAGTGAGGTTCATCTTATGTGGTATTCTGCCTACTTCTAACTGCATCAGGAGCTCCATTGTTGGGGAGCGAGCAGGATATCTCTGACAGAAGCCTGTTCTCTACATCACTGGCTCTGATAGCTCTACAGTTAAACAGTGATGTGCAAAATTACTCAAGTGATATTTAAATCTCTACTGCTATATACTTTTGCTCTGGAAACAGTTTTAGGATTTCTCTTTTGCTGACCTTTTTTCTACTTCTCCATGGTAATGTAGGACACCAATGTAGTCCTCCATGATGCTGTAATTTGTAACTGTGCTGGGTATCCTGTATTGCCAGTGCAGTGAAACAAACATGAACCAGTGCTGTGATATATTCCTGAGAATGCTGACAGCCTGACAAAGTACTTCTGAGAAGTGTGAACTGCCCTATTAATTCTAGTAGAGGGTTTACACAAAAGAATATTTAGAATGACTTAAATGCTTCAATTCTGAGCCTTATAATACCCAACTGATCTGTTTATCTGAGAAACGCAAGCTGCCTCCCACATCCTCCCCAGGTATGGAAATCCCTAGCTGTCCCTTCCTCCCTTTGTTCCAAAGCCACCATCTTCTTCTGAGAGTTTCTAGAATTCAGGTATGCAGTTTCAGCACACAATTCTGCCACGGCACCTTGAAACAGAAGTTTGGCAGCAGTGTAAAATAAATGGAAGGATATGTTAAATTAAATAAGAGAATTGCAGCTATGATTGTATTATTCATTTTCATATTTAATTCAACAAAATCCTCCATTCAGTAATTCATCTGAACCAGCCACAGAAAATCCAGTCTGCTACAGCGAAAAGCTGTACAAAATAGGGGTCTCGTGAGCTAAACTAACTGTTTGACATTTCTTGATTGTTATGTTATATCTGGACCATAAAGATAGCAGAAAATTCTTTTTAATCTATTTAATGAGAACACTGACAGTATAAAATTTATTGTGCCATGGTTAAAAACTAGTTTGAGACACACATACAGTTGAATTCATAGATATTCATCTATGTAGAAATTTGTTCTTTAAAATTATTTTTAAATGCTTCTGGTGCCATCTGGCATTGACATAATATATAAAATGCAATTGTTTCCAGTGCTGACTTTTTATGGAAAAAGAATTTTCTGGTTAGCTGTTATTAAAGATATCGAAAACCTGACAGAATAATAGCTGTTACAAACCTCTCTTGATTTTACATTTTTCCCTTCACAGTATGTGGCTCTGTACTTTATTTCACAAGGCAATGCTCTGTTGAAAGCTGTCACTCTAACAAATGGTATGGTAGTTACTAGGCATATCCAAAGAAGATGGAGTAATATATACATATCTTACTCTTAATGTCTTTGTAACACATGGATTTTCCTGGCTTTTGGAGCTAGTAAATGAGAATCACCATAAGGTGAAGCGAATCTCCTGCTGAGTGGCCAAACAGCATGAAATCTCATGCTTCATTAATAATGCTTCTCATACCAGCTGGCCAATGGATCATGAAAATGAATCAGGAGAACTACAGGGTAATCTTATTTATTTCCAGTGGCTCTATTTATGAATAGTTATGAACTGCTGACGTACACTTCTTCATCCTTCATCTCTGTTTTCATGCAGAGGAGGGTGGAGTAGGAGATTAGGGCTTCTTCAGTTTGTCCTGGGGCAAATAATTTTACCTTTTTGTGCTTCACTTTCCACATCTGTAGCTTGAGTAAGATGATACCCCATAGTGAAGACAATTGACTAGTGACTCACGGTATCGCAATTTGAGATGATTTAAAAGGGCTTGAATTTTATTAGAAGGGACAAGATATACTAACCAAGATTTCTGAAAATCTGCTTACTCTCACAGTGGTGTCCCAACTCACTTATCACTTTTGAAAATCTAGGCCTACATTTGCAATATGGTTTAATAGCCTTTAAGAAAAGGTTCTTAGTTCAAAGCATTACTGCTTCTAACAGAACAGCTCCCTATGATAATGTGCTATGCTCTAAAGCATATATTAGACCCAAACTCTGTTTTTTCAGATAAAATATGCCCAAACCCTCCAGCACGAATGGAAGATTAAATTAAATTGTTTTCTTGTTTCTTTTGTAGTGAAGATTCAAATGCATGTAGGCAGTTGTTTGTCCATATGTCAGAACGTAAATTAAGGATGAAAAATATTTCTCCAACAGCACTCTTTTAGCATAGGCAGGGCTATAATTAAAGCAACACAGATATAGCTGTTGGGCTGTAGTGTAAAACTTCCAAGTGAAGATGCTCCTGTACTGATGGGAGAGCTTCTCCGCTTGGCACAGTTAATTCATCTCTGTAAAAGGTGAAAACAATGTTGGTGGGAGAAGCTCTTTTGCATTGTGGATTACCTCAGCAGAACTCTGTGGTACAGCAAGGGTAGATTTTTTTGCACTCCATAAGAAAGGTGATTATAGCAATAGAAGTCTGTAGCATGGACCTGGTAACTGGAACACAGGAAATGCTAAATTAGAGCAGACGTGTAACAAGTATGTGTGTCTTAGAAATGGACAAGAGTTCCGGAAACCAGATGTATGGCTCTCAGAGTACAGTCACACAATGCATTAATATAGATAAGAACAACAAAACAGAAGCTCACCATATATCTTCTGCCTTAGACCACTAGCCTTACTTTGATGTTTATATGGTGTTTCTCTGCTATCAGGTACCTGCTCCCCAGATTTCAGTTTTGACCACTTTTTGACCTGAGCCAAGCTGTATTTCAGTGGATTCACTCCCTAGGTATGAAAAAGGTCTGATCTGCTCCTTTCACTTGTGATATTGATGGGGAATGAATGATTTACAATGCTGCCATAGTGACAATAGATTCTTACAGGTATGATTGCATATGGGATATGGTGAATCAATATTATATTTAAAAAAGATTAAAATTCTTTTCAAGCATAGTCTCAGGTAAGTTTCTGATCACGTGGGATTTTGTAGTCCTAAAGACTCCAAGAAGCCTTTGCAGCTTTCCTTTGTTCTGTTAAGGCCTCTTCCAGATAAAAATCCATCTCCTCTGAAAAACTTCCCCAACACCACCACTTCTCTATCAGATGCTTAACTGCAAGTGTAAGCTGTATTCAGCTTCCTTTAGTATACCCTTCAGCCCCCACACAGCAGGAACTAAGCCCAGAGAAAAGCTGCAGACAGAAAAAAAAAAAACCACGTCTGTTCTTTTTATGACCCTCCACACAGCCAGCACAGCTACAAAGATAGCCAGCCTTACATGGAAGGAGAAGTGGCCCAGCTATGATTCTGCACATCCCATATACAATCATACCAAAAGGACTCTGGTCTCACTATGACTTCTTTTTAAAGCTTTCTTTCCCCAGCAAAACCACAAGTGAAATGAGGGGGTTATATGTGCTTGTACCTAGGGACTGAATTGTCTCCCCCACCCCACCCCCTCCCCAAGATGGACCAGGTACCAATGATTTAAAAAGTTAAAAATTGTTCCTCATGAGTGGTTTAGTTCAGACACCAGATAACTGGTTTTCTTCTTCTGTGTATTGGACTTAGAACTTCTCTGTGGAGATTATGTCTCTGTTGGATTTACCACTTTTGAATTTGGCAGAGGGAGATTGCTACTAAGGTACCAACTCATAGGTATTTCAATACCCCTGATAATGGCTTGGTTTCAAAGGTTCTGGGGACCCCTTGCTTCCAGTACAAGAGGGGTCTTCAATGTAGGGTCTGTGCCCATGAGAGGGCTGCAGACTTTCAGAAGTGGGGCACAGCATGATCAGCTGCAGGTTTTTAGGTTCATCCATCTTATTAAAACGTTGAAATATGCTATCTGTTTTATATTTGTGTATTCACATTTATATATTGATTAGTAAAGTGTTTGCTTTCTACTGCCTTACACATGCTGAAAGGTTTATATATATATATATGAACATAAACCAACATTTTTGTTGGTTTAGATTACATTAGACATGTTGGGTGGGGGGCATTTGCTAAGTGCAGGCATGAAAAGTGGGGTCTGATGTAAAAATTTGCTCGCGCCTGCATAGTAGGTGTAGGTGTTCAGTTCTTCCAGAAATCAACTCCCTTAAGTGGTTACAATGCAGTTGGTTCTAAATATAGATATAGAAATAGTGAGATATGAACAAAGTGTCTCACCAATATGTGTAGTTTTTTTTTTATCTTATCTGAGGCCTATAAGAACAAGGCACTTCCTTCAGAATTACAGTTGAAAAAACAAGCAAACCTCCTGTATTCATCAACCATGTGGAGATTTGCAGGTAAGTGGAGTGTGTGCACTTAGGAGCATCATCTGCACTGTCAAATTATTCTCTCTCTTTCCTAGAAATCCTGTCCCCAAAAGTGATACTTCTTGAAACAACATTGCAGTCTCAGGAGACATCAATTCACTTATATTGTGATGAAATTCTGAGAAGTAACTATTTCAGAAAGTGGTTCTGTCAGTGTGAAACAGGGGAAGTCACAGTCTCCACCTGCCCCTGAGCAAGGTGAGGGGGTCCAGCACCACACTCCCTGAAGGAGTATGGCTGAGGGAGGAAGCAGGAGGAGGGCAACCATCACTCAGTATTGCCTGGAGTGTGCTGATCCCCCACCTCCCAGCTCTTAGCACTATCTGGAGCACGCAGCTTGGTGTTCTGGCAGAGATATAAAGAGCCCAGGCTCCTGCCACCAGTGTTGCTACTGCAGCAGTGGCTGCTGCCAGAATCCCATGACTGTTCAAAGTGCCAGGACTGGGAGAAACTGCCCCTTTTGTTGCCCCCCTCCAATAACCTCCATGAACACAATTTCACATTAGCTGACAGTAGATTGAGTAGTTTAATTATATCAGAGCTGTACACTTTGGTTTTTTGTCACTTTTTTCTAACTTGTCATGTTAGAATACTGCACAATTCTCAAGCCTATACAATGTGATCTTTTACTCACATTGTAAATAAGATGTGAGAATGAAGAATTCTAGACTTTAAATGTTGGTGTTATTTTCCAGCGTGGAAGAGGATGCAGCGGACAGGTAGTCTAGGATAATGATCCTGGATACTTTCTTGCATAAGGCAGCTTATGTTTAAGAGGAATGCTTCTCTGAACTTCTAAAAGCTTATACTTTCCTTTCTCATGAATGTTTCGTAACATACAGTTTTAACCAATCATGGAACTCAACATCCTACAGTGATAATTTAGTGACCTAGGTCATAAACATTGTGGAACACATTCTTGGCTGATGTAAAGTGGCAGAGGTCTATAGCTTTCTACACAGTGAGGCCACTTGTGCGGTATTTTTACACCGGCCTCAGTTCACTAGAGAATGTAAGCACATGCTAACTATGTGCTAGGTTGAATAGACATGAACCGCTGAATCAGGGCTACTGCTGGCAGTTTAATAAAATGAAATCCCCAGAAGGATCACTTTTCGGGGTTGATAAAAAAAGTCAATCACATACCTAGGTCCTGGGATGAATACCTGTCAAATGCTTCTGCAGAGTTCTTCTTGCCTCGTTGTGTCCACATACCTAGTCCTGCATTCTTATTTACAGTGAGGCCTCTTTAGAGAACTGTGGCAGTGAATGCCAGAGTAATGTCAATTGGCCCTGAAACTTTACTGAACATTTGAACAAATGTTGAGTTAATAACTAGTATGTAATGTTTAGAAAATTAAGCATGGGTGCCAACAATGACCCAGAAATAACATAATATTTAAGAAAAGTAGTCACATTTTAAAAAGTATTTTGAGTGAACTTGGTGGTTATAAAAGGACCCATATGCAGCCAAGGACTCAAAGCCAATGATTTATCCATGGAACAGGTAAAACACAGACTATATGACAACCTGCTTCAATCTCATTCTAAGAAGATTATTCTGGAGGTGGAAATTGATGATTGCTCTGGTTTTGTCTGCTAAAGGTGTGAAGTCCCCATCTTTAAATCAAGGGAATGGGACCTTACAATGAGATAAATAGCTATGAGCTTTGTTCATCATCCTGCACTAATACAAGACCTTGGGAAAAATATCTCCTTCATTTCTTCCAAAGTCCTGGCCAGGAATCAGGATTGGATACAACGAGAATGCTGATTTTTGTCATGTGGATGCTTATGTATGAGGACACGATGCAATTTCATAAAAACAGCTACCAATTGATGATGTTTTCTGCCTGTTACTGACATGAGATACATTTCTTCTTGGTAGCCTAAAGAAAAACAGCTCTGTACAGTCCCTGAGCTGTAGAATCTAATAGTTTTTAAAAAGTGCAAAATATGTTCTAGGTTTTTAAAACTAAAATAGTAGAAGACTTGGATACACTTTGTGGGGATATGAAATACTTTTCGTTTAAGGCATCAAACACTCAAGTTGTAAATATATTGGCTCTGGCTGGGGCTGGTTCAAACAAGCACATTTTAAACCACCTAAAGTACAAGTAAAGAGCTTAGAAACAAAGTATACCTGGACTAGCACCTCATATTCAAAGTTTGACTACACAGTGTGACCTCTTTTGATGTAACAAGTCTTTTATGAAAGTCATATATTTTCACTGAATAAAACAGTGTTTATTTTATCTTTTACCTTTTCTCAGAAACATTGCATTTGCTTTTTCGTTCTTCACTTATGAAAACCGGGCTAATTAAAATATTTTGTTCTTTGTTCGTTATTAACATTTACACCACTTTTTAAAAGAAAAGTGGTAATGTTTTATTTGTTTCATATTTTTTACTGTCTCTGTGCTTTTTGAGCCTGTCACATTTTAGCTAAGGCAGACACTAATAAAAACAGCCCCTGTATTATTTATCTCCATCATTGCATAGTAACGGCTTTAATGAAAAAAAGGATAAAAACCAGGACACTGGTAATTACTCCAATCACATTTACCATACAATGGAATATAATTCAATGCATCCTTTTACTGTGTCCTTCATGTATTCATACCTCAATGAGAAATACACAGAACTGTCGCTAAGCATAAGTCAAGCTGAACAAATGGGTTTTTAATTTTGACTGGAAAATATAGTCAACCCACTGTTACTCATCTCATATGGAAGGGCATTGCAAAGGCGTGTAGTTGCTGAAAGTCTTTGAACTAGTAGAGACAAACTGGTTTGATGGAAAAGATTAGAAGATGAATCAATATTATCACGAAATAATGAAAAGAAAAGGCCCTGCATATGCACAGTAAGGTGAATAGAGATTGATATGACTAAAAATATGAGAGAATAAATCCTAAAGGCCAGTTTAATGAAATAGCTTAAAGGCCAACAGTGAAATTTTGGAATATTTAGGAAAACCTAGGTGGCTGGGTGTTACAATAATTAATCTATTGAAACTGGCTAAGAACAGATGGAAAAAAATGCCAACATCTTGAAAAATGGAGGTTGTGACAAATGACAGAAAATCATTGATGTAGGAAAAATGAGTAAAAAAGCTTTATTTATAATTACATTATAGGACTGAGAATCTACTTTCATTGACACTTGGAACTTACAATTTCTGAGAAGAATGAAAAGCAGAATTTTGTGCAGTATTAAAATTAGGTACTGATGCAACACTGAGATATTTAATTTTTTTGGCGGGGTAACTTTCTACATGGATGTTACACAAAAAACCCTATGTTAAACTAGGGAAGATCAAATAGAAAACTCTTCTGAATTTTGTTTAAAGCTTCATACTCCAAACTGCTCTTTTTACTGAATCCATTATATCTGTGTGAAGAACTTCTAGCAAGGGCAACTTGTTACAATATAATTTGGACCACATATCTTGTTATTCAGTGTTTGAGTTTGTATAAAAAGTGACTTCCTGGCCAGAGTGAAGAGAGCGATAATTTTGCCACTGACTTTAAAGAGACCGGGATTTTGCCAATAATATCATTTGTGGTATACAGGCATGTGCTTAGATTTTACACTCTCATTACCAATGGATAAACCACTGCTTGTTCAGTGGTTTGGTTCAGATGAGCACCATATTATTTTGGATGTTCTTTGTAAGCTGTCCTTACTGATTGCCAACTATAGTTAAAAACACAAAGGGGCACTGTCAGTAGGTGTCTCATAATTACTGCATCTTTCCAAGCCAGAGACAGTATAAAAAATTTGGTATTTTCATTCCCATTATTTGTCAGAATTTGGAAATGTAATTTGCAAAAGGAAAAAATGTTAAAGGGAAACATTTCTTCTGAACTACACTGATTCTCAGGAAAGGTTGATCTTGGTCTCAATGGTTCCCGATGGTTCAGATTTCTATCATTAAGGACCTCATGTATTTTCCAATGTGAAATGTCTGTGTCTGAAGGTCATGTGCGTAATTATCACTGCTGAAAGGACATACAAACCTGTACGGAAAGTTTTATTCATTCAGGTATCTGGAAGAATTGTTTGTAGTGTTTATAAAAGATTAATTTAGTCCATAGCAGCATTCATTATCTATGTAGTCATGTCATTAAGTTGAAGAATGTTTCAGTTCAGTGCATCACCACTAGGGTTAGTTCTTCTCTGTGTATGGAGAATAATTTTGGCCCTGGAGTCTTCATGAAATCTTTAGTGGATGTCTTAAAAGGAGATGTGCTCAAGACAGCTTTTGTGAAGACAATGCTAATAGCAAGTGTATCTGACATACATCAATATAATAAGGAAGTTGCAGAAAATCTCTTGACATGAGAGACAGAATGTTGCATATTATAGGTACTTTGAGCTTTACATGGGCAATGGGCATAGAATACTGATGGTCTTCAAAAGCTCATTTCCTTGTTCACAGATAGCAGTTGATGGCTGGTGGTACACAGTGGAGACATACTGATTATACTGGTTAGACGATAATGTTATACTTATGCAACAGCCAGTTCCTTATGTATCACATTCGATTTATTGAAGAAAACCAACATACTCATAGACTTTTTAACTGACCTATCAGTAAAAGATTTAAGAGGTGGCAATAAAGACAAAAAAGGTCTAAAAACGTAGTCCCTAGAATTCAAACCAACTTGCTTAAACCTTACAGAGAATTCACACAAATATAACAAATTATATTGTCATACCATACCCAACAAGAGCCCCTAATATTATGATCTGCTCTTCTGCATCAAATATTTCCAAAATACATACACATACCAAGAAACCAAAAGTCCTATTTTACTAAGCACAAAATTACTTGATAAAGAACACAAGGACCTTCCTTTATCATGTAGAAGAGATATCCAGTAATATAGAAATGCTTAACTGGATAGAAAGAAAACAGAGCCATAGAGAGCATGGGAGTAGTTACTAGGTAACCAAAGAGTAAGGGCTAGCAAAGAAGAAATTGTCATAATTTATATCTTTTGGTATAAAAGTGACAAGATAATATTACATATAAACAAAAATCCTTCTCACAACCTGTTAGGTCAAGGGAGGTCAACTGACCTTTTGTATGTGTAGCTTTGGATTTCACAGACAAGATGTACATTCCTTGACATATGTGTAATATGGAGTGCATTAATTCCTCTGACTCCACAGGAGGTACTCTATGTTTACATCTGTGAAACTGAAACCAGAATTTCATCCAAAGGAGAAAAAATCATCACAGCGTAAGAAGGCCCTTGATTCCTGCCATCCATGTGAATGAAATTTCATTCAAGATGAACAGTATTACGGAAATATATGCATTGCTGCTGCAGATGAGTTTTTATTATCTTGTATTGTCCTAAAGAATAAGAAAAGTTCTGAGTAAGCTCAAAAGCGTGACAGTCACCAACAGAAGTTGTCTCCAAAATATCACAGAGTAACAAATTGCCTCTGAATTGCGGCACCAGTGACTTGGAAAGTTTAACCATTAGAAGCCAATGACACAACCAAAAACTGTAAAAAGAGACATTTACTACTAATAATCACAGAACTGTATGAAGTATTTGATGACATGCCAGAAGACATAAACTGATCTTTCAATAAAGTCTTTCAGTAAGACTGAACTATATATATATATATATATATACACACACAGACACCAAAATGAAATGTAACATGACAGATCTTTATATCTAAAAGACAGAGATGGAAAGTAACTAAATAGAAATACTTACACTACTCAAGCACAGTTCTCCTGTATTTGTACTTTACTCAAGTAATTTTTTGATACTTTTACTCACATCAATTTTGTGCTTTTTACTCCACTGCCATGTCCAGAAGCACATAGTTATTCACTGCTTTCATTGCCCCACTGATACTTGCTCAAGCCAGCATTCTGACTGAGCACAGAACAGTCACATGTGCAAAGAATTCAGTCATCATGCAGTGATGATTTAAAAACAAACAATCAATAGCTGTGTCTACACGTGCATGCTACTTCGAAGTAGCGGCACTAACTTCGAAATAGCGCCCGTCGTGGCTACACGCATCGGGCGCTATTTCGAAGTTAACGTCGACGTTAGGCGGCGAGACGTCGAAGTCGCTAACCTCATGAGGGGATCGGAATAGCGCCCTACTTCGACGTTCAACATCGAAGTAGGGACCGTGTAGACGATCCGCGTCCCGCAACGTCGAAATTGTGGGGTCCTCCATGGCAGCCATCAGCTGGGGGGTTGAGAGACGCTGTCTGTCCAGCCCGTGCGGGGCTCTATGGTCACCGTGTGCAGCAGCCCTTAGCCCAGGGCTTCTGGCTGCTGCTGCTGCAGCAGGGGATTCATGCTGCATGCACAGGGTCTGCAACTCGTTGTCGGCTCTGTGGATCTTGTGGTGTTTAGTGCAAGTGTGTCTGGGAGGGGCCCTTTAAGGGAGCAGCTGGCTGTTGAGTCCGCCCTGTGACCCTGTCTGCAGCTGTGCCTGGCACCCTTATTTCGATGTGTGCTACTGTGGCGTGTAGACGTTCCCTCGCTGCGCCTATTTCGATGTGGTGCTGCGCAAAGTCGATGTTGAACATCGACGTTGCCAGCCCTGGAGGACGTGTAGACGTTATTCATGGAAATAGCCTATTTTGATGTCGCCACATCGAAATAGGCTACTTCGATGTAGGCTTCACGTGTAGACGTAGCCAATGAGCACAATAGCCTTGCCAATGAAGAAGCCTTTCAAAAAATACATCAACACATTTTCATTCATAAGCAGAATCTACACATGGGGTTGGTGGAGTCCCAAACCTCATGGGCCATATCCGGTGTCCATGGGAGAAGAATCATAGAATTGTGCATTATTGCTCTCCCTCGCGCTGGCTGGGGGAATGAGGTGCTGGAAACTGCTCATAGGAGGATTTCCCCACTGCTACTATTGGGCAGATTATGGCCAATAGGAGCACCAGAGGGTAATGCCTGAGAAGGTGGGGGGAGGTGCCCTCCACTTCCCATATGTACAACACACACATCTCTATTCCTCTCCCATATCTCCCTCTCACCCACCCATCTTTTCCAGCCCTACTCAGTTCCTTCACCCCACTCCTGTCCAGCTCTCACACTTCAAGTGCATTCTTGTACTGTCTCTTGCTCCTGCACCCTCCTCCTGCCAAGACACTCACCCAGAGTCACTTCCAGACTCCCCACTGTCAGCTCATTCCTGCACCTCCCTCCCAGACAGACCTCCATTCCCAGCCTGCTCCAGCATCCTACCTCCCAGCCAGACTAGAAATGTCAAATCCCATTCATTTGGTTAACCAGCTAAATGCTAAAACTAACCATGTAAGTGATGTAATAGTTGGGTTGGGGGGCAGCAGGGTGCCCCTGCTTGTGGTGCGGTGGGGACCAGTGCTACTCTGGTCTGGCTAAAGCGTCCGTGCCTGTGGCACCACTGTGGGTTGGGAAAACTCCAGCATGGCCAAAGCAGCCCTCATCCACAGTAGCCCAGCCTCCGAGTGCCCCCACATCAACATCAGCCATCGACATGCTGCAGGAGGCAGCACTGTAGCTGGACCACAGCAGTCCCCATCCTCGGCGGCCCTGGGCACACATTGGACAGGGGGTGCTCCAGCCAAACTGAAGCAGCCCCAGTACCAGCACACCTCTCGCTAATGAGTAATTTCTGCAGCTTGATTCCTGTATTTAGTTTGGTTTATTTAGTTTGGTCAGCCTTTAGCTTTAAAAAGAAAGGCTGAGACTGAATTCAAATTCCTGATTTGACGTATAAATGCATAGTATATGTGTGCACCTATAATATATAATACACACTCACACAAATAAATATGTGAGTGTATAACTGGCTGGAAACTGGTTCAAAGACATGCTGCAAGGGAACAACAAGTACGGTTCCACAGGGGTCATTTTTGGGGCCAGTTCTCTTCAATATCTTTATCAATGATTTAGATGATGGCATAAGTTGGAACCCGCAAGGAAAAAGGAAAAGAGGGAGCCCAAGAAACACCTGACAGAGACCTAGCAGCAGACACTAAAAAGACAGGTTACACCTGGTCAGAACTGGAAAACTTTGCCCAAAACAGGGGACACTGGCAAACGGTCATCAATTGTCTATGCTCCAAGATTAAGAGTGCAAGAGGCTTACCACTACCACTATAAACTGCTGGTTTGTTTTGTCAGACTACAGACTAACATGGCTACCTCTCTGTTACTACTCCTAAAGAATCACAGAATCACAGGGCTGGAAGGGACCTCAGGAGGTCATCTTGTCCAGCCCCCTGCTTCAAGCAGGATCAACCCCCACGAAGTCATCCCAGCCAGGACCTTGTCCAGCAGGGACTTAAATACCTCAAGGGATGGAGAATCCACCACCTCTTTAGGCAATGTATTGCAATGTTTCACCACCCACTTGGTGAAGTAGTTTCTCCTAATATCTAACCTACATCTCTTCCTCTTCAACTTCAGACCATTACTCCTTGTTCTGCCATCTGACATCACTGAGAACAGTTTCTCACCCTACTTTTTAGAGCTCCCTTTCAGGAAGTTGAAAGCTGCTATTAAATCACCTCTGAGTCTTCTTTTCTGTAAACTAAACAAGCCCAAATCCCTCAGCCTATTCATAGGTCTTGTGCTCCAGACCCTTAATCATTTTTGTTGCCCTTCACTGAACCTGCTGCAGCAAATCCACATCCTTTTTATACTGGCGGGCCCAAAACTGGACACAATATTCCAGATGTGGCCTCACCAGTGCCAAATAAAGAGGAATAATTACTTCTCTAGATCTGCTCGAAATGCTCCTCCTGATGCACCCTAGTATGTCATTAGCCTTCTTGGCTACAAGGGCACACTGTTTATTCGTATCCAGCCTTTCATCCACCATAACCCCTAGGTCCCTTTCCATCATACTGCTGCTGAGCCAGACAGTCCCCAGCCTATAATAATGCTTGGGATTCTTCCGTCCCAGGTGCAGGACTCTACACTCCTCCTTATTGAACCGCATCAGATTTCTTTTGACCCAGCCCTCCAATTTATCCAGGTCCCTCTGGATTCTCTCTCTACCCTCCAATGCATCTACCTCTCCCCCCTAGTTTTGTGTCATCTGCAAACTTGCTGAAAGTGCAATCCAGTCCCTCATCCAGGTCATTAATAAAGATGTTGAATAACAACAGCCCCAGAACCAAGCCTTGCAACACTCTGCTTGAAACAGACCACCATCCAGATATTGAGCCATTGACCGCTACCCATTGGGCCCGACCATCAAGCCAGCTTTCTGTCCATCTTATAGTCCAAGGATCCAATCCATATTTCCTTAATTTATGGACAAGAATGTTGTGGGAGACCATATCAAAAGCCTTGCTGAAGTCAAGGTATATCACATCCACTGACTTCCCCATGTCCACAGAGCTTGTTACCTCGTCATAGAAGCTAATCAGATTGGTCAGGCAGGACTTGCCCCTGGTGAATCCATGTGGGCTACTTTTGATCACTTTCCCCTCTTCCAAGTGCTCCAAAATGGATTCCCTGAGGATTCCCTCCATTATTTTCCCAGGGAATGAGGTGAGGCTGATGGGTCTATCGTTCCCTGGGTTGTCCTTCTTACCTTTTTTAAAGATGGGCACTCCGTTTGCCTTCTTCCAGTCATCCGGTATCTCCCCTGATCTCCAAGAGTCTTCAATGATAATGGCCAAAGGTTCAGCAATGACCTCTGCCAATTCCCTCAGTACCCTGGGGTGCATTAAATCCAGACCCATGGACTTGTGCACATCTAGTTTTTCTAGATAGCTCAGAACTTGTTCTTTCCCCACAGATGGCTGCCCTCCACCTTCTCATACTGCATCATCTAGGATCGTCATGTGGAAGTTGACTTTGTCCGTGAAGATTGAGGCAAAAAAAGCATTGAGTACTTCAGCTTTTCCTACATCATCTGTCACTAGGTTACCTCTGTCATCCAGTAGTGGCCCCACGTCTTCTCTCATAATCTGTTTATTGTTCACATGCCTGTAGAAACCCTTCTTGTTACTCTTCACATCCCTTGCCAGCTGCACTTCCAATTATGCTTTCGTTTTCCTGATTACTGCCCGGCATTCTCCAGCCATATGTTTGTATTCCTCCTTAGTCAACTGTCCATGTTTCCATTTCTTGTATGATACTTTTTTAATTTAAGCTGACTAAGGATTTCCCTATTAAGTCAAGCTGGTTGCCTACCATGTTTGCATTTCTTACTATGCAGGGGGATCGTTTGGTCCTGTGCCTTCAGTAAGACTTCTTTAAAATACTGCCAGTTCTCTTCAGCTCTTTTCCCCTTCATCTTCACTTCCCAAGGGATCCTGCTCATCCATTCTCTCAGGGAGTCAAAGTCTGCTCTTCTGAAATCAAGGGTCTGTATGTTACTACTCACCTTCCTTTCTTTTGTCCAGATCATGAAATCTACAATCTCATGGTCGCTGCAGCCCAGGTTCCCTCCCACTTCTATTTTTTCTATTCTTCCCTGTTTGTGAGCAGCAGGTCAAGTTGCACACGACCCCTGCTCGGTTCCTTCAGCACTTGTACCAAGAAGTTATCCCCAACATTCTCCAAAAAATTCCTGGATTGTCTGTGTGCTTATGTATTGGTCTCCCAACAAACGTCCGGATGATTAAAGTCTCCCATGAGAACCAGGGCCTGTGATTTGGAAGCTTCACTTAGCTGCCTGAAGAAAGCCTCATCTGTCTCATCTCCCTTATCTGGCGGTCTACAGCAGACATCAACTACAACATCACCTCTGTTACTTCCACCTCTAAGCTTAACCCAAAGACACTCAACTGGATTTTCTCCTTCCTCATACTGGAGCTCTGAGCAATCATACTGCTCCCTCACATAGAGCGCAACTCCTCCTTTTCTCCCGTCTGTCCTTCCTAAGCAATTTATAACCTTCCATGACCATGCTCCAGTTATGCAAATTGTCCCACCAAGTCTCCATTATTTCAACCACCTCATACTTGTTTGACTGTGCCAGGGCCTCTAATTTTTCCTATTTGTTCCCTAGGCTTCTGGCATTAGTGTACAAGCATCTTAGAGAAGGGGCCAATTGCCCCACTTTCTCCTCTTCACCCGGAAAACCCACTTGATTGTTCCTTCCTCCTTCCCCACTTACCTCAGGGCTTGCATCACCTTCCCCTGACAAACCTAGTTTAAAGCCCTCCTCCCTAGGTTTGCAAGCCTGCCCACAAAGATGCTCTTTCCTCTTTTAGTGAATATAATTGTCAATTTTCTGGATGATAACAAGCTGGAAAGGTTGAAGAATATGGTGAGAATTCAAAAGGATCTGGACAAACTGCAGAAATGGCCTGAAGAAAATAGGATGAAGTTTAATAAGGCCAAATGCAAAGTACTCCACTTAGGGAGGAAAAATCAGTTTCACACATATGAAATGGGACATGACTCTGTAAGATGAAGTGTAGCCAAACAATGTCTCCCCCGTTACAGACCAGTTTGCCGCCCCTCTAAGGTGCTTCAGAGCACACAGGGCACCAAATAGCTGCAAACAGCACAGTCTTTGATGCCTTCCTAAGGAGGGCCTAGATGTGCTGGCTCATTGTGACCCTGAGGAACTGAAAACACAGATAAGAGGGCTAGCAGGCTAACCGTTAACAAAGGGACCTTGAAAACTGCCTCCAGCTGGTAATGATAAGTGATGCACCCACACAGCCATCCCAGGAGAGAAATCCCCGCCCTAGTAAAAGAATGTCCTGTACTCCTAAATTACTTATCTCCCTCTCTTACAAGTGCAAATTAAGCAGAAACCGCCCTTGTAAGAACTGGTGTCACAAAGACCGACCAGTATGATCTGGCACCATAGATAAGAAAGAGAATACGTGACCCAAGGGGTATAAAATGGGCCCAGCAGCACACTCTGAGTGCATTTTCACCAACTACCTGCTGGTCGGGTCAGGTGATTGTCTCCCGAGGTCCGCAACTGGGGACACCCAACCTTGTATTTGGTCTTTCCGTGGAATTGAGCGACTGATCCTGGCTTGGCTATGCTGGTATCGAGAGACGCAAGGAGGGTAAGAAGCACCCATATTAAGGTCTCTTTACTCTAGTGCACATATTTGAGAATTAGAGCTCTATAAGTTGATGTTGTTTGTCTGTAACATAACCTGTTAACACCTGAACTCTGCTAGCATATAAGAAGTAGACAATAGGCTTTTGTAATCACAAGCTTGAAATTGTAGCTTAATAAACCTGTAACTAGTTAAGCATTTGAACCTGACTGTTGCTTCTCTTTGTTCCTGTAACACAGCCGGCACAATCAAAAGAACCTTATAGCTATTTGGCTATACTAGCCTGGCCAGTGGTAAGAGTGCTGAGAGCTTAGCATAGAGTCGTGCCGCCTCCATGGGGCAGACTCCTGGGGTGCCCGTCAGTCAATTCTGGCTGCCCCCTGCAAAGGGACAGTTCGTCCTAGCAGTTAAAGTCTCGGGTGTGGAAAGGCTCTTAGTACTACCATTGGGGCACCCATCAGCCAATCTTGGCTGCCCGCTGCGAAGGAGCTTCCCGTTCTTGCAGTTAAGGACTCGGGTGTTTAGGACCCTGAGGCATCCATCAGCCTTGCCCAGTCTGCCCGCTGTGAAGGAGCTTCCCGCTTTAGCAGTTAAAGACTCGGATGGTAACAAGGGCATAGTTAGTACCTCACCGCACATCACCCGGCCACCGGCTAACATGAAGTACTGCAGAAAGGGATCTAGGATCATAGTGGACCACAAGCTAAGTATATGAGTCCACAGTGTGAGACTGTTGCAAGAAAGGAAAGATAATTCTGTGATGCATGAACAGGAATATAATGAGCAAGATACAAGTAGTTTTTTCACTCTACCCTGAATAGATTAAGCCTCAGCTGGAGTACTAGGTCCAGTTGTGAGCACCACATTTTAGGAAAGATGTGGAGAAATTGGTGAAGGTCCAGAGAAGAGCAACTAAAATGATTAAAGGTCTAGAAAATATGATCTATGCAAGAAGTTTAAAAGAATTGGGTTTATTTATTTTGGAAAAGAGGAGGCCAAGGGGGCATAATAGCAGCTTTCAAGAACCTAAAAGGGTGTTATGAGCAGGGAAAAACATTATCCTATTTAGTCTGTTCAGCTGCGTCCATACTACAGTTCTCTTTTGAAAGAACATCTTTCAAAAGAGAACATTGAAAGATGCTTTTTTGAAATGGAGTGTCCACACACACCAGCAGGGACCAAAGGTTCAGTCCATTCTTTCGAAAGGCCCCCAGTACAATTTCAAAAGAGAGCGTCCACACACACCAGGGTGCTCTTTCAAAAGAGCAGGGACAGGAAGCACCACAGGCAGGGTCACATGGTGGACGAGCCCTTCCAGGGCCGCCACCCACCATCCCATTAAAGGGCCCCCCCATACCTCAGCCTGCACAAGCCGAGGGCCAGCAGCCCTGTCCCCAAGCAGCTTGTGGGAGAGAGAGCGCGAGAGCAAGAGGCTTCGGAGGTGGCATCCCAGTCCCCCATGGACCCTGACCAGCACTCCCCTCCATTGCAGCCATGGCCAGTGCTCTGGCTGTGGTCCTGGCTGCCATGCTGTAGTGGCTCCGGTTGGCCAAGACAGTAGACACCCTCCTGGATGCCATCCTCAGGGCGCAACATCCACAGCCGGTCCCCAGGGTCATGCGCCGCCTGTGGAGCTTCCCCACAAGCGGCGACTGGTGGGACTGGCTGGTGCTGGAGGACTGGGGCAATGACTGGTGGCTACAGAACTTCAGGATGATGAAGAGGACATTACTGGAGCTGTGCCACTGGCTCACCACAGGCCTCCAGCACCAGGACACAGACCTGAGGCCGGCGCTCCCCCTGCACAAAAGAGTGGCTATTGCCCTATGTAAGCTAGCCATCCTGGACAGTTACCAATCCGTTGGTCACCAGTTCGGGGTGGGCAAAGCCACCGTTGGGGCCATGCCCAGCTCACACCTAGACTGCATGCTGGGGGCAGAGAGCAGCCTGGCAATGGGCACTGTCGGGAGAAGGGTGGGCACCCTGGGGACAGGGATGGGGACAGGCACTCTGGAGGCAGGGGCGGGGATCAGAGCAGGCATGGGAACAGGCATGGGCGGGCAAGCCACACCCCACCCCATGCTCACGAGCATGCCCCCCTATGCCCTGCAGGTCATCTATTCTATCAACAAGGTGCTCCTGAGGCAGCTGGTGCATGTCAGGGACCTGGATGATGCCCTCCAGGGATTCCAGGAGCAGGGCTTCCCCAACTGCTTCAGGGCCCTGGATGGCACCCACACCGCCATCTGGGCCCTGGAGCACAGCCGCGGGGCTTACGTGAACCGCAAGGGTTACCACTCAGTGGTCCTGCAGGCCTGGTCGATGCCAACGACTGATTCCAGGACATCTACGTGGGCTGGTCTGGCCATGCCCATGACGCAAGTGTCTGCCAGAACTCAGGGCTCGGACATAGTATGTCCGGGGGGCACCTTCATCTCCCAGCGGGAGATCTCCATCAGGGACACAACGATGCTGTGGGAGCTGTTGATCGTGGTGGATGCGGCCTACACCCTGCAGGCCTGGCTGCTGCGGCCATACACCAGACACACCCAGTCGAGCCAGGACCTTTTCAACAAGCAGCTAAACCATGTCTGGAACACTGTCGAGTGGGCATTTGGCTGCCTCAAGGGGAATTTTAGATGCCTCAACACCAGGCTAGAGGTGGGCATCCCTAACATCCCAGGAGTGGTCAGGGCCTGCTGCATCCTCCATAACCTGGTGGAGGCGAAACATGAGCCCTAAATGCAGAGGTGGTCCGCCAAGGCGGGGCATAGGTAAGAACAGCCCCCTGCCGCCCCATGCCACCAGGCCCAGCAGGACAGGGTGCATGTAAGGGAGGCCCTGTGCCAGGCCTTTGAGCGGGAGCCAAGGTAAACGCCACTGCACACTGCCCCCCCACCTGTACCCTGCACACACACACTCGCCACCCACTTGCAACCTGCACACACACACGCACACCCACCAGCACCCATGCACAGGGGACACAGGTAAACCATAAAAATAAACTGTTTATTAGAAAAAATGTGCCCCTCATTATTCAGGGGGAACTAGATACATGTGTGGGGGGGGAGGGTGAACCAGAAGAATGATATGCATGTGGGGGGGAGCTATTTACATGGGGGGGAAAGGTGAATGGGGAGAACTATTTACATGGCAGTGGGGAGGGTGGCTGGGGGGGCCAAGGTAGAGGGGCCTCACCCCTCCAGGGGGCTCAATGGCCAGGAGCTCCATCTCCTGCACCCACCCCTTCCTCCCTGGGTCTGGGGTCCCCACCAGGGCTGGCCTGGGGCCAGCAGCACAGGAAGGTAGGGACGTGGCTCTGGCATGGTCCCCACACCTGTCCTGGGCTTGGCACGGGGTGGGTGGGGGTGCAGGGGCTCAGCCTCCACCTGGCCAGTCCTGGCCAACAGGCTGTGGGCCAGGCAGATGAGGCTGGCCAGGGGGAGGTGGGGAGGGAGCAGGGCCTCCAGGTCGGCCTCCTTGCAGGGGGGCGTTATGGGGGGTACAGGGGGCTGTGAGATGGGAGTGGCGGAGGAACCGCTGGGAGGGAGGGGAGAATGCACAGGCAAGGGGGTTGTGGGGGCCTGTGGGGGGCGACAGGGGGTGCAGGTGCAGGAGTGACCTGCAATGGAGCAGCAGCAGGGGCCAGGTGGCTGACCACAGCCTCGGTGAGGGCATCCAAGTTGGACCCCACCCGGACCCATGCCTGCCGCTCCAGGGCAAGCCACTCCCACATGATTCCTGTCAGCTTCCTGTGTTGTGTCCCCTGCCTACTCCTCCCTGGCCTGGTGGTGCCAGCAGAGGGACCGGCAGAGGCCCCATGTTGTCCCCGTCTGGGGCCTGGGCTCCTCCCCCTCGCCCTCTGTGGTTGGGCTCCCAGGGTCTGTTGTGGAGCTGGTCCGGCTGCCAGCTACTGGAGCTGTGGAGACATAAGGGGAGAGGAACGGGCCATTAGTCCCGGTGAGGGACCCCCTGAACCACCCACCCCAGCCCAACAGTCCTGCAGGATCTGCACCTGGGGTTCCCCGTCTGGGCTGCAGAAGCACTGGCTCTTCCATGCCCCCACTTGGTCCCTCTGAGGCCTGGCAGCCTGTGGTGCTGTCCAGGCCGCATGGTGCTGAGTGCCACACATTGGCTTTCTGAGGCCGAGGCGGTGGGGCCACCTGGGGGCTGATGTCCCTGTGGGTGGGCTGCGGACACCCTGGGCAGGATTGCGTGACCCCTCCCCTGGCCCTGTGGCTGCCCACATGCATGGTACATACCAGTGGGTCCCTCCAGAAGCTCAGACGAGGCACAATCCATGGGGGCCAGGCTGGATGGGCCCGAGGGAACATTGATGATGAGGACCCCCTCTTCATCACTGCTGGCCAGGATCCATGATGGCCGCTTGCGGGTGGCTGGAAGTCTGGGGGTTCCTCCCACTTGGTCCCTGTCCCCTCCTGCTACGGATCCATTGGGGTGGCCCACTGTGTCGAGGAACATGGCTGGGGTTCCGCCTCCTTGGGCTCAAGGAGGTGGTCAAGATCTTTAAAGTTGGGGCAGCTGGTGGGAGCTGCCCCTGACCATCCGGACATTTGCCAAGCCCGACAGTAGGCCTGCCGGAGCTCCTTCACTTTGGACCTCACAGGGTCCGGGGTCTGGCGGGGGGGTGACCCTGGCCAGTGGGGCCTATGGCAAGGCACTCGAATGTGGGAGCGTTTCGGCACTGGACCCCCGTCTGCTGCAGGACCTCCTCATCTGCCCAGACGGCGAGGAGGTCCTGCAGCTCAGGGTTGGTCCAGGAGGGGGCCTGACATTTGAGGGGCTGTCTCCCCTCCTGGGTGGGTTTCCTGGTGTCCTTGGGGTGCCCCTGGGGAGGGCAGGGGTCGGGGAGCTGGCCATGGTGCTTGGGAGGCTGGTAGATGGGCTGGAGTGTTGTTCTTGATGGAAGGCTAGGCAGCAGCATAGGCTTCCTGCTGCCTGCACGCTCTCAGCTTCCTGCCTGAGGGCTTTCGGGAGGCAGCATCCTGAAACGCAGCCAGATGCTGGAGCATAGAGCTTCGCTCATGCTGGGAGCGGCGCTGTCACCTGCCAACTGATTGCCGCCATGGGGGACCCACTTTTCAGGTCATGGAGCATCTATATTTGCTCTCTTTTGAACCTGTCTTTTGAAAAAGGGCATTTTTCCCATCCAGGGAGCAGAGGACCAAATTCTAAAGAACAGGTGAGTTCTTTCGAAGTTAATTTCGAAAGAGCGCCATGTCAGTGTAGATGCTCCACGGCTTCTTTCGAAAGAACTTGGTCTTCCAATCCTAATTGGGAATGTACTTGCTAGTGTAGATGCACCCTACAAGAAGCAAGGGCTTAAGTTTCAGCAAGAGAGGTTTAAGCTGGATATCAGGAAAAATTTCCTAACTGTCAAGTTAAGTACTTGAATAAATTGTTTTGCATGGATGTGGAATCTCTGTTATTGGAGATGTTTAAGAACAATTTGGATAAATATCTAACAGTGATGATAGAGATGGTGCTTGGTCCTACTGTGGGTGGATATTGAATAGAATTGGCCCCAAATTTTCATGCACACACATATACATATATGTACACTTATATAAAATGTGCATATATATGTGTGTGTGTGTGTGTGTGTGCATGAAAAATTATGGTTCCCTATGATAACTTGGGTGGTTAATCATAATAGGAAGGCTACTTTTTATTTCTGGATACTTGAGCACAATTAAGATGTACTTTTACTTTTAAGAGGTACTTGTACTTTTACTCAAGAGATGCATCTGCACTTCCCTCTCTTTCAGAAGGGGCATGCAAATGTGGAAGATTGGAATTGCAAATGATATGCAGATTTGAATATCTTGTGCCTCATTTGCATATTCTGTGTGATCTGGCTTCCAGAATAGCCATTTCTGAAAGCCAAAGCACCTGTGTGAATGGTGTTCCTTTGACAGGAAACCCTCCTTTCAAAAACACCCTTCTTCCTAATATTTTTGAAGAAGAAGGGTGTTTTATAAAGGAGGGGTTCCTTTTGAAGGAACCCCATCCACACAGCTGCTTTGACTTCCAGAAATGGCTCTTCCAGAAGCCACATCATGCAGGGGTATGCAAATGAGGCACACGATATTTAAATCAATGCCTCTTTTACATTTCTGATGGGCTGCATTTGCATACCCCTTCCAAAAGGGGTGAGCTGTGTAGATGCATCCAAGAGGTTTTCCAGAGGGATACTTTGACTTTTACTTAATTACATTTTTTCCAAAGTAGCAGTATGTTGATTCAAGTAATTTTTGGGTATATTTTCTACCCCTACTAAAAGGTACTGTACTACTGAATTGAGAAATAACTGTGTTAACTCTCTAAGGACGATAGCCTAAACATGAAAATCCCAACATAATATGATGAACTTAAGCAGTTCGCATCCAACAAACTGTGGTTAAAATGCTAGGAAAATAAATGCCCTTCAGGAAACTTTTATAGTATAGATTGCATATATCTCTTCTACCTGGCCAAAAAGTACCGAGTATCTTGTTACATATACAAATTAAACAAAAAAAATTAGTCATTACTTAATGGCAGCAGAGAATTGCTGTCGTATGATCATGCAGAAGATGTAATGTCTTTGGCATTTGAGGACATGTATGGCAGAGTAAGAAGAAAATTGACACACTATGTCATTATCACAAATATTCTCATTCCAGAATGTCATAGAAGTTGTAGTCAAAGAGAAAAAAAAATGTTCAAAATCTTACTGGTTTTGAAAACCAACATGCAATCTGATCAAAATACAACAGATTAAGAAGAGAAGGAAACTTTCATATATGCAGTCCATCAAATTGGAAGAATTGTCAGTCCCACAACAACCATACAATTAGTAATCACAAGCAGAGAATTTGTGACTGTGGGATGCTGCACATCTTGTATATTGAAGCTGTGTCAAACTGCATAAAATAATAAACAGGTTCTAAACAGAGTAGTAGAAACAGAAGTAACTGAGCCACCAAATGAGATCTAGTGCATGAAAACAATGCATTTGTACCAGAAAACCTGTCTCATTTAAATTAAAAAACAAAAACAAACAAAAAACCAACCAAACAAACAACAAAGGAAAATGGCTGTAGTACCCTGAAAAAAGATTATATGACTATACTACCACTAATAGCCTTTGGCAAAATTGGCAAATTTATAAAACCTCAATATGAATTGACAAAATTAAGAGATTCAGGTGCCGCTCAGCTGACTAGCAGAGTGCCCACTGCTGGGTTGTGTTTGTGCTTGTGGTGCACATCTACACAAGGCTCAGTGCACATAAAATTTATTCTGCATAAGGATGGAAAAATTCTACATGTGGGTGGAGCAGATTAGAGGGAATTGTGTCTCTGGCTAGGCCTCATTGTGAGATTCCTGGAGCCCCAGCCACAGGTGAGGTGTGGGGTGCACAGGGGGCCACATGCACTCCCCCAACTCCCCATGATAACCGTGCCACTTCTGATGAGAGTGGGGGGCCAATCCCACTCCTCCCCTGCAGCAGGGAGGGGAAGGGCATTGACAGGAAAAGGCTGGGGCATGGTCTGGGGAGGGGGTTGGTAGGGGCACTTGGACAGTGCTGCCCTCCACTTTCCCCTGCAGTCCCTGCACTAATCATCTCTGGCCCCAGCCCCACTATAAAACTGTCCATTGCTAGTGGATTGATCTCCTAGCACACGGCAGCATCTTATATGCTGTTGGCCTTTCCCCAGGGAGCCGCTGTCCCTGTCTGGTGCTGGGGCTATTGGTGTTTGTAAAAGTGAAAGTCCAAGGATGATCCAGAGAAACTCTCCAACCAACAGGAGCAGACAGAGAAGCAAGTGGTTTGCTGCATCAGAAAGTGGGATGGATGGATCCAGACAACACATTTTCTTCCCTGGGCTGCTTGGCTGTTTACTCCAAGCCACTCCCCTTCCATCCAGTCATCCATACCTTACTTCGCCTGCCTTTCATGCATTCTTCCCTGTCTCTCCTCTCCATACTTCTATCTTTCCCTTTAGCTAACCTAGATGAGCTAATCTAGATGAGTATGATATCCTGTTTCATGGCTTAAGTATAGTAAACAACTGGCAAGTTTGTCAACCTTTCACACAGACAATGATTTCTTCACAATGGAAAACAGAAAAGTTACCTTTGCTAACAAAAAATCTGACTGCGGAGGCATTTTGGAACCTAACACAGCAGGGCAGAGATCTACCCCATAAGGAACTTTAGCAGTCCACAAAGGACAAGAAAAAAAATGGCACAGTACTTTTTGGTGGATATAAATTATCAATAAACATGAATATCATACTACTCCAACTTTGACTAGTTTGATGAATGCATTCACAGAGTTGCACGCTCACCAAAACTGGATTTTAACTTGAACACCCATTATCCAGACACAGTACTGTAGTTCCCATACACATGGCATATGGCATGGCATAAGATTGATTTTGGAATATTTTGATGTGTGTATTCTAAGACAACAACAAAATCCTAACAATAATGTAGTGAGCTCTATAACAACATTCTAGTATTTGGAATAACAATCTGAGAATAGCAGCCAGGGTGATGGGCATATTAAAACATCTAAATAAGCAGTCAGAACTCGGAACCTAATTCAGCAAGATAATTAAAAATGCACCTATCTTCAAGCATATCAATAGTTTCATTGGCTTCCCTGTTAAATTTCAGAATATGCTCAAGTACCACACTGAGTCAGTCACAGATGTTTTACTATTTCTAACAACGAACAACTTGACACTGGAAAGGAATAGGGTTAGTCTGCTGAGATCTAGACTACAGGATAAGGTGCACATTGCAGCTCCAGGGTCAAGCTCCAGGTTCAAGCTGTGCCACTTTAAGATCACCCTTTCTTTTTTCCCCATACATTTTTGTACATCATGAGGACCTGGCCCTACATGTTTAGCATTATGGATTATGGGAGAATGATCTAGTTTTCCCTCACTGAAAATAATTAGCCTTAATAAAAAACAAAAAGACAGTCAAGCAGCACTTTAAAGGCTAATAAAATAATTTATTAGGTGATGAGCTTTCGTGAGATAGACTCGCTTCCTCAGACCAAAGCTGCTCTGAAGAAGTGTGTCTGTCCCACAAAAGCTCACCACCTAATCAATTATTTTGTTAGTCTTTAAAGTGCTACGGGAATGCCTTTTTTTGATAGAATGTAGACTAACATGGTCACCTCTCTGTTAATAGCCTGAATAATTACCTCTGAATGATTAGTTCACTCACACTGTCCTAGAATCTTAACATCAGCAGTAAATGATATTGTTGAGCCTCATGTCTGGCTAGACTCTGCTTGATAAAGAACATAGCTGAGGGCAGGAAGCTTATAGATGACTTGCATATTCCATGGTCAACCAGGACCTGACCTGGTGAGCTCATTTGCAGGAACATTCCAGCAGACGGTATTCCCATTCCAAAGCTCTACCTAAAATCACCTATAATGGTCACTTTCTCAACACCAGTGTCCATGAAGGGCAGTGGCATTGGCTGTCTGTGAAAGGTTTAGTGGTGAAAACATGAAGTCTGACTATCTGGTCCAAAGTAGTGACAACTTTTGAAATTTCTAGAAAAGTCCAGTCAGATTCTGAGCTCCTGTTTGAGGATCAGAGCAGAGATGGTCAAATTTGTTTCCTCAGAATGATGTTGTGGTATTATTTTCAAAAGCATATTTTTCTTCCATAGGAAGATAGTTTTGTTCCAGCATGTTCAACTCAGGAGCTTAATTTGTTTGTAGAATACTTCAGTGTCATACACAGCTAAACAAAATGGTGGAGAGATTAGTTGGCAGCTTTCACAAATAGATTTAAAAAATCAGTACCGTGACCAAGAGATAGTAGCACTCATTTTAATGGTACCGTGTCATTTCTTATAATGTTATTGATGTACACCATACACACTGACAAATGGCACTGAAAACAGCATTGCCTGGAATTTCTCTAACTCAGCCATCATGGAGAAAATAAGTTTTAAAATGAGCAAAAGACCAAGATACTTATACTGCAAGAAAAGATGCACCATCTGATCTTAGGGTAGGTAAGCAATCACTTGAAAACAGCGAGTAACTACTAGGATATCCTGTTTGACCAACCCCATTTTTCTTCAACAATAGGAAGAGAAATCAGCTTACTGCTCTGTTGAGACTGATGCTTGATTAATCACCCACACACATTATTCTTCAAGATATAATTCAGTCTCCAGATCTATGCTTGCCCTTGCTTGCACTCTGACAATGTAGCCATTACAGATGACTTAATCATGGCAAGCAACAGGGGAAGTCCCTACTGCCCCTGCTTGCACTTTGATCATGTACCTGTTCCTTCCAAGAGCTTACAAGAAGTACCCTGGAAACATAAAGGAAGATTTTCAAAACACCTAAGAAAGTGGAGGTTGAATGCCTGAGCTCTCTTTATGCTTTTTGTAAATCCCACCTTTAAACAATATCTTACAATTTTAGAGGGAAACTAAAATGTTCTTACATGTTTACAACAATTCTTTTAAGTATCTCTCAGATTGTCACTGAATGGATGATAAGGCAATAAATCATATTTGGTAGCAAGAATGTTTTTGGCATGTACCACAAGCTTTTATTTTTCAGGAGGAAAGGTATGATGTAGATTTAATGGATGGCATTATGGGCTTGATCCACCACTGATTTAAACTGACGCAGCTCCTAAGAAGTTAATATAGCTATTTCAATTTAAACCAAATAAGACTTATGCCTGTTATCTTCAAGACCTCACTGGAATGTCACTAGAGGTTTGTTGCCCTTCTAAGTGGCCCTACTAAGATTGTAGGACCTTTAGTGAAAGGCACTTTATAAACACAGAGCAAGAGACAGACCCTACCTTGAAGGGACTGCAATTTAACCAAAGTCCAAGAGGAGACACAGAAAGTCTCTGTGAACAAATGCATCCATGTATTTGCAAGCTACAATGTACTGTAACAATCTTTGCATAAAATATGCCTTGAAAACTAATAACTCATTGGCCAATGATATGGTAAAATGTATGCAGCAGCATTATATGTAAAATTATGTACATAAACTAAAATTATAATGAAATGTGTTTACCAGACAAATCTGTAGAACCGGGAAAACAAGTTTCTCAAAGGATGAGTCAACACCTCCATCCAACTGCCATCATATGTTAACTGACAGTCACCTGTCAAATGGTCAATCTTTGGCAAGGAAAGGGAGCAAGAACAGATTGATTTACTTTTCAGCAAGCAACAGCATGGAAAATCTTTCCTCACATGACTTCACCCTCAGATATGCAAGGAACTTTATCTATGGGGTAACTGTAGGAAAATGCATTTCAAAAAGTGACTACATTATAAAATAAAGACAAAGCCACCTCAGGTAAGCTCTGTCTTTCACACAACCTTCCGTGCCCCCACCAAGACAAAAGAAGCCACCCTTTGGATTTTCAGGAGTTGAGAATTTGGTTAGCTGTGTTAATGGGAATACATGCTAAAATATGTTCTTCTTTAACCACGTCTAGTGTGTTACATTTTAATTACTAGAAAGAATTTTATCTTTGGGTCTCTTTTAACTAGTTCTGACTTTAATGCCTTATGTTTGATATAGAGAGGCAAGTTTCGCAGTGAAATAGAAGATATTTTCAGGGCCGTCACACTAATGGACATCCCTTTAGACAAATATGTTTTTAATATAGTCATTACGATTTAAATTCAACCCTAACATTTTTATAATAGATGTTCATAGTGTTGATAAGACTAAAAACCATAGAAAATTGTGAGTTACTGAATTATTATTAAATATTTGGGCTGTTAAATAATAACAACAGCAAAACAATGACAGTAATGACAACAATCCAATATAAATAATAAGGTTAAATTTAGCTTTCTTGGGGCAATCAACTCTACATTACGATCTTTTCCCTTTGATATTTAGTCTACATATTCACTGTGCACCTTACAAAAGCACAATTGTGCGACTACAGCCAAGCCATCTTAAGGTACAAAGCATAGCTGCTCTTTGTTGCTGGGATACAGCTTGCCTTATGACCAAATGAAACCACCTCCCGAAAGGGGCGGTAACTTCATCAGTGGGAAAGAGCCTCTGATGACAAAACACTGTGCACACTTGTGTTTTTTCTGTTAAAACCTTTTTCATTCAGGATGTGTTACTTCACACCAGTAGGTGACAAAAGTTTAAATAACAAAAGTGCAGTGTAGGTGCAGCCTTACTAGGCGGCCCTTATTTCTAGAAGAACCGCATTAGCTGATCTGGATGTGAAAACTATGCATCCTCCTTTATGAGGCAAACTATCATGTTTTAGACAGAAACTAGTCAAGGAGAAGAGGTTTCGAGTGTTTGTGTCATAACCAGTCACGAATATCAGTTTCAAGTTGAAGTTTATTTGTTGACATCAAAAATAAGTTCTGGCCTTTTTTTCCCTCCCCTTTAAAAAAAAAAAAAAGCAAAATCAGACATGCTCACAAGGTCTCCACTACATTGAATGGTGTTACTTTTATGGTCTATTGTTGGTCCACCATATTGAGGGTTAATTGCTATTGTTGCCATTTTCTTCTATATGAAAAGAAGAACAGGGGTAGGGGCGGGGGGACCTCTATGACAGAGCACAGTCAGTGACAGTCCATGGTCACAAGTCAATGACAGAGCATAGTACAGACATCTTAATTATGAAAAATGCAGATAAAATTTACAATAATATACTGTTGGTTAATATTTTACTGGGTTTACCATGGTTGGAATATTGTTATTAAGCCGGATTTTAGAATAAACCTTAAGGGTCATATTACATGGGCAATCTGATGCAAAGCCCATTGCAGTCAATGGCAAAACTCCAGTTGGTTTAGATGGGTTTTGGATTTGGTCATAAATTAGTATACACTCTGCATACACTATTATGATGCTGTACTTGCTAAACATTAATAATTTATAGTAAATCATTTTTTAAACAATAAAACATGACAAGGTTTGAGTGATGTCATATATTTGTGCATTGTTAGAGATGAAGCTATAGCCGGAAAGCCTAAGGCATGAATTATTACACAATAACTCATAGTCTGAAGCAATCTTATTGAAATTCTCCAATTAGCCATATATAAATATATTTCTTTAACAGAGAAGTCAGGAACATCTTCCTTACTTTCTAGTTATTAATGTTACATACTACTACTTGACACTGGTACACTGCATGGAGCATAGGTCATGTACAAGTCTCCTCTACTTCACTCTGTCTTGGGACAAAACTTCTAGCTGGCTCCAGGAGTACCCCAGTTGTTGTTCTTCAGTCTCAGTAGACCTTCTCCATGTTGTCTGAGATCTTCCTTTTTTGTGTTTTCCTTGTGGATTCCATGTAATAACTTGACGGACTATGCTGGATGGTGGGTTTCAGAGAGTGTGGCCTAGCTATTACCACTTCCTTCTCTTGATTTCAATGTGAGCTGGTTTTTGTCCTGCTTTGTTCCAAAGCTCCTCATTTGTGGTAGTCTTGCCATTTGATGTGATGGATGCACCTCAGGAATCTGTTTATATATGTCTGCAGCTTGTGATTTGGAGACTTTTTAGTGCACCAGGTCTTGCATCTATACAAAAGCAGACTCTTCACATTTGTGTTGAAGATCCATAGTTTCATCTTTGCAGAACGTTGCATGCTTTATTTTATATTCTTGCTGTGGTATTGGGAGCTCTATTTCTGAGAATTCAGTCTCAGAGAGATATTGAAGTTGATGTTCTTATACAGTCAATTTGAACCTCACAGAGAATGAAGCACAGAATTGAAAGCACCCTGACCCCACTGACTGATCACAGAACATACCATGCTTATTAAAATTGTTTGTTTGCATGTTTGTTTGTTTATGGGAAATCCCCAATAAGCACCTTACAAGATTATTTGTGCAAAAAGTCAGGGGTCTTTTAGATTATTTTCAGGGTGAATGTATGTCCTACTTCAGGCCTGGGGCAGACCTCTCCTGGCATAGGGACCTCTCGATTATGCTTTAATTTTCTAGTGGCAATGGAATTGCAGGAAGCATCCTGTAACATGGCGTGGCAAGGCTCACCTTGCCCTTGGGTTCCAGGCCTCTGTTTAGTCCACTACCCCACAGCCAGGATACTGTTGCCCTTCTTGAGATGGTGGAGATGGTGGTCTGGGGGGAACCTGGGCACCCACTCATTTCAGGTTCCGGCCCAGGGACCCTCTATGGCTACTAGTGGTGGGGAAGGGCTCCCCTCATTATGAACACTGTAGCTCTTCCCTGGGCCTCTTCTCCAGACAATTCCTCCCCCACTGTACCTCCTCTACATAGTGGCAGTGGCAACAGCAGCAGCATGTTCTCCCTCCCGGTTTGGCTCCTCCTGTGTGATCAGTCTGCTTGGCCTTACACCAGATCTCAGGGCCTCCTGGGCAGGGCCTTAGCCCTTTGCAGCTGAGCACTCCTCTCCTCCTGTGGTGCTTCTAGAAAAGCACCTTTTTCCTCTCTCCTCTCACTTTCTGTCCTTTTCTCTATCAATCTCCTGTCCCCCATCCTATTGGGCAAAGGGCTCTTTTAAAAGCAAGCTTAAGTGGACCCAGCTGGCCCCAGTTGGCCCCCGGGCAGCTTCCTCCTCAGCTGCTCACACCCTGCAGGTCTGCGGTGGGACCCACCCCCCCGGGAACCCTCCCCACAGTGGGGAGGTGCGGTGCTGGGGGTGGGCAGCCCCTGGCTGCTTGAAGCCCCTGTGGGGCTGTCTTCTTGGGACACCCCCCCACCTTCTTGGGCCAGCTTCTCTCCTGCCCTGGGCAGGCTGCTTCTTCCTCCCCCCACTCCCCCACCCTTTCCAGCTAGTTTTCTCAGGAGCTGCTGGGTGGGTGGAGTGTGGGGGACTCTTGCCCCCTGCCCCTTGGCAGGAGGGCCCCCCTTTTCCATCCTTTGGGGGGAGACTGCAGGCCCCCTATTCGGGCCCACACTTTCCTTTGGCAGCTGCTGCACTCTCACTGCTTCGGAGGAGGTAAGGGGCTTTCTTAAAGCAGCGGTTGGGCTCCCCTCCACAGCCTCCTGTGGAGTGGCTTGGGGAGGGGTGAGTCTGGGCAGGGACCCTCTTCACCGGGGCTCCAGAGGGGTGGCTGCATAGTTCGGGGTGGGGTGTTAGGGCTCGGTCCCTGCCCCACCCCTGCAGCCACTGCCTCCCTTATTGCCCTCCCCACCCCAGCTTCCACTGGGACACTTTCTATCTGAGCCCCTCCAACCAGCTGCCCCTTCCTCCTCCCCCTGCTTTGTGTGATGCTCTGCAGCAACTGCTGTGGGCCTACCCTTCAGGTGCCTGTGGGCACATCTATCCCTTTAAGGCCCCCCCACTTGGTCAGCTTTGCCACTCCCCCCCTTCTTCTGTGTGCCCACGCTCCCCCCCTTTGGTTTGTTAGGAGCCTGAGGCCCCCCCCCACTCACACCCCTACACACGCACATATTTTGAATTCCCCCCACGTCCCAGTGCAGGAACAGGAGCCATCTTTACCATCTTGCGCTGGGAGTTGTGGCCATTTCTGTGCTCCCCTTTCCCCTTTCACTTCCCTCTCTCCCTTCCCCTGCCCTTCCCACACCTGACCAGGTCCACAGCCCTGCCAGTGGGGAGGGGCATCTACTTTCCTCCTTCCCCTCTCCTCTCTTCTATCCCTTCCCCCACTCTCTTAAAAGGCCCTCACCCTCAATAAATTCCCTCCCCCTTATACCCACCATCATGGCCTCCATGCTCACTGGGGGTCATCCGGTGATGCCACCCTCCCCCTTCCCTCCACTGCTACCCCTTCCACCACTGAAATGGTAGTCCACTTGTCTAGGGCTGCGAGGATTGTTACCGTCATGTGGGCTGAGGGCACGGGCGCAGGCTCTGGGGCTCCTGCCACCCCTGCTGCGGCGTCCTCCAGCGACCCTGCCCCGAACTCACCCCCCCGAAAGGGCAGGAAGGGCCAGGGGACCAAAAAAGGGAAGACCCCCTCCCGGAAGGCAAAACCTCCCATGGTGGGGACTCTCACCCCAGATGCTAATACATCCGGTGCCTCTCCCCCTTCTTCCCGCCCCCTTGTTCCTTCCACCACTCCTGGGGGCTCTGACTCCTCAGCCCCCAGGTCATATGCCCCAGTGGCGGCCACCTCCTCTCACCCTGCTCCTTCTGCCTCCGCCAGGAATACCATCCCCGACGGTCGTGGCCCCTTCCCTGTGCTCACCAGGAGGCACGGAGTCCGCTGCCTCCTGGTGGCTGCCTCGCCCTACGTGGAGACCTACTTGCAGGCACTGGCATGGGTGGTGGGGCCTGTGGCCGTGGTGGCGGGCTCCCGAATGTTTGGAAAGATTGTTTGCTTCCTGGCGTCGGAGGCCGCCGCCCAGTAGGTGGTGGAGAGAGGCCTGGGGGTTGGGGGCGTTCACCTGCCCCTGGAGCCGCTTGAAGACCTGGGCGTGTGGGTGATCTTCTCTTCTATCCTACCCTTCCTCCCAATTCCACCCTTCTGACATTCCTTACTGCCCTGGGCTGGCCTTTGTAGGTCCTGAGCCCCCTCCCCCTAGGCTGCAAGGACCCCACCCTACGGCAAGTGCTATCCTTCCGCCGGCAGGCCTGCGTCCAACTGCCACAGGCGGCAGCACAGGGTGGGGTAGCCCAGGAGGGGACTATACTGGTGCCCTATCAAGGGGCCTAGTTCCGGGTCTTTTATATGCTGGGGGAGGCCCGGTGCTTTGTGTGCTGGGTGTCAGGGCATGTCCGGAGGGATTGCCTTCTGGCCTGGCACGAAGAGGAGCCTGGGACCTCCTCCGACCCGGGGGGCGTCAGCCACGAAACCAGAGGTGCCCCGACTGCAACAGGCCCTGGGACCGCCCCTCCTCCTCCCACCCCGGGTGAATCCATCACCGCTCGGGCATCGGAGGACACCCGAATGCGTGGTGAGGGGCAAGAAGAAGCGTGTGCTGGTGCCCAAGCAGGCACAAAGCTGGGCCCACGGAGGAGAGGGAGGCAGGGCCAGTGGCAGGACCAGGACAGGGCCGACCCCAGGGCGGGTTGCCCCCTTCCCTTGCCGCCCTGCCCTCTCTTTCCCTCCCTCCCTCCTCGTTGTCTCTGTCCCCTGGCCCTTCCTCCTCTACCGTCCAGCCCACCTTTCTGGAGGACTGAGTGCTGGTGGGGGGGAAACAAAAAAAAGTAGTGTGTGCGCCTGGCACTCCATCCCGTCGGAGGACGGGGTGGATGTGTCACGCAAGGCACTCAAGAGAGCCGCTAGCCCCGATCCACCCGCTGAACCCCTGGCTGCTGACCACCTGCCGGGATTAACAAAGGCCACTGCGGCAGCAACGAGAGATGCCACTCTCTCTGCCCCGGGGCCAGAGCCCAAAGAGGCAGGGACGGCCCTCTCTGTGCCCTCGCCCTCCTCCAACACCCCTCCAGCCACTACCCAGACTGTTGCTGTGGAGCACCTGGAGGAGGTGATCCTTGGCCTCGCCTTCCTCTCGCAGGAGGTCGAGGCCCTGGGCCTTATCCCGGCAGCCCTGGATGCAGATGGCCTACTCTTGGAGGCCTGAGAGCAGTCCCTTCACTCCCCACCACCCCCCTCACTTCACTTTTCCCTACCCACCAGCGACCCCCCAACCACCACTCCTCCTCACTCCGGGACATCACAAGGTGCGACCCCCCGCACCTCAACCAGGAATGACCTCCCAGCACGGGTCGGCCAGCCCCTGGACTCCCCAAAGGAATTAGTGTTCTCCCTGTACCGCACTTCTCCTCCTGGAGCTGGAAACCCCGACACTCACCCCTCTACCTTGTTGGTGCCTGCTGCTGAGTGCGCTGGCACCTTGCCCTTAACCCCTCCTCCTCTCCCACCACCTGAGGAAGCCCCCCTTCCTCAGACCCCTTCCTTTCACATCCCCACCCCTGCTCCACCTTAGCCCCTCCCCTCATTCCCACCCCTACTCGTTCCTCCAATCAATGTCATGCTCCAGACCCTGCAATTTTACCCCCTCCAGAACCCCCTTCCTCCTCTTCCGCCACTCCCTCCTCTTGCTCCCCTCCCTCCTCCCCCACTCCCTCCCTCTCTCCACATGACCCTCCCCCTCCCCTTATAATCTCCATCCTCCCTGCCCCTACCCTTCCTCTCCCCACCCCTCCCCCAGACCCCTGCCTATCGATAACTGCCCCCGAGGCCGCGACTCCTTGGGAGGCCCCCCTTGCACTGCCCTCTTCCAGCACTTCTGGGGCTTCTCTCCCTCCACCACCCCCATCCCTCCCAAAATTAAACCCCAGCCCCCACCTAGATCTCTTCTCTGGCCGTAGGGCCCAGAAGAGCACGAGGCCAGCGGGTACCCAGGACCCCAAGGCCTCGGCACCCCACATGCTGGTGGGCGAGATGCGCCAGTTCTTGGAGGACGTTCGCGACTCCAAGAATAAGGTAGCTCTCACCCTGCAGCGCTGGGGTGACTTCCATTCCATCCTAGAGTCCGTGAGGGCCCTTCTGAAGGAGGGCAGGGGGACCAGGAAGAAGGACGCCATAGCCTACCAATGGGCCCGCAGCTTCTGTGACACCCTAATTGCTTTTGAGGTTGGTCACAGTTTGCTGCGTGGCCCCACGGGGACCGTCGGTGCTCCTCTGGTGAGGATCCTCTCCAGCTCTCCAAATGGCGCCGATCATCTTTGCCACACTAAATGCCAGGGGCTGTGGACTGGGTCTCCGCAGGTGCTGAGCGCTCTCCTTCCTCCGGGAGGGGGGGTACTCGGTCACCTTTCTGCAGGAGACCCACACTATACCAGCCGCTGAAGCCAAGTGGTGGCTGGAGTGGGGAGACAGGGTCTATTTTAGCCATCTCTCAGCCCACCGGGCCGGGATAGCAATCCTGTTCTCCCCAGACCTGCAGCCTGAGGTGCTGGGGAGTGTCAAGGTCATGCCGGGCCACCTACTGTATCTCCGCGTGTGGGTGGAGGGGCTGCCTCTTCACCTTCTCAACGTCTATATCCTGACACTCGGCCTGGAGAGAATACCCTTCTTCCGGCAGGCGGTGGCCTTCCTCAACACTATTGATCCTTGCGAGTGCCTGGTCCTTGGCAGGGATTTCAATTGCACCCTCGAGGAACAGGATTGCATGGGGACTGAGCAGTGCCAGGCTGCTGCAGACGTCCTCAGGGAGCTCATCAACCATCACTCCCTGGTGGACGTCTGGTACAGCCACCACCCAGACGAGGACACCGTCTTCACCTACGTCCAGGTGGTGGGCCATAAATATGTACACTCCTGGTTGGATCGCATTTACATCTCTTGGCACCATTTCTCTCGGGCCCACTCCTCTAGCGTACGGCTGGCCCCCTTCACGGACCACCATCTGGTGGTCGTAAAAGCTTCCCTTTCACCGGGGAAGTGGAGGTCGGCCTACTGGCATTTCAACAACAGCCTGCTGGAGGATGTGGGCTTCATGGCGTCCTTCCAGGAGTTCTGGATGGCCTGGCATGGGCAACGGCACACCTTTCCCTAAGCACAGGGGTGGTGGGATCTGGGAAAGGTGCACGCACAACTCTTTTGCTGAGACTATACCTGGGGGGGAGCCGGCGGCGGAATGTGCTGATAGGGCAGCTGGAGTGAGAGGTTCTTGAGCTGGAGAGGCGCGTAGCCGCCAGCCCTGGAGATCCATCCCTCCATGACATGTACCGGGAGAAGGGGAATGAGCTCAGGGCCCTCGACGCCCTTCGGGCACAGGGGACCTTAGTGAAGTCGTGAACCCAACTCCTTCAGGAGATGGACCGCAGCTCCTGCTTCTTCTACACCCTGGAGAAAAACAGGGGTGCCAAGAAACATATCCTCTGCCTTCTTGCGGAGGATGGCACCCCTCTTACAGATCTGGGGGAGATGCGTGAGAGGGCCCGCACCTTCTATGCCACCCTTTTCTCCCTGGATCTGACTGACGCCGACGCCTGCAGGATGCTTTGGGACTGACTCCCCTAGGTCAGCGCGGGCGACCAGGACTGGCTGGAGCTTCCTCTCACTCTAACTGAGCTCTTGGAAGCCCTCCATCTCATGCCCACCAATAAATCCCCAGGCAGGGACAGGCTGACCAAGGAGTTTTACCGCATATTTTGGGACGTCCTCGGCCCAGAACTGTTCAGCTTCTGGGCCGAGTCCTTGCAAAGCGGGGTCCTCCCCCTATCGTGCAGGTGAGCCATCCTTGCCCTGCTGCCCAAGAAGGGGGACCCCCATGACCTCAGGAATTGTCATCACATCTTGCTCCTCAGCATGGACTACAAGATCATCGCTAAAGCCATCTCCCGCCAGTTGGGGTCCGTGCTGCAGGACATGGTCCACCCCGACCAGACCTACACCATCCCGGGCCATACCATCCTCCATAATCTGTATTTGGTCTGGGATCTCCTAGAGCTTGGGTGTAAGGATGGCCTGTCATTTGCCTTCCTGTCCTTAGACCAGGAGAAGACATTCGACAGGGTGGACCACGGGTATCTCCTGGGCACCCTGCAGGCCTTTGGCTTCGGGCCCCACTTCGTTGGGTTTCTCTGGGTGCTGTACGCTGCCTCGGAGTCCATGGTCAAGCTCAACTGGACCCTGACCGCCCCGGTCAGCTTCAGACGAGGAGTACGACAAGGCTGCCCGCTCTCAGGACAGCTGTATGCCCTGGCCATCGAGCCCTTCCTGTGTCTCCTTTGCCAAAGGTTGAGGGGAATGGTGCTTTGGGAGCCGAGGCTGCAGCTGGTCCTGTCGGCGTATGCCGACGATGTGATCCTCGTGGTTCAAGACCCAGGAGACCTGGCGCAGCTGGAGGCCTGCCAAGCTGTTTAATCAGCAGCCTTCTCCGCCCGAATCAACTGGATCAAGAGCTCTGGCCTGGTGGTTGGGACTGGATGGCAGGCGGACCGCCTCCCACCCATGCTTCAGGCCATCAGGTGGAGTGTGGGTCCGCTGCTCTATCTCAGTATCTTTTTATCTGCCATGCAGCCAAGGTTTGAGGAGTAGGGTGGTTGAGCGGATGTGGAGGTGGACAGGACTGCTCCAGTGTCTCTCCCTGCGCGGGAGGGCACTGGCGCTTAACCAGCTGATCCTGTCCATGCTCTGGCACCATCTCAACACCCTGGTCCCACCCCCAGAGTTTCTGGCCCAGCTCCGGAAGTTAGTTCTGGAGTTCTTCTGTCCAGGACTGCACTGGGTCTCTGCAGGGGTTCTCCATCTTCCCCCGGAGGAGGGAGGGCAGGGCCTGATTTGCTTGCGCACTCAGGTCCATGTCTTCTGCCTCCGGGCCCTGCAGGGACTTCTCAACATCTACAGTGCAGATAGTCTGGCGTGGAGCATGCTGGCGCATGCTTTCCTCTGCCATTACCAAGGGCTCTGATACAACCAGCAGCTCCTTTATCTGTCCTTGAGAGACTGTCTGCGAGGTCTCTCAGAGCTGACAGCCTTCTACCAGGACCTCCTCCACACCTGGTGTCTGCTTGCAGCCTCCAGGTCCTTAGGGGCTGCTGTGGGGGGAAGACCTCCTCACGGAGCCCCTGCTACACAACTCCTACCTTCATGTGCAGGAGGCAGAGTTTTCTACAGTGTGCCAGAGCTTGGTCCTAGGTGGAATTACCAGCGTTGGAGACCTCCTGGACTACGACCGGGGGGACTGGATGGGAGCCCCGGCGCTTGCCCGGCGCATGGGGCTCTCCACCCTACTCTCCCCCCAGTGTGTGCTCGAGGAGGTGAAGGCTGCCCTGCCACCCAATGCTCATATCTACCTCAGCCGGGTCCTGCGAGAGTGTGCGTCCCGTACCCCTCTGACTCCTAGCCCTCTGGACCTCTCCATGGGCCCCCGGCTTCGTGATCCTGCCCGTCCTCCTCCCTCTCACCATCCCAGCCAGCTGCATACCTTGCAGCTGGTCCCCTTCTAAACTGTTCCCAGACATCTTCTGTACACGCTCGTGCTTCACGCACTTCACTTCCCCACCCTCGTGTCCCGCCCCAACCACAAATGGCGGGACCTCTTATCACTGTCGGAGGGTGGGGAGCCCCGCTGGGCCAGCCTCTATTCCACCTTGGTTCCGCAGCCCACTGGGGACATCAGCTGGGAGATCCTCCATGGAGCGGTGAGCACGGGCGTGTACCTGGCGCAGTTCACCTCTATCCCGGACACCTGCACCTTTTGCGGTATGAGGGAGAACCTGGCGCACATCTACGTTGAGTGAGCCAGGCTGAAGCCCCTCTTCTGGCTCCTCCAGAACCTCCTCTTCAGGTTCTGGCTGCACTTTTCCCCACACGTCCTCATCCTGTCACACCCCATCCGCCAGCCTCACAAAGTTGCGAGACCTCCTCGTCAGCCTCCTCCTGGCCATGGCCAAAGTGGCCATCTACAAAACCAGGGAGAGGAGGCTGGCAGAGGGGGCGACCTGCGACTGTGGGGCTTACTTCTGTCCCTCCCTCCAGTCATGAATCCGAGCAGAGATCCTCTGGGAGGCATCCACCGACTCCCTGGACACCTTTGAGGAGCGGTGGGCACTGTCCAGGGTTCTCTGCTCGGTGTCCCCCTCCAGCTCCCTTATTCTAAACCTCTGACCCTCACTCCCACCCCGTTTTCTCTTTTGTTGTCCCCCAAACTCATTTGGGACCAGTCTCCAATAGGTGCTCACACTCTGCTTATTTGCCGGCCCTGCTTTTCCCTCTTGTACTCACCCCTGCCAGCCTTACCCTGTCACAATAGCTGCACAGTTCTTGGAGCTAACTTACTGTCTTCTCTGACTTGATAAGGACTTGTGAGGAAAGGCCACAATACAGTAGTAGAACTTGTTCAGCAGCCAGACAATACTTCCTCCAAGAAGGATATTGCAGCAGATGGTAACTAAGTATAATAAATTATTCACAAACAAATCTCATTAATTTATTAATTAAAAGTACCAAATGTTACTCAAAACAATAGGTATTAACCAGTCCTAATCCTTGGGAAATGGATGATAAATGTATGTGCCGATTTTATACCAATGAAACCTTAGATTCAGAAAGACCTCAAGGTGATTCATAAATGCACAGATCACCACAGACCCATGATACAGCTTCATATAAATAATTGATTGTAGAAGAATGTTCATTTTCTGGGCTGCAGCTATTTAGATTTTAAGCATTAAGACATAACTTGTCTGTGTGAAAAGTATTTTTCATAGTAAGCGTCGGCATGTAGAAATGTATACTGAATCCACTGAGCAGAATTTATCTACTTAAATAATGTGTATGGGGAGTGGAGGTTGGGGAAATGTTAAGGATGACAGCAACATCCACTAAAAACAATTTGTTTCCTGTTAGTGGCAAAGCTTAAAAAGCCTGCATTGTGACAAGGTTGGGATCAGTCTCTCTGGATCGCCTGTGTCTTGCAATAAATGAACACCAGCCCTCCTTGTAAGTTCAATGGACTTTGGCTCTCAAAGTACTTGGAAATCAATTTGAGAAACAATCTACATGTTTGCATTCTGATGAGATTCTTTCTGGAAACACAACTCTTTTACAGGCAAAGGCTTACATTCTGCTTTGACATGTTAATTGAAAATAAGCTGACACTCAATGTTTGCTCGCATGCCGAAAAAAATCAGCAAGATTTCAGGCAGCTTGCTGACTGCTTAAACACTAACTGATATTAATGGGCCATTTTCACAGACAGCCTCAACTGGAGTGCAAGTGTAAGATTTTTGTGAACACCTATGTCAGCACTCAAAGGATAATACCTACATATTAAAAACCTTTTGAATTTGGCTCCACTATGTATGTATGTATGCAAATTCTGTAGTTAAAAAGCACTGGTATATTAAAATTATGTGCCCAGATGGTGACCATAAGCCTGATTCACTAGCCCAGTTTTGCAGTGGTATAATGCGCGTTCTTTAAAATGCATTACATGGTTGTAAAACCTGAGTAATATAGTAGAGGACCAGATTCTAGGTAAGAAATCTGGATCCTACTGAAGTCAAATGTAGTTTTCCGATTAAGTTCAATTAAGCTAGGATTTGACTCCATGGTTTGCTTTTTTGAATTTTATTTTTGTAATAGGGACTGAAATATTAATAAAATATAGTTTTTGTCAAAGATTAGGAATAAAGTATTTTTGGGAAAAAATGTTTTTTTTTTTTAGTTCTAGGAGCACCTAAGAGACTTTAGAACTTCTGGACCATATTTGCAAGTGCCTAAATCATGCAAGAACCAATGCTCAATTGAGTTTTGATGGAACTGAGGTGATTTTTAAAATAGTGCTTTTATTCCTGTACTCTTTGAACACTTTTTGAAAGTTTATGTTTAATCATTAGTTTTTTAAACATCAGATTTTCTCTTTGAATGGCATGGTATGTTCTTCAGAAGCCCTAGTTCAGTCACTATGTTGAATTTGACTTGATTTGAGGAAAATCTTAAAATAATCTGTCCAAATATACATAACACTTGTAATATGAACTGTTAATGCAAACGTATATGATGGGAAGATGGATTAACATCTCTCTTGAATATTTGGACAAAGTCACATGTTGTGTGTATACCCTGTGTGTTATGGTAAAAGACGTCTAGAATGCCAGTGTATTTTGTCCTTATCAAACAACATTACAGTATTTATTCAGAATCTTTTATTCCATAGATGTTACATTAAATGTCATTTTTTTTGTATATGTACCACTCAACAGCATACCTGCCATAAATTATCCAGCTGAAACGTCAGCTACAATGTAGAAAAAGACAAACTTACCCAAATTACAGTTTGTCTATGGTTAACCTTACTATTTTTACACATCAAGTTCAAGGTAATTAAATCAGAGGCTGAAAACAAATACATCTATATTTTCTGTCTGAAACAATTCTTTTTTATTTCTTGATTAAAGATCTCATGAAAACTAGTTTGCGTAGCAGCGTTATCCCATCTACATTGTGCTGATGTTTCAGTTCATGGTACATGTAGTTTCTGTCGTGAGCATTTGTTCAATGTTGATGGACGTGATAAAAATAACACAAAAAGCTACGTGTACACTAGAATGCTACTGGATTGAAGTCGGGTATTTTGACATAGAGAATCGAAATAAGCTACTTTGATGGGTAGTGCCTACAACATGCTCCAGGGCTGGCTCCATCGATGTTCAACAAGGGCCCCCTGGCTCCATTGATGTTCAAGGAAAGTCCCCCCCGGGGACAGTGTCTACACACAAAAACAGCTCCTTTCCAAATAAGGGGCCAGGAAAGCCTGTGGATAGAGTAGGAGGGAGGACTAGCACTTTCGGGGCAGCAGCAAGCAGCTGCTTTAAAGGGTCCCTCCCAAACACACTCAGCCAGCACAGCACAATGCCTGTGGAGCTGACATCAGACTCATAGACCCAGTGCATGCAGCGATGGACCCCCAGCAGCAGCTTCAGCAGCAGCAGCCAGAAGCCCTCCGGGCTGTTGCTGAGGCAGGAGCTGCCCTGCTTGGTGCTATGCAGGAGGCCACCCAGCAGCTCTTGGAAGGGGAGCCCTCCTCAGGAGATGAAGGAGTTGCTCCAGATTATGGGTCCTTACTGCCCCCCGCCGCTGGGTGCTGAGCCGGCTCTGGAGCTACCCCTCTACCTCAGAGTGGTGGGAGCACCTGGTCTTGGGGGAGTGGGACGATGACCACTGGCTTTGAAATTTCCACATGTGATGACAGACATTTCTGGAGCTCTGACAGTGGCTCACCCCTGCCCTGAGGCATCATGACACCCACATACAGTGCATCCTCACTGTGGAGAAAAGGGTCAGCATTGCTGTCTGGAAGCTGCCACTCCAGACAGCTACCAATCCATTGGACACCAGTTCGGTGTGGGCAAGGCCACTGTTGGAGCCATTGCCATGGAGGTGAGGGGGCTTTGGAACGGACCCATTGTGGGGTGGGGGTCCAGGGAGGGGGTTTAACGGGGGGCAGAGGGTGGAGTTCCTGGGTAGGGAGAGTGTGGGAGGGAAGCTGGGTGTGCCCTGCCCATCCTCACATGTGCCTATATCCCCTCCCCACAGGTGGTTTGTGCGCTGAATGTCCTGCTGCTCCACAGGCTCTTGTGGATCGGGGACCTGGAAGCAACCCTCATGGAGTTCACCATCATGAGGTTCCCCAACTGCTTTGGGGTCCTGAATGGGAGCCACATTCACATCTGTTCCCCAGACCACAGCGGGGGATGATTTATAAACAGGAAGGGCTACCACTCGGTGGTCCTCCAGGTCATGGTGGACAGCCGGGCCCACTTCCAAGACCTCTATGTTGGCTGGTCTGGCTGTACCCATGATGCCCGCATGTTCCAGAACTTGGTCCCGTGCTGCCAGATGGAGGCCCTCCAGAGGAATATCCCTCTGTGGGACACCGCTGTGCCCCTCTGTCTCATGGCAGATGTGGCCTAGCCCCCTCCACCCCTGGCTTATGTGGAATCCAGTGCAGGCAGGCTGCCAGGAGCGATGGCAGGTGTAGGGGTGTGGGCTGGCAGAGGTCTGCTATCTGCTCAAGGTTCCCATGATGCAATCAAATGTCTGCATGAAGGACCCCCAGGCCTCCTGGCACCAGACCAGTGCCCATTCCTCCAATTGGAGGTAATGCTCTGCCACCTCCACCTGGTACTGGAGGGTGGTGGGTCCCTGGGGATCAGCGGCCACTTGCAGCTGGCTCTGATGGTGGCAGGCCAGTCCCAGCTGTGGTCCTTTCGCTAGCAGGCTGCTGCGCTGCAATGTCCCAGTGGGTGGTCCACATTGTGGAGACCGCTGCACTGTGGGCCTCAGATGGTGAATCTGCGGATGGGAGGAGAAGAGAGAGGGGTTCAGCCCTCCCACTCCCACCACCTGAGGATGGGTCATGGCTCTGTCTTTGGGAGCAGACGCTGACAGGCCCTGGTGGCTGTGTTGTTGTCCCAGGGCCATGGTCTGGCTGGGCTGTGGTGGGGTGGGCTCTCTTGGGAATGTGGGGGCCAGTGGTCACATCCTGTGCTCCTGCTCTGTACCCTGGGGGTGTGTACCCTATGGGGTACATACCTGAAAGTCTACTCTCACGGTCGGGGGACACCCATAGGGTGGATGCCCTGCTGGAGCTCTGGTAGGGGAGGTCTATTTGGAGTTCCCCATCTCTGGACCCCTCCTCAGCAGTCCTGGGGGCTGGTTCCTCCAGGGGGCCACTGGGGTGAGGGGCTGACCTCTGGGCCAGACCCCTGGTCCAAGGCCTGTTTGGGCTTCTGAGCCACTGAGTCAAGGACAGCCAAGAGGGAGGAGGTGTACCAGGGGCCCAGAATTTCCCTGAGCTCCCTGTAATAGGGTCAAGTGGCAGGGATGGCCCTCAAACCAGCTGGCCACGTCCTGGGCCTGCTTGTAACCCTGCCGCAACTCATTTACTTTGCTCTGGACGTGATCCGGAGCATGGCCAGGGTGACCCCAGGTGGCCAGGCCCTCAGCCAGCCAGGCGAATGCTTCTGTGTTCTATCATTTCTTCACCATTCCTTGGAACACCTCGTCCTCATCCCTGAAACCCAGCAGGTCTCAGAGCTCATAATCAGTCCAGGAGGGGCCCCACCACCTCTCTCCCCCTGGCTCCTGGCTGGATGCCTGGGATCACTGGGTCCACTTGAGGGGGAGCCCTGGGAGTGCTCAGGGGATGGCTGTCTGGCTGCCATGGGTGGTGGGTGGGTGGCTCAGGGCCTCTCAAGGGCATGCAGGGTAAGCCCACGTGACTGCTGCTGCCTGCATGCTCTCAGCTTCCTGCCACAGGAAGTCCGGGTCTCTGGTGCTTTAAGGGCTGCTGCACATGATGTTCATAGAGCCCTGCAGGGGCTGTACAGAACATCTCAACCCCTCAGCTGATTGCTACCATGGAGGACCCCACTATTTCGAAGTAACAGGATGTGGATTGTCTACACACACCCTATTTTGATATTGAACGTTGAAGTAGGGCTCTATTCATATTTTCTGATGGGGATAGCGATTTCAACATCTCACTGCTTAACGTTGATTTTAACTTCGAAGTAGCACATGGCATGTGTAGTCTCGACGTGCGCTACTTCGAAGTTGGGCCAACTACTTTGAGATAGTCGAATAGTGTAGATGCAGCTAAAGATGGGAAATACATACATTCTGTATAGACATCATTGGCATCTTTTATCTTGAACAATTATATGCAAATGCTGGAATACAGCAGTTTGTGTTTGTCAAGATTTTCTTTCCACTTTTTTTTTAATTACAAGAACATACTCAAGAATGTGTCTGAAATTTATATAGGATCTTTATATCTTAAAGTGCACACCCACTTGTACTCATTATCATTATTATGACCATTGTGGGTGGTCATAGGACCAAGTCTTGAAGCCATTACTCATATGAATGATTCCTTTGAAGCCAATAGAAACAACGTGAACAAGTATAAGATCAGGTCCATATTTCTGTATTTGTGACTTCAATCTTGGTTACTGTAGAAACTCTTGTGATGTTTTAAATCAAGAAATATGAAGCTGTTTCTGAACCCATTGCCCACATAAGCAATCACGATGGTAATCCCAGAGTAAAAACTATGTCACAAACAAAATATCTTCATTGGTATGGTTCCTGAAAACTCTACTACGTTAAAAGCTATTATTGATGGTATTTAGAATTATCCTTACGTAAGGACTGCAAACCTGAGCCTCTTGCCATTAAATATCAACAGTAGTAGACAATCTAATTAAGAAAAAGTGGCCTTTACTGATCTAAATTCTATCACCATTTGAAAATTAAGGACCAAATGCAGAAGAGATGTGTTAGGTGTATGAGTTAGAGCTGTTTCAACTTCAGTGGATCTGTTTTATCCCTGTGTAAGGCAGTATAAGTTGGTGGAAATTACATGGTAAAGAACTGGAGAAGGTTTTTGAAAGTGTATATTAAAGAAGTTTGGGCCTACTTTAATATAAATTTTCTTCTAGCTCTTTGATGTGCAATGATACCAATTTATACTCCTTTGCACCCATGTACAGGAGATCTCAGATAGCTTGAGTATATGAACATTCAGTTTACACTGTTTTATACCTAACTTCTGATTTTCGCTATAAGACAAGACAAATACAGCAAATATATATTAAAATTATTTATAATTACAATGGAATGATTTGTAAACCACCTTGTGAGGTAGATAGAAAGCAGATGATCACTGAATATTGACAAACAGGGAGAATATATATCAAATTCTTCTGCCTTCATACTGCAGAAAATCTTGAGCTAGTTAACAGAGAGAGTGGGCAGAAAATCACTGAACTGAAAAGAATGTCAACAGAGGTCTTGCTCATTGGTAGTTACCATTAAACTAACTTGTCAAGGAGGAGGGACATGATAAAGTGACATAATTAACATCTGTTTTTAATTAGAATCACTGTTGTTATTAGAAAAAATGAAGTCCTGGGGAGAGTTCAAAAAGAGATGAGCTATCCCAGTGTAATTACCACAACTCCCAGCAGGGTCTTTCTCATCTGATTAGCACCACAGCAGGATGGTTGTCCTAGCATCCATCTAACTGCCACAGTCATGGGATAAATAACAAAGGTGCTGACTGAGATATAAAAAGTTTTCCAATGACATTTAGAATGTCCACACTTCATCACTCTCTTTGCTATATAGGACAATATAAATGATGGTTTTGGAGTACAAGGAGTAATGGGGAAAAAGCCTTTTAATTATACAACTTACATTAATTTAAATCCAAAAGAATTTGCTGGAGAACAATTTAAATAAAGTGGAAAAACAAATAACAACATTAAAAATTAGTTGTTAAAGGCAGGAGTTTAATAGTCAAAAACTTTTTTGCTCAGTTTCCAGGGTTTACCTCTTCTGAGCTTACTAAGGTCAATAGGAGTTCTACCACTGACTTAAATGAGAACAAATCTGAAAATAAAATCCTGGCCCTACTAATTGCAATGGAAGGCATGTCATTGACTTCAGTAGGACCAGGATTAAATCTCTAGTGGTTATTCAATGCTGAACGATTTTCAAAACAGCTCTTTCAATGGATAGTCTTCTTGTGTGTTTGTTCTGCTACTTGAGACATGTGGGTAGTGCATGTCAGTGAGAGGGCACACTAAAACCAATAGGATTCCTCCATACGGGGGCAAAGGATCACCTTTACACAACTGAGTCCAGGACTGGGGCCTAAATCAATTTAGGATACCATCAAAGAGCACGTGTTGCTTGCCACCCATGATTTTTCACGGTGAGCTACTTAATCCTTCACATAATGCTGAAAATAATAACACTGTACCTTTCTTTTTGCATACAAATGAATTAATAAAACAAGCTGATGTAATTAGCATTATATATGAGCAGTTTCAGAAATATTCCTGATAACTTTCTTCTCTCAAAACTTCTTAACAGACCATTGATTTCTTTATAAAGAGTTAATTATCTAAACATTCACAAACAAGCAGCTGTTTTGGTGATTTTGTGAATAAAATTTAATATACTTTAATCTAATTTTGAAATTGCAATTAACATTTTGAAATTGTCACTGACTTTGAGTTCACTCCAAAATAATTTGATAAAACATTATTTCATTAGGCTTCTAATTAAAATGTGTTCATGTAGTTTGAAGGATGTAACTTTGTAAGGATTCTCCCCATATTCCAATGTTTGAAATTGTTGAAAGGTCAAACATGTTTCTTTAGTTTAGTTTAGCTATTGTAAAATTCTAATAGATACATTAAGCTACTTTTTCTCATACTGTCCTGATACAAAAAGCTCAGGCAAATGGGAGAGAGAGAAAAGAACAGGAAAAGGACAATACTGCATAGACATATGTGCCACATCCATAGGGGGCCATCTAAGGATTGTTGGGGTCTTCCCCCAACAATCTGCTTAGCACATATGCTACAGTCTCCTGTTGAACTGTAGTCAGTGGCACATTGTGCACCTATTCAGAAAGAACACCATTGCATTACCCACAGTGCTTCTTCTTCCATTCTGCTACTGTCATATTCTCATGCTCTGCCCATAACCATGATATCTGATCACATGGCTGCTTTGATAATGTATGCCCTGATCAAGTAGTTGGCTCTAGCAAGTTGTTCCAACTAGCTTCTTTGCCCCCTTAGATTCTCTGTATGTGGCCTCTTACATGCAATAGATTACATAGATCTTTGCTAACGAAACAACTTCACCCTGGGTGCGTCTACACTAGGAACTAACTTCAAACTTAATTTCGAAGTTAGGCACTACATTGAAGTAGCCAACAGAGAGTCTACACATATTTTCTCTTACTTTGAAGTTACTTTGAAAAGCCCAACTTTGAAGTCCTTACTCCATTCCCGGGAATGGAGTAGTGCACTACTTTGAAGTTTAACTTTGAAGTAGGGTGTGTGTAGACACTATACTTCAAAGATGGTTACTTCAAAGTTGTATTTGGAAGCAAATTCTGCATTGTGAAACAGAATGAATGTTGTTCAAATGAAAGATTCCTTGACAAATTAGAATACGTACATTTTCTCATCATCTGTATACAACATTTGAACGTTGGAATTATATATAAAATTGGTAGACCTGTATGCTTAGCATTCCACTTTTCTGAACTGTAAGCTAAATCCAAGAAATAATATTGGATTCCTCTTTTTAAGAATGAGACCTTTTTTTCTTCATGTGGAGCAAAATTTTTAGACTTCAAGCCTGTATTAGTTTACTAGTAGCCAAATATTTTAAAATGCTAAATGAAAAAGGCTTAAGAGATAAAGGGTGATATTTTCAAAACTGACCTGAGTGACTGAAGAGGCAATATTTAATTGAAAGGCAAAGGGGCTTAGAATCCTAATTAGCTCCTTCACTTTTTTGAAAGTGGGTCTCGGCCTCCTGTCAGTTTTGACACTTTTGGAGATTTTAACCATTATGAGAGTACAGAGTAACAAAAATATTAAAGTAACGGCAATGTTAATTGAGCAATTGGACTCTGTACCTTTATTCAATAATATTTTTATTGATTCATTCCTGTGCAGAGCACAGCATGTTGATGAACACATCTGCCACAAGGACACCACAACAGAAGAATTCATCTTGTCATACTTTTTTCAGACCTTCCTAAAATGATACTTGATTGGCTAATAATAGTGAGACTGGGACTGAGCTAACAATTTGTGCACAGCATATGGCACATAAAATGAGGTACATGCAGCAAGGGTACAAAAGCACTATAAATTACACTCACAGGTTGTTATTACCTTCTTTCTCTTTTTACTACAAAAATATTTATAATGAATCCAGAGGTTGGTAATTTGACTTATAAATGTAGGAGACCTATTTTTTTTCCAAATTAAAAATTTATAACTGGAAAATAGAGGCCAAGGAGTAACAGTTTATGTTATTTTGATTCAGGTACTATTTGTCATTGCTGCCTGCTCCTGCAGCTGGCTCAGTGAAGAGATAATTTGCAAACACTCCAAATTATGCCAAGAATTATTTACATAAAACATTTATGAACTGTAGGCCCTGAATTTATATCCATCATAGAGAATATACCAGAAATTACTTCTGTTCATCACTGTCTGCTGATTACCACGTGCAACAAAGTGGATAACAAAACTTCCAAGTTGCCTGTAATTTATCATCACCTTTGTTTTTAAAGCAGAACTGGTACCTTGAAGGATTCATGCAAACCGAGCTGTAGAGTACTCTAGGATTCTTTCACTTGGTTGTCTTTGAGTGCATAGGCTGGGGCAATGAGAATCAAATTATCACAGCTATGCCCAAAGGAGTGTTCCATGCTGTGAGCAATTAAAAAGAACTATTCCATTCTTCTGTACTGTCATCCCACACATTGACAAGGGGCTTTGAAAGCAAAGACTAAAACTCCTCACACATAATTAACTAGTACAAACTGATGAAAGAATTAAATATAAAGTGTTCTGCTCAAAGACATGATCATCAGTCTACAGTTCACTCCATCACCAGTGATTTGGAAATGCAGCCAGATGGGCAAAATAGCCCATCCTCCCACACAGTCCTTAAGGGACAGAGAAGATGGTCTCACACCCATTCTTAATCCTTTTTATTTTATTTTTTTAATTTTTGATGTGGTTATCTTATCCTGATTATTTCAGTCCCAAGCTGAATATACAGAAATAAAAGGACATCTAAGACCTAATGGAACTGTTCTGAAAATTAAAGTAAAACATTTAACCAGCCATAAAAAATTCAATGACCTTTCATAGGATAAAGTTTTAGGTGTATAACTAGTATAATTTGTACATTCATACCTACAAGGTCCAGGCTGAATGAATTTGAATACACACATTGAACCTCTCTAATCCGACATCCTGAGGACCTAGCTTGTGCCAGATGACAGAATTTGCCAGATTACAGGATGTCAATATTGTCTAACACAATACCAACACTTCCACTGCTTTTTGGACTCTTAAGCTGCGTCTACACGTGCACGCTACTTCGAAGTAGCGGCACCAACTTCGAAATAGCACCCGTCGCGTCTACACGCGTCGGGCGCTATTTCGAAGTTAACTTCGACGTTAGGCGGCGAGACGTCGAAGTCGCTAACCTCATGAGGAGATAGGAATAGCGCCCTACTTCGACGTTCAACCGTGTAGACGATCCGCGTCCCGCAACTTCGAAATTGCTGGGTCCTCCATGGCGGCCATCAGCTGGGGGGTTGAGAGATGCTCTCTCTCCAGCCCCTGCGGGGCTCTATGGTCACCGTGGGCAGCAGCCCTTAGCCCAGGGCTTCTGGCTGCTTCTGCGGCAGCTGGGGATCTATGCTGCAGGCACAGGGTCTGCAACCAGTTGTCAGCTCTGTGTATCTTGTGTTGTTTAGTGCAACTGTGTCTGCGAGGGGCCCTTTAAGGAAGCGGCTGGCTGTTGAGTCCGCCCTGTGACCCTGTCTGCAGCTGTGCCTGGCATCCCTATTTCGATGTGTGCTACTTTGACGTGTAGACGTTCCCTCGCTGCGCCTATTTCGATGTTGGGCTGAGCAACGTCGAAGTTGAACATCGACGTTGCCGGCCCTGGAGGACGTGTAGACGTTATTCATCGAAATAGACTATTTCGATGTTGGCTGCACGTGTAGACGTAGCCTTAGAACACATTAACTGTGTCTACACTAGCATCCCCCTTTTGAAAGGGGGGTGTTAATGAGACAATTTGGGATATGCTAATGAGGCACTGCCATGAATATGTAGTGTCTCTTGAGCATAATGTCAGCTGAAGCACTTCGAAAGTGCCGCTTTTGATCGAGCGCGGCTTGTCTACATGGTGTCCTTTTTGAAATATTTGGTTATAGGAATAAGGGGATTTCTAAATGTGCAGGGTCCTTTCCAAAAGGACCATGTGTAGATGAGCCATGCCTCTATTATGCTAATAAGGCACTGTATATTCATTGCAGCACCTCATTAGCATATCCCAATGTGTCTCGTTAGCATCCCCTTTCAAAAGCAGGGGTGCTGGTGTAGATATAGCCATTAAGGGGTAAATTAGAGCTAAATACCAGCCCAGAATAATGAGAGCCAGGATTGGTGGCTGTAAACAAACATTATGGGACTGCAGGAAACTTGGCCACACCAACGATAATTAGTTGTCTGGTTAACTAAAATCATGACAGATTAGGGATGTAGCTGGACAAGATAGTTCCAGATTACAGGGGTTCAACCTGTAGTAGGTTGCCCATAATGATTTTTTGACAAAGTCAGATAGTCAGTTTAGGAAGGTGATCAAATGTTTGACTCCACTGAAATCAATGGAAGTTTTTCCACTCATTTCAATGGAATCAAGATTTCATCCTCATTTTTTTTTAATTTGCTTATATATTTCATGTAGATGTCATAGATCAAGAAACAGCGATCTGATTCTGAACCAGTTAGGATCTTCAATATCCAGTTAAGAGTTGACAGGCAATTCTGCCCTCCGTTATGTCAATCTAATGTGATTGGGACAGGCTTTAATAATTTCTTTACTAGTAAATGTGATAATGGTTGTTTGACTTCAGTAGGTTTCCCAAATGTAATTCAGGGTACTATATATCTGTAGATGTTTCTCCTGCTAATCTTTCGATAAACTCTTGCTTAATCTTCTAATAAATATGCTGTATAATACATGCATATCAGCAGCTTTGTTTGAATTATCTGTAATTCTATACAATCACTGTTTTTCTTCTGTGAAAAGTGCTTTATTTTGTGTCAGAGTATGTAACTATATAGTGGTATAATTAGGTGATGTGAAAAAAGGAACAGGTCATCATAGAATTGCTTGCTCCAAAGTTTGCATTAGTTTTGTGGGCATCTGAAATACCTACGTCAAAATTCTCACTAGCATCAATAAGATTTAGAGCAAGTGCAAAATTTGTATTTTGTGGTATAGGGATTGATCCTGCATCATGAAATTTAATGAGAGCTTGGCAATTGACTTTAAGGTGAATGGGAGTGTGACCATTATGGATGAACAGTGGAAAAATCCTGTAATCTTTACTTAGGCAAAATTCTTCTTGCTAACTTCAGATGGGGTGCATCTACACTAGGATCCTACTTCGAAGTTAACTTTGAAGTGAGGTGCTACTTCAAAGTAGCCTGAGGAGTGTCTACACGCATTTTAACATATTAACTTCAAAGTAAGGGAGCCCAGCTTCGAAGTCCTTACTTCATTCCCAGGAGTAGAATAGCACCCTGCTTTGAAGTTTAACTTTGAAATAGGGCATGTGTAGATGATCAACTTCAAAGTAAGCAACTTTGGAGTTACCTTGTAGTGTGGACACAGCCCATGGAGCTTTATCTACAAAAATCCTGCAAGATTTAACCTTTTAAAGTAGTTTGAGAAAAATGTACAATTGTACGTGTACATGAAGGATTTGCATATTGTTGACCAGTGTCCTTATTTTATAGTGCAGCAGCGAAAAGTAGCAAAGGATTTTCTGTAAGAAGAGAAGAAACTCTTCTTTCTGTTGACAGAAACAATTCTGATTTGAATAGCCTTCAGATTTGCATTACCAGTCTTGTGGTACAGGATGCGTTCTCATATTGGTTTTTTTGGCTATAAACAAGTCAAAAAGTTTGCACTAGGACTAGTCTTAAAGTTTCCCCAAACTATTCCTATTCATTGCACTGGGAGACTTGCTTTATGTTTCATAAATCCAAGAGCCTTCTTGGAACTCTATCAGATCATTTTAATCAATACACATACATTAGTCTTATAATATATGCAGCTAGGTGGGTAAATTCATGATCAGAAAAATCCTAATATTTTAAGTATATTAGTGACATGTCATCCTGTGGGACAGGGGAAAAGAGAGAGAAGGAGAGAGAGAGAGATTGATTTAGCTAGAGCCTAAGTGCTGCATTCTCAAATAAGGATTAATGCAGATCCTCTGTGTATGTGTGTGTGTTCCGCAAATGAACATTAGATGAGACCTGATTTGACCTATATAGATTGGCTAACTATACATCTATTAGAAGAAACATACTGTTAAAATAAATGGGATTTTTACAAAAAGAATAACTAGAATGCCCACAAAACTTAAATCAAAATAATCTTTTGAGTCATTCCATGGAACTTAATGTGGTTACATCCTGGATGTATTTGCCTCAAAGCCTGTTATCTTCATTTACCCTGCTCCCATGAGGTCAAAGACAAAAAATCTATAGCTATGGGTTCACCAGTCCTGAAAACAAAGTAATTAACACTGAGCCCCTTTACATGGTTCAGGTAGTACAAAGGGGTCAGAAAGGGACCAGAAAGCAGCTGATTATATTCCTAATTGGGAATATCCTGGTGTTTTGGAGTCTCCAGCTGGCCCATTGCTCCAGAGGTTGGCTTCTATATAACTCCTCCAATCTGTTATTCTCTGGTGATTCCCTGCTCTTAGCTGGGAAGAATAGCTAGATGACATAAATTAGATCAGTCCCTATGCTTCTCTAGACTCTGCCATGGCTGTGGCAGATGTGTGACCCCGGAATACAGAAACTGCAACTGACTCGACTGAAGATCATGGAAATTCTACACATAGAAGAGACATTTATTATTAATTATCATCATCATCATCATCATCATCATCATTATTAGAAAATAAAAGTGGGTTCAAAAAAGTTAGCTTTTCCCTTGCAGGTGAAAAAAAGGATTTTTTTTCTGAGTTTCTCTGTCCTCCTTTGTTCTGATCCTGCAATCCATAATTAAAGTGAATAGGACAGCTATTTAGTTATTGTAAGTTGTCGTTCTGCCCATGAAGTCGGTGGAGCTTTGTCAATGTAGAACAGCTGAGAATCTTCTCCTGTGCATTTAGATAACTGACAGAAAAAGTAGCATTTTGCAACATATGTATGTTTCCAAGATTCTTCTTTCAGTTTGGCCAGATTAATTAATTGCCTGAAAAAGGGCATGCTCGAAATATGCACAGCAGGTGGCTCTTCAAGTTAGTTAACATAAAATGCTTTTGCTGCTATCTTGAAAGTCATCTTAGAGCTAGATCTTCAAATTAACTTAGGTTACTGCAATGGGAACTAAGCAAAAACTTTTTTCTCCCACTAAAAAGTCCAAACAGCACTGATATAATCTAGGTTAAGAAAAACAGTTGCAGATCTAACATTGAACACATTGATTGTTCCTGTCAAAATAAAATAAATGCTGTTCACACATCCATGGCTAAGATTTAGGAGCCAGAGATTCAGTCACACAAAGTCCATTTATAGATTTGTGTGGTCTCTGAGCACCTACAAAATACAACATATTCTATATGGCATACTTCAGGAGAAGAGGTAAGATTTCAGCAGAAATCAGTATATATGCTGTGCCTACAGGTGTTGTGTGAGAGCTAACCTACTGCAAGGTTTTTTTGTTTTGTTTTTTGTTTCTTTTCATAAAGAGCATTGAAATGTAAGCATTCATCTATCATCATTCTTGACCACTTATTTATTTATTTATTTCACTTGACATGACTTTTCCCAGATATTTTGTGTTGTCAGATAAACACTAGTTGCTAAGAACATGCCAGGGGAAGATTTAAATAACATCTGCCAATATTTCTGACACCATATTGGACCTCTGGATCAGTTTGAGATCTAAAAATATGATTTCAATACTCATTTGTGTTAGTGGAACTGCCAATATTTTCTAACTGCTGATATAGTTTGCAAATAACATTCTTAAGATGTTTGTGGTAACTTTATATGTTTTTAATTGAACTGTGACTATAATGAGCCAGAGGGGCCTCCCACCAGTACCGAAGTGGTTTAGTCCCCATGCTGGGCTCAGCCAAACCTACCCCATGCCCCTTACAGGAAGTGCAATGGTAGACCAGGAACTGTGAAAGAAAAGGGCTTAGCAGCTAAGAAAAGAAAACAGAGATCTTGTTCAGTAAGCTGAGCCCGCTGAAAGGTCCAGTACAGGCTGCAGAGTGGACCTATGCCCTGCTCACTGGCTCAGGAGATGATAGACATTGTCACCGCTCCATAGCTGGGGCTGGCTGTATACACACCTTAGCCCATGTTTGTTCTTCCACTTTTTCCAGAGGGACAGAGTCCAGACTCTTATTGCATGCCCCAGCCAGCAGTCTGACATCTATAGATTGCTTCTTTGCTCTGCCCTTCCTAGACATTCAGAGATCCAAGTCAGTTTGGTCACTGCCTTCCCTGGTCCGAAAGCAAAGGGCTGTAGGCTTTTTGTTCACTCTGTCTTGCCCACAGGTATTGATCTCAGAGACCATTTGATTACTGCCTGTCCCAGCCAAGAGATGGAGGGGTATAGACTGTGTTTGATCCACTCTGCCTGTATGTGTTTGCTTTAACCAGGGATGCAGGTTATAAGACAGTCTTCTGACTTTGGATCCCTTTGGAAGGTGGCACTTTGATCCCAAGAAGGAAGAAGCCCACATCAACATAATCCAAGAACTGGGTTTTCATTCACAGAACCTGTGGCCACACTACAGCTCAAATTCAAAAGGCAAACTTTCAAAAGCTACAATTTGAAAGCTCACCTTTGAAAAGAGTGGGTACACACAAGGAGATTGAGGCATTGAGGCCCTTTTGAAAGAGCCTCATCCTTTTAAAAGCAAGCAGCTACACAGGCTCTGGCTCCCTTTTGAAAGAACGAAGCAGGAAACACCATGGACAGGGATGCATGTCTGACAAGCCCTTCTGGGAGCCTCAGCCAGACACTCCCTTAAAGAGCCCCTCCCCAACACCCTCCCTGTGCACGCGCCAAGGGCTGCCAGGCTGTCTGCAGAACAGCCCACAATGTGCACAGAGTGGAGAGCAGCAGAGCCACTGTGGAGATCTGCATGGATCCCCACTAGCTCCCTGATGGAGATGTCCTGGAAGCTGATGCCAGCCTGCTGGCTACACTCTCATGGCCATCCTACAGCAGGTCTGGATGGCCAGTTGCCTAGACACCTTCCTGCAGGAGCCTCCTTTGTTGCCAGGTGCACATCTCCTCCTCTAGGACAGACAGTGTCTATGGAGATACCCCAACAGTGCTGAGTGGTGGGACCTGCTTGTCATGGGGGACTGGGATGACAATCACTGGCTTCATAATTTCTGAATGACAAGGACACCTTTCTGAAGCTATGTCACTGGCTGGTTCCTGCCCTCCAGCACCAGGACACCAGGGCTACGTCTACACATGAAGCCAACATCGAAATAGGCTATTTCGATGAATAACGTCTACACGTCCTCCAGGGCTGGCAAAATCGACGTTCAGCATCGACGTTGCACAGCACCACATCGAAATAGGCGTTGCGAGGGAATGTCTACACGCCAAAGTAGCACACATCGAAATAAGGGTGCCAGGCACAGCTGCAGACAGGGTCACAGGGCAGACTCAACAGCAAGCCGCTCCCTTAAAGGGCCCCTCGCAGACACAGTTGCACTAAACAACGCGAGATCCACAGAGCCAACAACTGGTTGCAGACCCTGTGCCTGCAGCATGGATCCCCAGCTGCAGCAGCAGCAGCCAGAAGCCCTGAGCTAAGGGCTGCTGCCCACGATGACCATAGAGCCCCGCAGGGGCTGGAGAGAGAGCATATGTCAACCCCTCAGCTGATGGCCGCCATGGCGGACCCCGCTATTTCGAAGTTGCGGGACGCGCAACAACTACACGGTCCCTACTTCGACGTTGAACGTCGAAGTAGGGCGCTATTCCTATCCCCTCATGGGGTTAGCGACTTCGATGTCTCGCCGCCTAACGTCAAAGTTAACTTCGAAATAGCGCCTGGCGCTTGTAGCCGTGATGGGCGCTATTTCGAAGTTAGTGACGCTACTTCGAAGTAGCGTGCACGTGTAGACACGGCTCAGATGTGGCCAGCACTCCCCCTGGAGAAAAGGGAAGTGATCGCCCTGTGGAATCTGGCTGCCTCAGACAGCAACTGCTCAGTCAAGCACCAGTTTGGGGTTGGCAAGGCCACCATTGGGATCATCCTCACGGCCGTAAGCCAGCCTGGGCACACATCTGCCACAGGGAGGTGGGAGGAGCCCGTGGGAGGGGATGGGGAAGGGCCCTTGGGAGAAGACAGGGGTTAGGGTGGTGAAAGTTTGACACTGGGGTGTTGAAAAAAAAGTTTACTGAAACACCAAACAACCAACATTATTCTTCCAAGATATATAACTAGATTGGGGGCCAGGGATGGGGTTTGAAGTATATATTATGAGGACTGAGGATAGGGTGGGGGGCCTCACTCCTCTGCTGGGGTGGAGCGGCTATGAGCTGCAGCAGCCACAGGTACCCTTACCACCCTGGGTCCAGGGTCCCCTGTGAGGATGAGGTGGGGATGGGACCACAGGGAGGTAGCAGCATGGCAGAGGTGCAGCAACCTTGGCCTCGGTGGGGTGTGATGAGGAGTGGGGACTGGAGGAGCTGTCTCAGTGGTGGCTGCACTAGCCGTCAGCCAAACCTGAGTTCCAGCTGGGTGGCTGGGGAAAGGTGGGGTGGGAGCCATACAGCAAGGGCAGGAAGTTTTCTTATATTTTACTGGATTCAATCAGGGAAACAACTATCCAGCTGCAAAGGCCACACAGTTATATTTTTGTTTACTAATGAATGATAAAAAGATCTCATGTCGTGATTTCCTGTTTGGTGTATCTTAAACTTGAATCCTACTTTCTAAATGATGTGTAAGGACTGATATTGATTCCCCCCCACCACTGGTATTGCATTAGTGCAACTCTATTTATGTCAATGGAGTCACACTGGTTGTAGATAAACAAGTTATTAATGAGGAGTGCTAATGCTAAGTATGACAAAAAGGGTAGTATAAAGCTTCCAACTCTGGCTTAACTCTACTTCCACTGAATTCTGTGGTAGAACTTCCTTTCATATTAATTGGAAGCAGAGTTAAACCAATGCTACATGATTTTGGAAATCCCACTCTAAGAATTCAGTAAAAATTCTATTCAGCTTCCAACATCACCTTTACCTCTGTCCTGTCATCTCTGCACAACCTTCTGTTCAGGTTTGGAGACCTTAGACATCTGTTCCTTGAAACTTAATCTGCCCATCTGAACTTATGAATTTCAGTGAATTGTTTGCTTACCAAGATATTCTAATTTACACAGATACTTAGGTCCTGTCTACACTTGCTGGAGGATCAGCACTGAGGAGATCAATCAATCTGAACCCTCTAAATTGACTGCCAATCACTCTCTTGTCAAGTCCAGTTTTACACTGGAATGGAACAAGAAGCATAAGGGAACTTCACAGGAGAGTTTCTCTCATCAACCCTCTGTCGTGGAGACCATGTAGTAACTCTATATAAGGTATATTGACTCCAACTATGGTATTCACAGACCTCAGGTTGCATAAATTAGGTCAACTTTACCCCATAGTGTAGACCTAACCTTACAGGTATGAGGTGATTTATTGTACTGTGTATCAGGAAGGTACCAGGTCAGATTAAAAGAAGATCCTTGTAACCTTAGGATCCAGGATCTGTGATGGAAAGAGGACCCCGATTTGTCAGAAGGTAGTGCATTGATGAGAATGATGGTATATCTGAGTTGCCACATTACCTAGGAACCCTAGTCATGGACCACAACCTCACCTTGCAAGGCTCAGTACAAATGCAAAACATATAGACTGCCCCTGCATAGTGGCGTGGGGGATAGGGTAGAAAACACGTGGCAATACATTTTCCTTTCCTCTTTCTGTGGGTTTAGTTAGAAGATAAGTGAAAGGGAAATAGGACACTCAAGGAGGTTCTGTGCATAGGGCATGAGAGAAAAGGGTAAGAAGAGTGACAGTGAGTTGAAAAGACCATCAGGGAGGCATAGCATAGAAGTAAACAGCCAGGCAGTGTAGAGCAGAGAAATGTGAAGAAAGTTTTCCAAAGAAAGGTTCTTGCTCAGGCTGCCTGTGCTCCTGGAGGCTATAGTCTCTTGATGTCCTTTGCCTATTAAACATGTAGAACCTAGATTGTTCATATTTAGAGACATCTTGACCCCTGGATGTTTCATTATATGATGTGGGAGATGATGCCTGTTAAATTAGGCATACATTACTAATCCTTTGCTGTTCAATGTACAAGGAAGATTTTCAGTGTAACTTA